>NC_142339.1:39492534-39847518 GCF_054954075.1 Amborella trichopoda
ATTACGAATCTGTAAACCTTGTGACCAATTCGAACCCAACTACACCCTGGTGTCTTCTCAACGCCTCTATCCTTCATCCTCTTTCTAACCTCTGCAACCTCTTCCCACCTTCATGAAGAATCCAATTCAGGGATCAGTTGTCCAATTCACAAATTTTGGTAATGGAAAGTCACTTAGTGCGGTGATTTATGTAATCTTCATAATTTAGGGTTTTCTTGATAAATTATTTGAAAATCATGGAGAAGTTTTGTCACAAGAACAATGCAATATTCTACAAACACAGATCAAAAGAAAAACTCAGAGACGTTTTGTCACAAGAACAAAGTGATATTCTGCAAACTCGAAATCGAGAGAAAAACTTGGAGAAAACAGAAATCAGGTGTACCAATTAAACTAATAATCTAGCAGGAATCACAGAAGCAGATCGCATCGTGAATCATGCCTCACCTTCCCTCCGATGCATACAAATTTGAAAGCGCCACATGGTAGCCAGCATTATCAGGATTCAAGTCAAGCAACCTCTCAGCTGTGACTCTTCCGATCTCAACATTCTTATGAACACTACACGAGCTCAAAAGTGTAGCCCATATTACCTCATCAGGTTCAAAAGGCATTCTCAAAATGAGCTCATAGGCATCCGTGATGAGACCAGCTCGTCCAAGTAGGTCCACAAAACACCCATAATGATGCACTCCGGGCTTGAACCCATATTCACCACGCTTGAGCCTGGCAAAATACTTGCGTCCGTGATCCACGAGCCCACCATGGGTACAAGCCATGAGCAACCCAATAAGTGTTGCCTCATCAGGCCTTTGCCCACTTGCGAGAAAGGCCTCGAAAGTGCACACAGCCTCAAAACCCCGGCCATACACTGCCATGGCTGAAATTAAAGCATTCCATGAAGTGATATCTCTTTCAGGTATTTCATGGAACACTTTGACGGCTTCTTCTAAACATCCACATTTTGAATACATGTCCAGCAAAGAAGTACCCAAATAAGCATTCATTTGAATTCGGTTCTTTGCAACGTATCCATGGAGAAATCTGCCAAAATCCAGAGCACCAACAGAAGAAGTGAGGCTCAGAAGAGCCACCATGGCCTGTTGGTCTGGTTCGATACCAGTAAAGCGCATTTCATTGAACAACTCAAACGTTTTGTCAATGCAGAGGTCTCGAGAATACATAGAGATCATGGAGCTGTAAGAGACGAGATCTTTAGTGGAAATTTCTGCGAAAACTTGGCGTGCAGAATCACAGTCATCAATGGAGGCGTATGTGTTTATAAGGCGAGTTTGCAAGAATGGGTAGGAACTGAGAGATGGGGTTTTGAGGATTTGGGCGTGGAGTTGTTGTGCTTCAATGGGTTTACAGGGTGAGCTGAGGAGGAAGAGGAAGGTGAAGCGATTAGGAGAGAAGGAGGGGTAGCAGAGGAGGTGGGAGAAAAGGAGAAGAGAAAGACGGGAGGGTGAGTAGGCCTTGAGAAGATTATTCCATGAAAAGGTTAGAGAAGGAGGAGTAGTTTTGAGGAGGTGAGAATGAAGCTGAGATGGCGGGTAGGGGGCCAAGGCCATGACCACCCTCCTACCTCTTGTGCTTTGTTGTTTAATTAACCCAAGTTCTGAAGTCTTTAGTAGAGGAAATTTGTGGCTTTTAGAATCATGTCCTTATATTTCTGTATGCAACTTTGTCGGTAAAGCGTTTTTGACAACGGAAATCTTGATGATCGCTTTAAAATTAATTTTCTAACGCTAACAATAAAATTAGAAATTAGAAAAATAGTACAGATAATGCAGACCTGTGAACATTTTTTTTTAGGGCAAAATTGATCGTTTAGGAATTTATTATAATATACACTATTTTTAGAGCTTGAAATCCTAAAGTTTTTCATAACCATAATGTTCGCATGTTCAAGCCGAGATGAGCAATGAAAATGGTTTTCCAATAGTTGGCTTAAAATTTTCTATGAGTTATAAGGTGAGGCTTTATTTATTTTAATGCAACCCTATCAAACCATTTTCCTAATAAGAAAAAAAAAAAATTTATATAAGGGTGAGGCCCTAAACAATCAAATTAAGGTGTACATCAAAAATTCACTAAAAGATGTTATTTCGATGCTAAAAAATTACTCGAATCAATCATCTAGACATTAAGATGTATGGAAATGAGAAAAAATGGATTTCAAATCTTGAAAATAGTATATTTTGTAATGCATATTTTGGACCATTGAGTTTCAAGTGTTCATAGATTTGCTCGATCTACACTATTTTTTAAGCTTTACATTTTACAATTATACTTGAAAATAATTTTTTAGTGATCGCAAAGATTTCTAATGATGAAACAACATCTTTCAACAATATTTGAATATACACCTACTTTAATTGTTTAGGGCCTTGGCCTTATACAAACCACCCCATAAGAAAAACTTTGCTTAATAAGAAAAGGGACCATGGTAAATGGATTTATTTAAGGAAAAGTACCTTGGGGATTGTATACCATCGTTATAAGGAGATCACAATTATTTTTAACTATTAATTGGATGGTTTGGAGTCTGCCATAAAGTCCAAGAATTTTTTTTCAAATTTTAGATCTAGTTAATAACACACTTACATCCATCCAATTTAAAATCTGATGGCCGTCATCTCAAGACTATCTTTCTTCTCTGGCACATTTACCTTCCTTCAACAATCCCTTATTCGCATACCTATTAGGAAATACAAAATATCTTTTGCCTTTCACAAATACCTTATCCTTTCCAAAATACGAATCGCCCTTTGAAGTAAACATACAGTTTTCAGGATTGTCCTTGGCAGGGGTCCCTTTCACAAATTGTCAATGGCCATGGCCAAGCACCGGCCTGAAAGGGAGTTTGGAAATAATTTTCACCAATATAGGATAAAGATGTCCATTAAAACATCATAATTCTCTCAAATTCTCTTATATGACAAATAGAGCTCAAGAGGTCTTAACATTTTTTGGGTAGATCAAAAGAGGCATTAACATGAATACAAAAAGAAATAACAAGTATTTTACTTAGAAGCCTAAATTAATTTCTCAAATTAAGAAACCATTTGGTCTCCCTGGGGCGGAATGCTCTAGCGATCCACCCCATTTTAGGGGTGCAAGACTTATGAAAAAATCCGTGGAAATAACTTTTTTTTAGGGATTGCATACAATGAGACCATTTATCTTTGGTACATGGAGGTTACAATTATTTATAATTATCCGATGTGAAATTAATAGGTTGGATGTGTCACAACGTTCGAAATTTTTTTTTTTAAACATTGAGCTTAGTCAATGAAATAAATGCAGCGAACCAATTTCACATCCAATGGTCAAGATTAATGGTGCTCACCTTATACCAAAAGTAAATGATCCCATCATATACTTGCACTTTTTTTAAAAAAAAAGCCTTAAAAGTGGATTTTTGAACTTGGTGAGCATAGTCCGTCCATTTTATGTACGGCAAAATTTTTCCCTTTCAGGGCTAATTATCAATTTTCTTCTTCTTCCTTTTTTTTTTTTTTAAGAAAAAAAAAAAGATTATATATGGGGTGAGGATGATGCAGTCCAAAGAATTTGGCGCCAAGTAAATCCTCTTGAAGTTTTGATTGATCACTATTTTTTATGGAAAAATATACAGAGAGACCATTTACTTTTAATGTAAAGAGATCACAATTACTCTAATTCGTCAGATTTCATATCGGGTCGTTGTGAGTATATGGTTGACTAAACTCAAAGTCAAAAGAAAAATTCTTGAACTTTATGATACACCTTATGCCATCCAATTTGACACCTAAGAGCTAGTAGCAATTGTGGCCTCCTTGTAAATAAAGATAAACAATCTTATAGTATACAATCCCATTTTTTATTTTTTGAAATGAATGGTCAAACAAATCACATCATGATATATTTTTTTATCAGCAAAGTCCAAGAGAATATGTATGCTAAATATAGGGCAAGAAAAATAATCTTTTTTTTTAGGTAATTCAGTGGAGAAGATGGGCAATACCTATTTCTTCAGATAGATTAGGGAAGGGAAAGTATAAAATAAGACCATTTACCTTTGATACAACTTAATCACATTAATCTTGACTATTGGATGTAAAATTGGATGGTTGCAATTATTCTATTTACCAAACTCAAACTTCAAAAGAAATTTTTTTGAACTTTGTAACACATCCAAACTACCAAATTTCACATTAAATGGTTATAAAGAATTATGACTATCTTATATAAAAAGTAAATGGTCTCATTGTATACAATTCCTATAAGAGAATTCCAGTCCCCTTACGGGAAAATATTTGGTCCGTCGAGAGTTGAATTGATCCGCTCCCTCACAATTTGGGAGCCATGGGGGCATTTGTTTTCCCCCAAACTTGCCACACATCCTCTTGGTTTTAGCAAGAGGTCATTGAAAGAAAATTTAAAAAAAAAACCTAAAAAATAACTTTTCTAGGAGAGACAAAATTAGTGAATTTGGGTTCTACATTTTAGGAAAGTCAAAGATTGAGGCCCAAGTAGGCTCTATTTCACTCCATATTTTGTAGATTGCATTATCATCACTCGATCAATAATATAAAGAAAGAAATGGATAACAAGTGGTCACCAAATTCAGAAAAAATATTTTTAGGGTTTCATTCGAATTGTATTTCATGCGCTTCTTCATGTTAAGGGAAGGGGCAGCAAAAACCTAGGGCAGGCAAAATGTTTTTGCTCCTCTATATTTTGGAATAATACCTGCCCTCCCCCATTTTGGGGACCTTAAAGGCATTTGTGTTGTCGACATAACATCCACCCTCCATTCCTACCACTAACATATCAAAAATAAAAAATAAAAATAAAAATAAATAGATGGTTGGAAATTGAGATGGGCCATGCATGACTAGCATTCATTTACGTAAAGAGTTAGAAGTGACATAATAGTGATAAGCCATCTGACCAGCACCTGTGTTCCCTGTGCTATTCTCTCTATACCATACGTTCATCACTTGTTAATTATGAGGCAATTTTAGTGATAATTATCTCCCATAAATTGAAATTATCTTAATTATATTCTTTTAAACACATTATCTTAATCATATCATAATAATTTCTAATGTCGATAATTACTTCCGATAACATCCCCAGTAAAATAGATTTATCATGATAATTTAGATTATCCTGTTATTTTAACAATAAAAATCTTTCCTAATAATAACTTGTATGTAGTATGAAAGAACAATTAGCAATCTTATTTTGAAAAAAACATTGCATTTATCTAAAAATAGATCTAAAAATCTCAATAAAGAAAACATGCAACAATTTGCAAGTAAGATTATAGACTTTTATTGTTGCAAGTAATTGATTATGGATTTTTAGTTAAAGCTATTAAATTGCATAATAAGTTTTGATATTTTAATCTGATTCATATTAGTCATTTATAGGCATTAATAAATGACTAATATAAATCAGATTAAAATATCAAAAATTATTATGCAGTCCAGTAGCTTTAACTAAAAGATATTTCAAATGAATATATTCAGAAAAACTTAGATGTAGCTCCAATAGGCTATAAGATGAGAGCACGTAGATTTAGGTGGGATGACTACATGCAGCATAGACCCAGTAGAATAGCTATTAGGAGGTGCGAATCGGTTCAAGTGGAAGGTTAAAAAATGGTAAGGGATAGACTCAAAAGGATATGGTTGGAAGTAATGAAAAAAAATATGGGCACTTACAGCCTCATTGAGAATATGGCCCTCGATAGAGTAAATCATAAACCAAGATTTGTGTAGTTAATCCCAAATAACTAGAAAAAAACTCTCTTGATTATGATGATGACCACAAATTATTAGGGAGGACTGTATATGGCCAAAATACTATTTAATCAAAGAAGGATTCGTATCTTAAAACCAAACATGGCCATACTCCATAATTCTAACCTATACATCATATCACGGTTCAGTTCGAACATACGCGTGTTGCCCCATAAGCATAAGTTTCACAGACACACTCTCCAAAATGGATTTTCCAATGGAAACTTTTTACTCAAAATCTTCATGATCTCTCTTTGTTATGGGATCTCAATAGTAACTTTTTTTTTTTGGGTAATTCAAAGGGAAAGACATGCCCCTACCCCTTTTTTAAAGTAGATTAGGGAAACCACAATGTGGTGACTAAGAGTGGGCTGCTAATACCATGATCTATCCGATTAGTTCGAACTTACAAGGATTTCAATCCAAGGACGAGGTCCCTAGATTGAAAAAATTTCTATCAAAGGAAGCTAATCCATTATGCATAGAAAGCACATACATGATGCATACTAGTAAGAAGCATATGAATTGCACTTGATTAAAAGCATCCATCCTCTAATATAAAGCAATAATGTTACAACAAATCTGCATAATTTTAAATTACTAATTGAAAAATTTGCTAAATGTAAATTAGTAATACACATTTGAGTTAAAGTATATCTTAAAGGAAATCCTGGCAATTTTTTTTGTAAATATTTAAAATATATAGTTAAAAAATTTAACCGACAAATAATTTTAATAAATAAATTTATTTAAAAAGAAACTCCCTTCTCTTCTCTCTCCCCACGCAACCTTCTCTTAGTCTCTCTCTTCATGGTCTAGGAGACTCTCTCTCTATATATCCACAAAACTTTCCCCCTCTCTCTCTGGCATGCAAATGCTTTCTCTCTATCTCTTCCTAAAGGTATATATCTCAAGTTTATCTTTCTAATTTGAAGAGTTTTTTAAAAAAGAAAATCCATCTTTCTTATTGTTCTATCCACGTAACTCTCTTTCTCTGTCTTGTAGTTTGAGTCTCTCTCTCTCCCTTTTATGACATCTCTCTATTTCTCAATATTTTACCATGTGACTCTCTCTCTCTATCCATATAAGATCTCTCTTACCTAGTATCTTTTTAAATTTTAGGATCTTTGTCTTCAATAGCATCTTTTTGAATTTTTGTAGATATCTTCTTCATTATTATTTTTTAATGTTGATATCTCTTAATATATTCTGTCATGATTTTAGGAGGTTTTAAGAACATAAATTCCCTCCCTTTCTCTCCCCACATAACTCTCTTCCCCCATGGTCGATGAGACGCCCTCTTTTCTCTTTCTTCTCTATACATTAAAATTTAGGGACACATTATTTTAGGAGTCTACTATGTCTTGTTTGAAAAGTATGTACCTGACAATGTTTCTATATATAGAGTCCTTCTTATTCCTCTGACATGTATCGTTTCCTTAACTCTGACTTAATAATATAGTACATAGATATAGATATGTACCTTGAGTTTTGGAAACCATGACACTTTTCTTTCACTTAACAAACATATGTTTCTATTTTGAAGTATTTTAAAGGATTAGTACATCCCATTTATTACGGAAAAAGTATGCAAATGTGTTAGGAATCGGGCTTGGGATAAGACGGTAGCAAGTGGTTTTCCTAGCACTATGTCTCAAGTTTCATTCCTATATAACCTTGTCAAAAAAAATAAAAAATAAAAGCAATGCTATTTTTGGTCTGAATTGTGAAAATATTTTCTTGGGGTGATTTAGGGAAATAACTATACCTTCTCCTCTTCATTTCCTTATGATAATTATATCTTTGTCAAAGCTATCGTTCTTTATAAAGGGATGACCGACGAAAACAGAATGAAGAAAATGTTGAGCACCTATTCTTAAACTGTAGTTTTGCAAATGAGGTTTGGGCCTTGATCCTTATGGGTATGGAGTTGAATGAAATGGGATCAGTACATGTAGATGATATATTTGGGGATTGGATGATGATTGGATTGAGTAAAACGGGTCGTATGATATGGAAGGTTGTTAAAGCTGCTGTATGTTGGGAGATTTGGAAGGAGAGGAACCAGCGGTGTTTTCAAGATAAAAGAAAGACTGCTAGACAGGTGGTTGAAAAAATTAAGAATGTAGTGGATGATTGGCTTGGAGTTAATAAGCTTTGGTGGGGTGTTTCTTGGTTCTATCTTTTGTATAATTTGAACATTATGATACAAGATCGTGTACAGAAAGTTATAAAAGAAGGATTGTGGAAATGTCCAGAGGTTGGATGGATTAAAGTAAATTTTGATGGCAGTTCTATGGGCAATCCGGGGCATGCAGGTATTGGTGGGATTATTAGGGGTAGTAATGGGGAGATTTTGAAAAATTTTTATGGATCAATTGAGAATGCTACCGCAAATGAAGTACAGTGTAGGGCTGCTTTGCAAGGTTTAAAATTAGCTAGTGAGTATCGAATGCCTATTGTTATTGTAGGTGACTCTTTGAATGTAGTTAAATGGATGAAGGGTGAAGCTGAACACCTTTGGAGGTGGCATAGTCTAATGTGTGGATTCATTGATTCTTGTAAAGATATGGAATTTTCTATTAAACATGTGCACAGGGAGAATAATATGGAGGCTGATAGTCTGGTGAAAGCAGGTTATGAGGTGTCTTTAATAGTTATCTAGTTTTGTTGTAGTAGCTTGTTTCTTTTGCTTCTTTTTTTTTATGTTTCCTTATATATTGGGCAGTTTCTTTTAATTGTGCTTTGATTGTATTTTTTTTATGCTACTTGAATGAAAAATGTTACTATTCCTCTTAAAAAAAAAGGAGATTTACGAAATATCCTCGCACCCCGTATTTTTTGTTTTCATATTTCAATAGACCCAAAGATTCAAAATATATATCTTAATCCCCTGACTAACTTTACCCACTTTTTACTATTTTTTAAGCCCTAACAAATATAAAAAAGATATGCTCATTCTAAACCCCTCATCTCTTTACGTGATATATTCCCCCCAAATTTCTCTCTCTTTAACATTCACTCTCTTTGTCTCTGTAACAGGGGAGAGCTAGTGAGAGACAAAGGGGAGAAAGAGTGGGAAAATAGGTAGAAAGAGGTTTACGGGAAATTCACGTGGAGAGAGAGAAAGGATGGTGTTTAGAAAGAATATGTTTTTCTTATATTTGTTTGGGGCAAAAAAAAAGGTTTAAAGGGGATAAAGTTAGATGAGGGGATTAAAAGATATAAAACTTAGAATTTTTATGCCCCAAGATATGTTTTTAAACCTTTGGTCTATTGAGATCATAGTTAGCAAGTCAAGGGATAATAAAAGATCGGCACACCAAAACATCGGCAACAAATCGATTTTATTTCAAAAAGTTGAAAGAAAAAATTGGGTCAAAAAAACGGATCGCCAAAAATAAAGTAAGCTATAAAATCATGAATATTTTGGATTTGGTTAGAAAAAGTAGTGAAAAAATAGGATATGTAAAGATGATAAAATATAAGATTATGATTTGCAGCTATTGTATAGATATACTAGAGCCACTAAACAATAATTTTATAGCCTTACGAGTGACATTAGAATAATACTTAACAATTTTTTGTTGAAATTTTAAATAAATACAACAACAATGCTTACTTTTTTGTCACATCACAAAACATATCGTAAATCTACTGTGAGCATAAAACGAAACAACAAAAACACTACTAAACACAAGAACTAATTAATAAATAATAAGAACTGTGAACCAATGTATATGATTATTTCTAAAACAAAAAAAAAAAACCCTCAATATAAGATTGCAGCTAATTAAAAGAAAATCACAAATACCCAAATATGTGAAATAATGTTCCATCCAAAATGCTATGTTATATACACCAATAAAATCTAAAATATATATATATATATATATATATATATATATATATATATATATATATATATATATATATATATATATAAATTAATCAAACTTCTTTATGCATAAAAAAAATAAAATAAAATGCTCAAGAAAATTTGAATGTCGCACTGAATCGCTACCTAAATCTTTAGTATGATTGAATATCTCTCTCGCTCATTACAATTACATTATGGGTTTAAAGTAAAAAAAAAAAAAAATAGATTTTTTATTAGGCTATCCTTCTTCTAAATTTGCCTATTATTTTAAAATATATGAATTGTTTTTATTTTTTTATTTTAGGAATATTTTGCTTGTAGTTTTTATACACGTTTTTTAAGATAACTCATTGGTGAATTCTTGATGGAATTTTTTGTTAAATCAAGAATATTAATTTACTCCCACTGTTAATGCATTTATTTTAAAATCAAAATTCAATAATATTATGTTAATGAAGAAATAAAGTTATAGGGAAGAAGTTTTTTTGAAAAGCTTTTTTGAGAAAAGATAAAATATGGATTTAAATCGGCTCCATTAAAAAGTCGTGATTTTTTGGAGATCTTTTGAATAAAGCGGAGTTCTTTTTGAAAAAATCGTATTTTAATCGGAGACTTGCTACCTATGATTGAGATATAAAACTTAAAAATGAAGGATAGGGAGATATTTTCCCTTGAAATTATAAGAAAACTGAAAATCACAAAGGTCATCATCATCATCCTCTTATGAGCCTTATCCTAAATAAATCCCAATTATTTAGGGTCGACAAGAAATTGTGTAAATATTTCATGTAGAAATTTTAATATTTGTTGGCAGGGTGGCCAGACCTGTGCCCCATAACCAACTAAAAATTTATTTCCATATCATGTGGCCACCCAATGGGAAAAATTGCTTTAATATCATCTGGCCATGTGGGTCTCGCATCCATTAATAGTAACCTGATAAGAACAGATCCTACACACAAGATTTCCCTCCCTTTTGACCGACACTCGCATGAAGAGTCCATTTGGACTGGGCCGAGTTATTAGGCTTGGGCCAGGACCGAGTCCAATACCCGAGCCGAGTTTACAAACATTGGCCAGAACTGATATAAATATTCGCAATTTTGTCAATGGACCACGTACAAAGTTTCTCCATGGAAGTGGAGAAATCCATGATTGATCACCATCGTTTCGTGGAATCCTTTTCATGAAGATTTCTTATGTGTGGGTTTCCTCAGGTATGGAAGTATGCATGTGGGTGTGGGAGCACTGAATGTGTTTTTGAAGTGTATTTATTTGGCTCTGTGATGAACTGCAATCAACCCCAATAAAAAATTTGATTTAACAAAAGAACGCAGACCAAAAATAAACATCTGAAAAGTAGATTCATTGGTTTAAAAATTCTAAAACATGAACCACTGGGTTGTGGCTTCAAATCCAAGAACATTTATTGTTTGATGACTGCACATTGAATGTTAATGAGCCAATGAATGCTGTTTCCCCTCCCTTTGGGTCTTAAAGCGCTGTATCATGGGTTCAAATCCCAAGCCTAAGCTAGTGTTTACACTTTACATACTAGCCAGTTCCTTGGAGCCCTTATTTTGTTCCTAAATTATGGTGCAATGCCACCATTGTAAATTAAAATGAAGGAAAGAATTGAAGAATTACAGTATTGCACAATCAATGAGGTGCTATTTGCAGAGAATCAGGATGTTCTTCCTTCTCATGAGGCGAAATTCTACGCATTGTTTGGCCAGGATCACTCGTGTAGCGGCTCACCAATTGATCAAGAGCTTTCATCATCCATGGATATTTGCACATCTCCCTTGCTTCAGCAACACTAACCTGTTCACAATTCAAATCATCATGAACTATATACAAACGTTAATAAGAAATCAAACTTCTTAGTTCAGTTCAATCCTCTCTACTCACCCACATTCTCTCCCGAATGTGCTTCTCAGGCCAGTGATCTAATTGCTCGGTTACACGCAACGGAAACATGTAGCCCCTTTTGCTCTTTGATGTCCATCTAGCGAGCCTTTTCTGCATAATAGGTCCCCATTAGTTCTATTCAGAAATTGGAGTTTTCTAGTAGAAGAGATTCAATTTCTTTAGCATTATAGAGATAGAGAAGATGCTACTCAGAATAGAGTGCGGCGTTAAGAGCCTACGAACCTCGATCTTTCCTTGGACACCGGCCTCTTCTAGAGCCTCTCGACGTACAGCATCCTTTAGTGACTCATCTTTCTCCCATCCTCCCTGAAAAAAGAAAAAAGAATATATATCATAAACCAACATTCAAGAGAAATGTATCAGAAAACAAGTTAAATTCTGTTCACTATTCCGGCATGAGCATTAGCCCTATTGTAAATGTGGCAATATCTAAGATTTTTATTACCTTTGGAAATAGCAATGAGCATCCCTTTTGTGAACTGATCATGAGCACTTCTAGTGTTTTGCCTTCGCCATTATCGCTAAGCTTTTCTGTTGTAAACCTATATGGGATGCATCTGCTTCATATAATAACAAAACTAATAAGACGCAGGAAAAAATCCAGGAACTAAGTTTCAATGTGCCTTAAACAGCTAAAACCCTAAAAAGAAGATAACAGGAAAAAATGAAAATTTGAAAGAAAAAACTACCAAACATGAAAAAAGCTAGAAGTTCATGAGAAAAGCCCTGCCCCTTGTTTATTAAAAAATGAAAAATTGCTTTGAAACAACTTCGAAGTGCTGATCAATGTCGCATAATTGCATAAACTAAAAGCATCAATTGGTTCATTAAGAAAACCCTAATCCTTTAAAAACCAGTTAGCACATATGTCCCCACACTTGCATTTGAGAAACCAATGCTGGCTCTCGCACTAGAGCGTTCCCACACTTACCCGGCAATGAGGCGTCGTCCATTATCGTAGCGCTGGAGATGCCTTCCGGTCCTCGACATCAATGAAACCATCACCTTTTTACCCAACAGCAGTGAGCCCCAAATGTTTCAAATCGCTTAGAGAGGGACAGAAAGAAAAGCAAAGGGATTTCAAAACTTCGAAAACCCTGTAAATCTTATTCGAAAAGATCAAAATGGAGCCAGAAATGATGGATCGATGGATATATCCTGTTGTCACGAACGGAGTTATCAAACAAAGACCAGACGTTTCGGGAAAGAAAATTTGAATTCAAGGAATGGGAGTGGAGTTGAAGGATGGGAAATGGGAAATAAAAACTGGTTGCAGAGATGCATGATATATAAGTAGCAAGAGGAAGGTTTCCGCACGTGCAAGGAAACTTCCGGCAGTTGATTAATCGTGTCCTACGCGTGTCGCAGGCGCGTCAACTTCATGTGGAGTTTGAAACTATCCGTGTATCCGCCTTTTAGGACTACGCTCTCATAGACACGTGGGCCATTGCGTCATGAAGGGTGTCCCATCTCCGAAAATTCCTTATCTAACCCTCTTTCAAAAAGGAATCTGTCTTCAATAATAATAATAATAATAATAAATTATTAACATAATGATTAGTTGACAAATAGATTTATTTATTTATTATTATTATTTTTAAAATATCACTCTTTTTTTGAAATAGTATTATCGAGTGCATTCCTGGGGGGAATATATTCACAGACTCTTGGGATCTAAAATTTTCGGATCTATTTGAGTATCACAAGATAGATTATTTCTATGAAAAATTAGGATTTTGAGTTCTTGAATGCTTAGATCTTATCGAAATTTGGACTGTTCTTGTTTTAGTCTTACAACGTTTTTATTTTTTTGGCAGCGTGCAGAGAGCTGTATTCATTCTTTATTTTCTTTTGAAGTTGGTTGGTAGGTTCTAGAAGTTACATCCTCAAATTTTGAAGTCAAGACAATACTAGCAGCGTTAGGTTTAAACCGAGGGAGTTCACAGTTTACTCCCGAGGGAGCAGCAAATAATTTATCCTGTTCAAAGGGCCGCTGGTAATGGAAATGGGTAGGCATCTTGAGTGACGCAGTGGGATTTTGATTGTCCCTGTCATGAAGTTATCACGACGAAGACTGGTGCGAGACAAATGCCGCACCAAATATTGATGTGGACTGCTGGGGCACACGAAACTGCTTTTGCCGCGTTCAATTACATGAGAGAGAGCGAGAGGTGGCCGTCTTGAGCGCCTCATTCTCACTGCAAGTGGTTTGTGTGTGTAAAAGAGAGTGACATGGAAATCTACTTTTGGGGGTGATTAACATCCTTGGTTAAGATTAATGTATTAAAATTCGGCAGTTGATTTGGTTGGGAGTTGGCTCGGACTGAATTGGTTCTAAGTTAGTATGGGTCCCAACCGTGTTCCCTCCTGAAAATCTGTCATTATATATATTTTTTCTTTTTTTTTTTATGTTCCCTCTAAATTCTCAAGCTATAAACCCCTATTTTAATTTTTATTTTAATTTGTGTACGCTAGCTTTTTAGCTTCATATGTTTCAAGACAATAGTGTTTGGACTTTAAACGATTGTATTTATCCAAAACAAAAAAAAAGACTTTAAACGTTTGTAGTCATAAGAACTACAATTGTGAAAAATAGTATGCAAATGAATAGTATTGTGCTGTGAATAATATTATGCAAATGGATAGTATTGTGCTGATGCATAGTACCATACAAGACCATATGAATAGTACATGCAAGATCACGTAAATCGTATGGTCTATATAGTATAATCCGAGAGGTTCACGCTCTCCTTTTTCCTCTTTGTCACAGTGTATTGATTATGTTCACTATAGCATCACGTTAATTTCCATCTATGGGTCGCAGTGTCAACACGAAAAATAAATGCATAGTGAATAACACAATGTCGCGTCACTATAATAATTAAAGTGATGAATAATAAATAATTACAGTAATGCAAAATAGGTACATCCTGAATGCTAATAGTGATATTCTATTTGATCTTTATTCTAGAATGCCAACTACAAAAGAGCTTTAAAAAGAAAATTTAGTATAAAGAAAAAGATGCTAAAAAAAAGAAATATCACATTAGTAGATACTTCAGTTTTAAAATTATTGAAGAAAAACCAATTATAACTCAAATTCATTATCTTCAAATCATAGCAAATGAACTTGGAGCAAACAACATCAAGTTTGATGAGTCATTCCATGTGGGTGCTATAGTTGATAAATTGCCACCCTCTTAGAAAGAATACAAAAATGCTCTGATGCACAAATATGAAGATTTGAGTCTAGAACAATCAATGACTCATCTAAGAATTAAAGAATAAACTAGACTCCGAGATATACATGAACATCAATCCCAGATAATTGGTAGAGCACATGTTATTGAAGTATAGGGAAGAAAGAAGCAGAAAACTGAAAAATGAGTCAAGATTAATGAAAAGCAAGAAGAGAAGAGGGAAGAAAAGAAAAATTACAAACTAAAGGCAACACAAGACAAAGGTAAGAAACCCATAGTATGCTACTTTTACTGTAAAGCCGATCATATGTAGAAATTTTATAGACTTCAAAAGAAGCAACAGGCTCAGACTGGATAGAATGTTTTGCCATTATCTCCGAATTAATGCTGTAGAGGGCAGACTCTGGAGCCACCAAACATGTTTCAAATAATAAGAACTTGTTCAGGACTTACAAAATCATGGGGGAGGATACTATCCTTTATATGGCCAATTCTTCTTCCTTAAAACTAGTTGGCAAATGGACGATAGAATTGAAATTTATGTACAGTAAAGTCCTAACTCTTCTTGATGTATATCGTGCCCCTGAAATCCAGAGAAACTTAGTGTTTGCATACTTGTCGAATAAGAAGGGTTTCAAACTTTTTTTTGAATCCGACAAGTTTATCTTGTTGAAGAATGAAATATTTTTCTACATGGGATATGCCTCTGAAGACATGTTTAAGCTCAATGTATTCAATAAATTAGATACCTTTTATTCTGTGTATATGCTTGATTCTCTCTCTTTGTGACATGGTAGATTAGGTCATGTTAATTATCATGCTTTGATAAACATGAGTTCTCTAATCCTTATTCCCAAGTGTGAAAATTTGGAAAATACTCTGTGTGATGTATGTATACAATCTCAGATTACAAAGAAATCCTTTCTAAAAGTGGAACGAAGTTCCAGGTTACTGGAATTGATACACAATGATGTTTGTGATCTGAGCAATATACAGACTCGTGGTGGGAAGACATATTTTGTCACTTTTATTGATGATTTTTCAAGATGTACCTATGTTTATTTAATTAGAAACAAAGATGAAGTACTTAAAAAATTCAAAATTTACAAAAAATGATGTTGAAAAACGATTAAATTTGAAAATTAAAGTTTTACGAAGTGACGGAGGCAATGAATATAGTTCCATTGAATTTTATAAATTTTGTGAAGAAAGTGGAATTATTCATCAGGTTACTACCTCAGACGCACCGCAAGAGAACGGTTTAGCTTAAAGAAATAATCGCACACTTGTGAATATGATAAATTACATGCTCAGCAGCTCTTACCTTCTTACTAATATTTGGGGAGAGGCTTTAATGTCTGCTTGTTATATTTGAATCATATACCATATTTAAAATCTATTGCTACGGCATATGAGTTTTGGAACAGAAGGAAACCTTTCTTTCCAGGTTTCCTCAAGGTTTGGGATTGTGTTGCCTTGGTTAGGCTTATTGATCTTTGAGAGGCCCAAACTTAGACCTAAAACAATTAAATGTGGATTTGTGGGCTATATTGAACATAGCAAGGCCTATAGATTTTTGGACCTAGAATCTAATATAATTATATAATCCTGGGATGCATAATATTTTGAACACTTTTTTATTGGTAAGATAATAAATGAATATGAAGATCCTCAAGCGTAAAATTGATGAGCATGAGAACCCTGAAAGCGTAAAACCCAGGAGAAGTAAGAGAATCAGGAAACCAACTAACTTTGGTCCTGATTTTTAAATGTATTTATTAGAAGAAGGTCCTAAAAGTTTCCACGATGTCATGTCCTCAAGTGCCGCTCCTTTTTGGAGGAAGGTAGTTAATGATGAGATGAAATCTATATTAGAAAATGACACTTGGATATTGTGGATTTACCTCTTGGTGCTAAGCCTTTAGGATGTAAATGGATATTTCAATAGAAAAAGGCACATGTACTATTGAGACGTATAAAGCTCGACTGGTTGTAAAAGGATTTAGACAAAAATGTTATTGATTTCTTTGGCACGTACGCACGAGTTGCTCGAATAGCTACCATTCGAGTAGTCATTTCTTTCGCATCAATCTACCATCTAGAAATTCACCAAATGGATGTCAAAACTACTTTTCTCCATGGTGAACTAAGTAAAGAGATTTACATTGAGCAACCTGAAGGATTTGTCCTCCAAGGATACGAACACAAGGTTTGTAAACTTGTGAAATCCATGTATAGATTAAAACAAGCACCTAAACAATGGCATGAAAAATTCAATAGAATTATTTTATTACATGGATTGCAAATCAGTGACGTCGACATGTGTGCGTACATCAGAGTTGTTAATGGTAATATTGTTATAATTTACCTGTATGTAGATGATATGCTCAAACTACGCAATAATATTGCATAAGGACGCAGAGAAATTCTTATCTTCTGAATTTACTATGAAAGACATGGGGTAAGCTGACATAATACTTGGAATCAAGATAGTGAGAAAACCGACTGGGTATGTTTTAACCCAAGCTACTATAATGAGAAATTACTCAAAAGATTTGACTACTTTGATTGCAAACCAATTTCGACCCCTTATGATGCTCATATTAAACTCGGAAAGAATTAAGGTGGTCATGTTTCCCAATTAGACGACGTTAGACTCATTGGATGTATTATGTATATTCTGTAGATAATGTCTTGTACTGTACCAATAACCTAGGTCAAGAGCATTAGAATGCGGTCTATATGATCTTGAGATATCTCAAGAGAACTATAGACTATGCCGTACACTATGTAGGTGAGCCCGCTCTATTGGAAAGGTATAGCGATGCAAACTGGATTACGTATTTTCATGAATCTAAGTCTTTTAGCAGATGGATATTCACGTTTGGTGGGGGTGATGTTGCTTGGGGTTCCAAGAAACATACTTGTACATCTAAATCTAGTATGGAATCGGCGTTGATTTCCCTGGAAGCCACTAATAAGGGGGCAGAATGGCTAATAAATCTATAAGTAGACATCCCAATTATTCGGAGGCCTATGCCTACAATACCTATTCATTGTGACTGTGAAGCAACATTATACTGAGCAAAAAGCAAGATTGATCTTGGGAAATCTTGATATATTCGCTAGAGGCTTAGTCAATTGAGATTATTACCTGAAGATGGAGTAATATCAGTACTCCATCTTAGTTTTGGTTAGAACTTGGTAGATCTACTAACAAAAGGCTTGGCAAGGGACCAAGTCTAGAAGAAGGCTAGAGGGATGGGATTAAAGCCCATATGTTTCTTGCCATAAAGTGATGGGTACCCTGCCTAAGGACAATGTTGTCCCAAGTCCAAGGTTCAAAGGAAAAAACAAGTCACTTGCGTGATGTTTTATGTATGTATGTACCAAAATATTTATTTAATAGAAATTTATTTAATATTTTGTACCATTCCTGACGACTATATGGTACAGTTTCACTATAATAAATGAAAAGGTTGAGTTTTGCTCTTTATAATTATATTTGCCTAGGTGATATAAAGCCTAGGATGGGGTATCGTACTGCAGGGCATCCTTCATACAATCACTTATGTGAGCGTGGAAGTGGAATACGTTTCTTATGAGAATTGGGTATTTTTTAGAGCGCTATTGAAAACCAGGATTAGCGCAAGGCCTTTAAATATGCAAGCATATTGAGAAAATTACATTTTTTAAAATATAATATGCCGTATGTGGGAGGCTTATCAATAAATGATGTAGTTCAAGGTTTGTCCATTCACTGTCCTGATAAGAGTTATGTGTAAAACTATGTAGAGATTCAAATATTTAGGACACCTTTACTTATGCATTATCTTTCCTTATTTTTTTTGTATGTATCTAATTGTTTTGAAACAGGTCAGGGATTGTTAGCTTTTTAGCTTCATATGTTTCAAAAAAATAGTGTTTGAACTGTAAAAAATTGTGGGCATAAGGACTACATTTGTGAATAATACTATGCAAAGGAATAGTATTGTGCAAATGAATAGTATTGTGAATGGTATTGTGCAAATGAATAATATTGTGAATAGTATTGTGAAAATAAATAGCATTGTGCTGATGCACAGTACTATACAAGGACATATGAATAGTATATGCAAGATCAAGTAAATAGTATGGTCCGAGAGGTTCACTCATTTTCCCACTGTAGCAAGATCAGGTTAATTTTGTTCACTATAGTGTCATTAAAGATTACAATTATCTAAAATTAAATAAACAGATGTACTTTCTTCTGTGAACCCAGAACCTGGAGTTTCGAGCTTGGATCAGGACGCTCTTTTGATTTGTGCCAACATCTCGTTTTTTATTCCTATGCTTGCTGGAATTGAGAGATCTAAGGTAGTTTGACCTATATCTAAGGTTCCTAAGGTAAGGGAAAAGCTAGAGAATTTTAAATATGGTCTACCTCTCCTTTTTGAGGGTTTAGGAATTTTCTTGGGCTTATTCCTAATGTTGGGTATTTTTGGGCTAATTTTCTAATTTAAAAGAATGTATCCTATTTTTGAATGATTTCTAAGATATTCCTGATGCGTTTTTTAAGGTTTTGGAAAGGGTATTTATAGGCTTCATTTGGTGATTTTTCTTGATTTTATCGATTTTTTGGTTTTATCTCGATTTATTGGCTTTATTTAATAAAAGAACATGTTTTACTACATCATCAAGTCGACCTGGGCCCGTCACCGGCTTTGGTGACCTGCACAACACACGGAGCGTCAGGCGGGCCTGCCCGATATGCTTCGTGTCGTACGGGTCACCATGGGCCCATTAAGGCAGGGACCGAAGTGTTGGTTTTTTGAACTTTTTAACCGTAGGTCCGATTCAAGTTGTTCTTGTACCGTTGGAAAGCTCTCGGGGTCTACTTTAACTGAGATAGCTGTTGAATATGTTTGAGACAATTATATGGGGTCTAGGTTGTCTATGGTCTACTAGGATTTTTATGGTCCTTCAGGCTCAAAATCGAGGTTTTTAAGAGTTCCCTTAATCAGAATTTTGAGGGGGGTGTCTACATAACTATATGTTCCAAAATCTCATAGTTGTAACCCTTTTATAATTAACCACGTAAATCTTTGTGTTCTTATAGTGCGTGTTTGTATATATATTTTTATAATGCTTGTATTATGATTTCTACTCATTTTATTTTAAGTGACTAAGTACACCATCCTAATGGGATCCCAACATTCGGAGTTTATGTTTTCGCATATAAGAGAGTTGCATTCCTAATATTCCATGGCCTTTGACAACCAGAAATGGGACCTATCTAGATAGTGGGAAACGACAGGTGGGCATTCTTATCTAGATAGTGGGAAATGACATTTGGGCATCACCCTTCTTATTTAGATAGTGGGAAATGGCATTCGTATCTAGATAGTGGGAAATGACAGGTGGACATTCTTACATAGAAATAGAATGCAAAGGGGGAGCTTCCATAGGTCAATTTTATCAATAAATGGATTCTAAGATGTATGGTCCCATTTGCACTTCTGACATACTATTAGTTGAACATGTAATTTTGAAATTGATTAAGGTTAAAGATAAAAAAACTTGCAGGACCACCAAGGGTGACAGCGTGGCGCGAGGCAAACGTATTCTGATTCTCTAGCGTCAAGTAGGCATTGCGACAAAAGTGACAATTGGGAGTTAGGAGTTAGGACAGATACCCCAATAAGAAAATTTGCCCAAAGATATTTTACTCCTTCTGGAGTATACTAGTTTATTTATTCCCTTGAGTAAAACCCTACTTAGGATTAGTTTTAGGATCCTAAATTTTGGGAATATACCATCTTTAACACATATCTTAACCTTAATAGAACAAAATTTTCAATTGCATCCTTTAAGCATTTGGATTTTAAAAAAAAGAGTTTCAAGATTGAATAGAATATATCCAATTTTTAGAGGGGGAGATCTAAGTATTAGAAAACTCAAATTTTAAATTTTTTTTTTGGAATAATCATCTACTAATTTATTAGGTGGTTACCAAAATTTCAGATTGAAAAACTCATAGGTTGACCATAAAAAAAAAAAATCTCAACTGTACTCTCTAAGCATTCTCAAGAATGAATAGACGCCATCCAATGTTTAGAGGACGAGATCTAAGTATTAGAAACCTGAAATTTCAATTATTAGTTTTTGAGAATAATCATCTACTAATTCTTAGGTGGTTTACCAAAATTTCAAATTGAAAATATCCTCCGAACTAGGTCATCTAACCGAGGGAGTAGAAACAGAAAAAAACTATGCTCCCGAGGGAGCATAATATACGTCCTCTAATAATTTTGTTTAAGGGACAAAACCAATGGCTTTTCTTCACATTAGGAACAGCAAAAAGCGGGTAGGATACTAGGAGTTTTCCTAAACCCACATGTCTAATCTCATAAAGTAAAACACATGCTCACTTGAAACCAGTACACCTATCATTGACCAAATTAGTATATTAAGATAGGCTTATCGAAATTGTCGGTTTGCTCCAGTGTTTTAAGAACCGATTGGCGGGCTGAATCGGTCACAATCCGAACCGATGTGGATTTCTTAAAAAGTTCAACAACAATAAAACCAGGAACTAGCAAGTCTGATCCAGACTAATGCCCCACAGATTCTGGTTCGAACCAGGCATTTATATCTACTGTTTAAACCGCTGTTTTGTCATGCCAATGAATGAATATATCACACCCTGGACCTTATCAAATGACATGAACCCCATGTCATTTGTATCATGCATTGAATTTACGCTGCAAATGTTTGAAAAATCCACAGGTGAGACAAGCCTATAAAGTAACTTTTGCAAGAGGAATGGGTCTCCCATTAACATGCGTCAACTTGCTTAGTGATGCATGCATCATCAAAGCAATGGCAAAAAACACATCCCTACTTTAAATATGAGCGTGTATACTATGATCCTAGGGGGAGTATACTGTGCATCTACCCCCTTGCCCAAAACACCTATTTAAGAAGGTTTTTTGTTATTTTTATTCTAAAATTTTAGTACAAAAGAAAAAATTCGAGTTTTGAGTTTTTGTGACACAAATCTAGCCGTTTAAAAATTGGATAACATAGAGAGTTTATTTGAGATTTTTTTTTTTAATTAAGATTAGTCTATGGTTATAGAGATTACGTCCCCTAATTTGAAATAAAAAAGTATCCCAAGCATGTGTTTAGCCCGAGGAAGTCACTGGATAGTATACCCCCACAGGAGTAGGAAGGCATTTAGGTTTAAGTATCTACTGTTGACACAAGTGATAGCATGTGACTTTGCAGGATGACGGGAAGTGGGAACCAAGTTGCCCTTATGGTCTCATGGAGCACTACAAATATTCCCAGTACAGTGTCTTTTACGCGTTCAATATGTCACATCCTTCATAAATAGTACATTTGCATAATGGACGGTGAAAGATGAGCCAGTTTTCTTAGTACGACTCCTGTTTTATTGGTATGTTTTTTTTTTTCTGGTGTTAAGGTCAACTGCCAACAACATAAGCCCACTCCTAGTTTGCTTAATATGACCTGAGACAATGAGACTCAATCCAAAAATTTTCAAAGGAACAACTCACTGCAACTGTTAGTTTTTGCATTAAACATGGTGCTTTATTTCAAATGATATCATATACTTTTCCTTTCAGAATAATCAAGGTTTTCAAAATAATAATCGCAGACTTAATGGAAATCTTCTTCAAATGGTTTCGCGTTGACCAATGAATTAGATTAGAAGACTCTTACATTCAATATAAGAAAGTCATAATCACCGTTTTGTCAACGTGGGGTGCTCAAGCCTCCACGGCTCTTTCTTGATCTTCTAAAATTCCATCACTCTTTCTTGATCTTTTTAATTCCATTAATCTCTTTTTTTTTTACCTGGGCTACAGTTATAGAGGATAGGATAAGGCAGTTACCGTACCCCTCGATGGGAGACACCCATTATCAGAGTGAGTATCCGAGAGGAGTACTAGTCGTCTATGGCGGCACCATGGAGTGCTAAGTGGGCCCAGAGACTGAGTGAGGAGGACGTTGCAGTGCCCCTAGCAGTGTATGAGGAGAGGAATTGGATAGCTTAGATAGTAGATCATGAAGGGGTGAGAAGAGCCGGTCTAGAGCCCCACGAAGGTGGCTTATCTGAAGACTCTGCTGGAGCAGGAGACCCAGGCTAGGGAGCATGCAGAGATACAAAGTGAGGAGCTACAGTCCCAGGTCGAGAGGACGTTTGCGACCCTTTCAGTGGCTTGAGGCAGAGAGAGAGAGCAAGAGAGGGAACTAATGAGGGCTGAGAGAGATAATGCATGATCAGCCCTTGAGTTGCTTTAACTTATAATCATGCCCGTTCTTCAGCCGTGGGTCTTTCCCGGGCAATCGCCCCTGTCCTGGAGAGCGCAAGCTGCGATGTGAGGAGACTACGGGTGTGCAACAAGCAGGTTTGTTTTGTTCCTTCTTTCGATGCTCGCTTTTCGTTCTTCATCTCTTCCCTTTATCATATCTTGACTTTGAATGTCTTATTTTATCTTTAGCCAAATTACAAAAAAAAAAAAAAAAAAAGCCACACTTCTATACAACTTACCCCAACCTAATTTTTACTCTCATTTTTTTCCCTAAAACAAACTTTCTATACAAATACCCCTACAAATACCCCCAAGGGAAAAAGTTCATTTCTTTTAAACGAAAATGCTTGTACACAAAAATCATTTTGGCCAGATTTGTCATTGACTTTTGGATCCCAATAGCACATAGTCAGAGCGCACCATCACATTGTCGGAATGGACAAGTGCCGGACCGCCCTAAGACAACTACCGGACGGAAACTGAGTACTGTCGGACCGCCTTTTATATAGAGTTGGAGTCTTGGAATCGAGTAACATCTACTGCTGGACCACCCTTTGCAACTGCTGGACCACACTTTACACAGTGCTGGAGCCCTATTACTGAACCACACTTTACAAAGTGTCGGAGCCTACTGCCTAACTGCACTATACACAGTGCTGGAACCCATTGCCAGACCGTAATTACACAATACTAGAGCCCCTATTTTGGTGGGATAGATGAGACAGAGGTGTGGGTACGGTAAAAGTAAAAGAGGGTTGTTTAGTCATTTTTTTACTTTTTATTTGGTTGGGGGTTATTTGCATAAAAAGTGTATTATGGGGAAAAAATAAAACAAAATCTAGGTTGGGAGTAAATTGTATAGAAAATGTAGTCTTGGGTCAGGATGCTTACAAGCTCCATTTGGAGAAGTTGCAAATGCAGTTGGTTGAGCAGAACTGACAGGTCACGTTGTTGAGCTTGGCATTGGAGCAGGCTATCAACGATCTTGCATAGGCTACCAGAGGTCAGAGAATCCCATGGGTGAGACCACCTCACGTTCCTTCTCATGTGGCTTCACATGATAGTGGAGCTGGCGTCGGGTTCATCCGAGAGCAGGCAAGCAAGAGGCATCCGGTGGCTTCATGGTTGACTCGAGGGATGACGGTTGAGGCTACTTCTCCCCCCTTTTTGTGTTTTTGTTCCTGCACGTGTATTTTTTGTTTTTCCTTTTGCTCATGATGTACATAATTCTTGTCATCTAAATTAGTATCATTCTTGTTTTTGCATAATTTATTTTTCATTTCTTTCGTTTATGTCCCTAAGTCTACTTAGGACACCTTTCTCATTTTTTCTTTCAATTTTTTGAGGTCCCTGAACGTACTTTTGTACCAATATTCCTTTTTTTTGGCTTTTTTCCCAATTTTATTCTTTTTCCTTTAAGGTCCCTAAGCGCACTTGGGACTGATTCCCTTTCTTTTTCTTTTTCCTGCTTAGGCCCCTAAGCGTACTTCATATCGTATTTCTTATTTTCTTCTCTCTTTCTCTCTCTCTCTTTAGGCCCTAAGAGAACTTGGGACCGGTTTCATCTTCCTTTTTTTTTCTTGTTTTTTTTAATATTGAAATCTCTTGAGGTACATGATGTTGACGAGGTCAATTATTGTGCTTCAAAATTTTTGAGATTGTAAGCATTGCCCCCATATGTGTCTAAACTACAACATATGGTCCTTCCTAATTAGGTTTAAATTTTCCTAATAGTGAGGGTTTATTTTTTAGTAGAAAAAGATCTTTAGAACCAAGTCCCCTACTCTATATTCTCGGGGAATTACCTTCATTCAAACTCACTCAATCCTATAATGGTAGGATATCATTTTGTCGGATGCTCGTAGCCATCTCTCATCTAAGGTTTCGAGAGCAGCTAATCGAACATTGGCTTGTTGTTTATAGTCGAATTCTTCGTGAGAGATGATCCTAAGAGTTGGTATCTCTATCTCAATTAGGAGTATTACTTCAATGCCATAGAGCAATGAGTACTCAATGCCATAGAGCAGTGAGTAGGGAGTCATTCCTGAGGCTGTTTTCTCAGTGGTTTTATGGGTCCAAAGTACATCTTGCAATTTTTCATATCAATCCTTGCTACTTTCTGTAGTTCAGTCGATAATCTTTAGGAGTGATTTATTTATCACTTCAACACAGCAATCTCCTTGGGATAATAAGGTGAGGAGAAGTTCTGCTCAATCCCGAATTTCTAGCACATCTTTATGGCCTTCTCATTTTTGAAGTTAGTCCCATTGGCAGTGATTATTACATCCGAGACCCGAAATCTATGAATGATAATATTTGTGATGAATCAAGTCATGTGTTGTCCTTTTATCTTTGTGAATGATGCGGCCTCGACCCACTTTGTAAAGTATTTAGTAGCAGTGAGGATGTATCGGTATCCATTGGAGCCCTAGGGATGATCATATATCTAAGGCCTACATGGAGTGGATTGGAGGTGTTGAATTAAGTGGCATAGATGGAGTGTGTATGAGATTCCTATAAATCTAATATTTGTAAGGAACCTCTCTATGTATTGCCCACAATCTTCGGCCATGGTTGTCCTTCTGCGCTAGGAGGGTTGCGACTATGTGTCCTCCTTCATCATGTAATTCCTTAAGTACAACATCAACATTTGGTTGGTTAATGCATCTCACGAGGATTTTTTTGTAGGAATTCTTATAGAGTAAGTCACATTTGAGAAGGAAATTAATTGATAATTACTTACCCAAAAAAAAAAACATTAATTGATAATCTCCTTAGGGCATCCCTATCCCTTGTCGATATGCCATCAAATAATATTATGTCTTTAGTAGGACCGATATGTCATGATACCATGGCTTGGCACTGACAATCTGGTTGGGTTCAAGAGCGAGTACTTCTTCCTTCCTTCCTTCTTGTTGATTTTCTTCGTCTAGTTTTACCTTGGGAGGAGAATGATTGTTCTTGTGCTTTATGTAGAATGGTTGGACACTCATTTCATGGGAGTATCTACCATAGATGCGAGGGTAGCTAAGGTATCAGCAAACCAGTTGTTTTCCCTAATTACATGTTAGAATGTTAATTGCTTGAAGTATTTAATTAACTTTTCAACCTTGTCTTGGTAGGGTAGGAGATTTTCATCTTTGACCTTCAATCTCCATTTGTTTAATTTATCACAAGGAAAGAATTGTCAAGGATCAGTAATTGATCAATTCGGAGTTCATAGGCATTCTCATGGCCAGTTATCAAGGCTTCATATTCTGTAATATTATTTGTGTAAGGAAAGTTGAGCCTTATAGAGGTTGGAAGCATGGCTCTTTTTGGGATCATAGGATGACTCTAACACCAATGTCATATTCACTCCTAACCCGGTCAAACTATAATTCCCATGTGGGGTCCTCGATAATGAAGATGTCCTCATTAGGGAGATCAGTGGTGGTGGCGTGTTGTCAAGTAAGGCATGCTCAACTAAGTGGTCGACAATTGATTGCCCCTTAACTAATTTTTGAGTCACATATTCTATATCAATCTTACTTAGGAGCATCATTCACTTGGCTAGTCGCCCATTGAGAATGGGTTTTTCAAGTAGGTACTTGAGTGGATCCATTTTGGATATGAGTTTGATAGTGTGAGATAGAACATAGTGTCTTCACTTCTGAGCTGCACATAACAGTATTAAAAAATGTTTTTTCACATATGAGTATCATGTTTTGTATTCGACCATTTTCTTACTAATGTAATAGATAGTATTTTCTTTTCCTTTATCTTAGCATAGCCCCCATTATTTTATTGATGATTGCAAGATAAAGAAATAGAGATTTGTTGGGATTAGGAGGACCTAGGATTGATGGGTTATAAAGGTAATCCTTTATGTGTCAAAGGCCTATTGACATGCTTCCTCCCATATAAAAGGATTAATTGGTGCACATTGTTTGGTTAATTAGGATATGAATCTCCGGATAGTTTGAATTCTTCCCTAGAACCTATAGATTTCTTGAATATTTCTTGGTGGAGGAATTTCAGACATAGCCCTAGTATTTTTTAGGTCTACTTCTATGCCTCTTTGGCTTACAACGAAACTAAGAAGTTTGTCAAAAATGACACCAAAGGCACACTTTTGAGGATTGAGTTTGAGCTGGTTCTCTCGGAGTCAGACGAATACTATTTTAAAGTTAGTGAGATGAGCATCCCTACCCTTGGAGTTTAGTAGGATGTCATCCACATAGTCCTCCATGATGTCATACATTAGGTCATGGAATATAGCATTCATGGCCCTTTGGTAGGTTACCCAATAGTTTTTAGTCCAAAATGCATGACCCTATTTTAGTAAGTTCCCCATTGTGTAATAAAAGATGTCTTCTTTTGGTCTTCTTTTGTCATGAGGATATGATTACATCCAAAGATATGGCATCTATATTTGAAAGAGGAAAATCGTCCTTTGGATAGGCTTTGTTTAAATCCCTATAATTGACACATACTCTTACCTTTCCATTATTTAATACTACCACAAAATTGGCTAGCCAGTTTGGATAGTTACAATTAAGATGAAGTTTGCCTTCAAAAGCTTATTAATTCTTCTTTTATTTTCAGTTCTAGATGAGGCCTTTGTTGGCATAGCTTCTGTTTTGCGGCTTTTGCCCCTTCATGGAGTTCCAAGTGATGTTGCACCAATTTGTGGTTTAGCCGTAGCATGTCATCATAAGACCAGGTGCAGAGATCTACATACTCTTAGAAACAATATCATCTTGCCTTTCTATTCTAGTGATAGAGATATTCCAATTTTAACGATATTTGAATCTTCATAAGTTCTTAACTTGACATCCAAAGTTTATTCGACAATAGCCATAGGCTACCATCAAATCTTGTTCTGAACTGTTCATCTTGGAACATGAGTTCGTCCAGGGAGGGGAGGGGAGGGGGGGGGGGAGGTTGGGTCCTTCATCTGCCGCTTGATTTTGTTGTGCTTGATTATCATTAGCAGGTGATTCCTCGTTTTCTTGATTTTTTTTTATTTCTTCATTGATTTGGCTTGAGCTTTCGTTGGGCTTCTCAAGGGTCTCGACCGCATTATCGACGATGGGAGGAGTAATGGTGTCAGAGGAGGGTTCCACAGGGTGTCTACATAGGCACCCTGCACCGACCCATTTTTTAACACTGATATCTTGAAAAATAATTTTAGTCCCATAAGAGATTAAATGTACATCAAGTGACATGCTAGTTTTGTGTTTCAATTGACCTAGTTTGATTAAGGACTAAGGAAGTGGTAGCCACAGTATGGGCTTCAACAGTAAGACATGAAAATTGTTATTCTATGGGCTCCTCCTCTGGTGAGAACCTGATAATGACCTTTAGTTTTAGGAGGTGCTCGGTCTTATTATGATCTACGCCTTGAATCCCTTCAAAAACAAAGGCAGGGCTCCACGGAGGCTTAAGTTTGCACTAGAGTAGAGAAAGGGTGCAACCCAGTCCTTTTCGGTCCCCTACATCAACTTTAGCTTAGGGAGGATGAGAGATTGCTTCAAATATTTGTTTTTCCTAAGGCCAGTGGCTGGGTGATATCATTGAGTTAGCATGTGTCATTTCGTATACGAGCCAAAATCATATTAGTCATAGCAGTCTTTTAACTGTTCAGACAATTTGAAGTCACTTATTGTCTTGGCAGGTGAATTCCTTTACGCTACATGGAGCATCGTGCAATTTGATGACTTGCATGTTATGAGGGGAATCTCTTGAGTTTTAAGATTCTCAAATAGTTATTCTTTTGTTGCTCAGATTGCATCAGAGCGTACCCTAACCACCCCTCTGGTAGCTGAAAACGTAAGGCATTGATGTAAAGTGGATGTTGCAACAAGGTTCTTGTGTAACCACGACCTGCTGATGAGCATATTGAATGATGGTTCAGTGTCGAGGACATAGAACCTAACAATTTAGACTACATGTCTGAGTTTGAGGGTAAGGGGGATGATCCCTAAAGCATGCATATGACGAAAAATTGAGACATTGTAAGTCTCAAAGTCAACTTGGGACAATTCAACCCTTAAACAGTTCTTAGAGGGGAAATGCTAAGAGATTCCCCATTGTCAACCATGACTCGAATTATTTCATATCCACTTATAAAGACTATTATACATAGTGGATGATTATGAAAGCGTTTGAACCACAAAGGTGCATCATCGTTAATGAAAATGATAGCGGTCATCATGGTTAAGAGGTTAATCATACTCCTCAATTCCTCAAGCTTAGTGTCGGTAGGGATATCAGTTCTTCCTAACACTGCCTCGACTTGGGCCAAATAGACGAGCGAGTTTTTTAGCAGGTCCATGATGGATATGGATGTCAGAATTTTACTTAAATGATTAAGTAGATTATATTAGGTAATAGGTCATGTCATGCCCTTCTCTTATTCATTGTTATTGTTAATGTCAGTAGTTGACATGGAAAGGGGTTGGTTAACTTTGGAAGGATTGCCAAGCCTCTCCTCCAAAGTCTCGGCCACTAATCTAGATGGCTTAAAGTGGCTTCCTCTTCTTGTGAGGTAGTCGACCACTTGGGAGTTGTTATTATTGGCCACAATGATAATGCCTAGTTTATGACTATCCAATGTTTTTTGTTCTTGGAGTTTTATGTGAAGCATAGTCTCAGTGTATTGAGATCATGCCTACAGACATGTCTTGGGCAATTATGGCTTCCTCCTCGTTGTGAGTAGCAAGGTCCAAAGGGGAAACCTGTGGGTTCCCTTGGGTATCCTACTCTTTAAGAATTGAATTCTCAGGATTCTCCTTGTCCACCCTTGATGATCATGATGACCACTAACCTCGGAGTGGCCTGCTTAGGTGGTTCTTCTTCAGGCTTCTTATCGTTATCCAAAAGTGGATTGGCAAATGTACCCATCTTCTGATTGGATGCTTCCGTCGGTGGGAGTATGGTTAAGGGTGCATTTAATTAAGAGTTCCCTGATAAGGCGCTTTAAATTGTAGTGGTCCTCAGTATCATAAGTATGATTTAGGTTCCAGTTGCACCACTTAGATTTTTAACCTCAAATTTGGGTTGGACAAGATTAGGGATGACAGGGAATCCCACATGAAGGATCTTATTCAGAATGTTGGAGCAGGATTATTTCCATGGTGGGAGTTTGACTTTCGAGAAGGTCCTCTTGCCTCCAGCAATTACTTAATTATTTTTGCTATTTCTACCAGCACCCTAGGGTTGTTATTCCTATTATGAGCTTGGGGTGCGACAATTTGGCCTACCTGGGCAACAATATTATTTGTTTTCTTATTAGTATTGTTGCCTTTGGGTCTCGTTTGAGATGGTGCAACTACTATCAGATTCTTGGGCTTCGTACTTTCAACGAAGACTTTCAACATTTCAGATAATGCGACTTGGTTGATCATTTGCTAGAAGGAGAACGGTCGCAACTCGTGGTTAAAGAAGTTCATGTACTCTTGCAGGGAGTTCTTCAAGCACATAAAAATTTGGGAGGTCTTAGGGAGTGCACAATCAATGATTTTTTATGCAGCATCCCTAAATTTGTGCGTGAAGTTAGGGAATGGCTTGCTTGGATCTATCTTATTCCAACCAATTCCCCAAGGGTCAATGTTTGTTGTTTGGTCCCACGATACTACTCGACAATTCGTTGGAACAGTTCATTGGGGGGCTTATTGGGATATTTAGAGTTCACCTCTCAGAACCAGGTTAGAGGTTGTCCTGAGAGGGTGTGCTGAAGCATCGTCTTAAGTAGGTGCAAATTTTCTTCCAAGGAAGTGATAGTCAGCAGGTAGCGGTGACATGATTCTCAGGGTCACCCTTCCCACAAAACTTTCTCTCAAACTTGGAGAATACGAAACCAATGGGAGGGCTTCAACATCCCCAAGAATGTCATTGACATAGTATCAAGGTGGAAAAATGTCAAGGCCTCCTATTTTTACCAAGGTTTGATTGAATGTACTCAACTTGCCTTTCAACTTGATAAGCTCAACTGCTTGCCTGCTGATGGTGTAGGCTGTGCAAGTGAGGCAGCCAATGTAGGCTACACATGGAGTAGGCAAAGCCTATGAAATGATTGGGGTCGGTTGAGAGGATGGCGTAGGATGAAGGACCCATGCTAGAGGTTTACTAGAGTAGATCTAAGGAGTGACCTAGCCTACTGGAGCTAGAGGCTGATAAACCTAAACCGGCAATTGAAAATGCACTACTGGGGGTGGGCTACACAGGCTGCTCTAGATGGTGCTAACTATAAGTCGGAGGTTCCACCGAAAGGGAATGAGCCAAATGGTGCGACTAACTGGGTGGACAATGGGGTAGTGTGAGAGCCAAGTAATCCAACTATAGATAGTAATATGGAGCCGAGCAACCTGAAGAGACTGCCTCAGTGGATGATGATGTCAATATTGTGGAGGCTTAGGCCTAGATGGAGGATTACAAGGTGGAGGGTCTTGTGGCAGTCGTGTCAGGGCAACCGGTGGTTCAGGATCGATGCTTTGGTGATGTCGGTTCGCCGAGGGAGTGGAACTGATACGACTATGCTAGTTTGGAACAAAGTATCCCTTGACCTCGACTAGGACACTGGTATTATACATCATTGTTGACTTACTTGTATCCCCGGGGCAAATAAAGAGAGAGCCGATAGTAACCTAGTCCCGTCGATCCCCAAGACGCTGCCAGACCATGGGAACATTGTAGCAATAAGCCTGAAATTGGGAGACCTCTGAAGCAGTTTCATAACAGCCTCAAATTGCATGAGAGAGTAGTTATGGCTACTGTAAAGATACCCATAAAGTTTCGTCGCATTCTAACAAGTTTTGAGTTGATCAGGATGACACTTAGTTTTTAAAATCTAGTTCCTATCATGCTGAAAATGGATCATATAACTATAGCCATATTTTTTGAGTCTCAAAACAGTATTAAACTACTTCCATTGGATTCAGAATGTCGAAAAAAACCTAAGAACCAAATTTCGGCTCAATCGGAACCTCCATGACTATTTTGGGCCTAACTTACCATAAAAGTGTGGGATTTACACTATTGTGGTGCAGCCTCAGTGAACTAGCTTCCATTTATGGAAACTTTGTTTTCTCATTATGAGTTTCAGATGTTCATAACTTACTCATTTTGGGTCTAATTAAGCTCAAATTCGGACACGAACTAGATTTCGACGATACGCTCGTTTTGACATATGGCACGTGTCATGGTGTGGCCCGAAATGAGAGAATTTCTCGAGAGAAAATGGGCTCAAAACATGAATATTCAGATTTTAAAAAGAAAACATCCAATTCTTTGAGAGGCCATAGCTCAAGATCTCGATGTTGGATAGTCGCAAGTATGGGTCTGTTGCGACCGTGCTTTGAAGAGCTACAATTTGATATAGTTTTTGTGTACGATCGGAGGCCAGATAACAATGAATTTTGAGGTCAAAGATGGTATACTTTTCTTGTCGTCGGAATCTCATTTTCCAGCGACTTCCCAAAATTGGAACGTGCTCAAATGAAGACCAAAATGGATGAAATTTATCACAAAATGATCATGATAGTATCATCTTCAATTTGTAATAAAAATTGAAGGCTTGGAACGTCATAGACTCTACCAGATTGGTGATCGAAGAATCACAAGTTTATGGAACATATCTGGATTTTGGGTTCTTCCTTAAAAGTCTATTTCAAGACGATCAAAGTGTATCAAAATGTGCATCATAATTCAAGCATCGATTCTACGACAATTGATCGCCTGAATTACTACCGAAAGCATTTGAAAAAGCTCTTGAGGCCTAGCAATGGCAAAAGACCCCTCATGGAGTGATGGTTTTGTCATTTGTTGAAAATTACTTAGGGGTATTTTGGTCATTTGGTTAAAAAACGGAATTAATATTTAAATTCATAAAATGTATAATTTTTTACAATTTTAGTAGTTTTTGAGCAATCCACCCTTGTTTCGTGGTTGTTCTACATAAGGAACTCAAGTCATGTGTAATACTCTCTATTGATCTCTCTTGAAAGTGTTAGAAAGTAATGAGAACAACTTGAGAATTCTAAGACTTAGGCTTGTTATTTTTTCTTTGCTTTCAAGTTCAAGACTCAAGATGGGAGGAGAGAGAAATATTTTCTAGAGAGATAAAATACCCCTAGGAACCCTACACTCCCTAGAACCCCAAAATTTCTATTCCTTTAGGATTCCCAACCCGCAATTTCATACTCCCTAGGATTTCTAGCTTCCACACACCTTAAAAACTCTAGCTTCCAATTCTAATCTATACACCCTATACTTTACCTTGGTTAGCCTACTCCCTATCCTACACTTTATACTATAGTGCACTATACACCATAGCATTCTATACGCTTTAGCTAGTCTATACCTTACCCAATTCAATACACCCTAGTTTCCATACACTATAGCTTAACCCAACTCACCTAAACTAGGTACCTAGACCTTTAGACCCTAACCTTGACTTAAAGCTTAAACCTCTCTCTCTCTCTCATATGCATGCAAATAGATTCAAGCCCATTCTAGGTCTACTCTATCTTCTTTCTCTCTCGTCCACTCTCTTCTTTCTCTCTCTCTCTTTTCTCTCTCTTCTTTCTCTTCTCGCTCTTTTCTGTCTCTTCTTTCTCTTCTCTCTTTTTTCTCTCTCTCTCCTCCACTTGAACCCTAGGCAGGTCCAAGCTTCACTTTCTTTCTCTACTCTTTCTCTTTCTCTCTCGTTCAGACTTGGACCCGCACCTAGGGCAAGCCCGGCACTACCTTCCTCCCTTCTCTCCTTTCTCTCCCTTACTCTCTCTCTCCCTCTCGCTCTTGCTCGAGACATGGACCCATGCCATAGGCGGGTCTGCCCCTCTCCCACTCTCTTACTCTCTCCTCTCTCACCCTCTACCCTATCCACCCCATCCCTCTACCCTATCCGCCCCTCTCTTATACCCTATATGTGCCTCTCTCGCAATCTCCTCTATCCGCCCTTCCTCCCTACCCTATTCACCCCCTCTCTTCTACTCAATCCGCCCCTCTCTCGCCTTCTTCTCAATCTTCCTTCCTCCCTACCCTGTCTGCCCCTCTCTCATCTCTCTACCTTATCCGCCCCTCTTCCATACCCTATCCACCCCTCTCTTATACCCTATTTGCCCCTCTCTCACCTTCTCCTCTATTTGCTCTTCCTCTCTAACCTATCTACCCCTCTCTTCTACCCAATCCACCCCTTTCAAACCTCCCCTATCTTGCCTTCTCCTCAATCCACCCTTCCTCCCTACCGTATCCACCCCTTTCTCATCCCTCTACCTTATCCGCCCCTCTCCCATACCCTATCTGTTCCTCTCCTATCTCTCACACTCTATCTGCCCCTCTCTCTCCTATACCCCATCCGCCCCTCTCTTCTACTTCATCTGCCCCTCTCTTCTACTCCATCCACCCCGCTCTTAGCTCTCACACTCTATCTACCCCTATCTCCTTCTCACTCCCTATCTGCCCCTCATTTCTCACGCTCTATTCACACCTATATCTTTCTCACACTCTATCCACCCTTCCTATCTCTCATACCATATCTGCCCCTTTCATCTTACTCTTCCATCTGCCCCTTTATACCTCTTATCCTCTTATCCATCACTCCAGAGCCCAGACCCGCACTTGAGGCGGGCCCATCTTCTTCTCCCCTACAATCTCATCCCCTTTCACCCTCTCTTATACCGCCAAGTTTATTCTTATCATTTCATTATTCTATCTTTTGCTTATTGCCTATTTCACCTCATCGAGCACTCGATTTGGGGTCTTCCTGAGATAATGCCTTAAGGTTCACTCTTAGACTGCTACTCTAACCACTAGCTCGTACAGTGTAGTTTTGAGTCATAAGAGACATTGATTCTCTTACACTCAATCACTCGAGTTGGGGATGTCCTGAGTCAGTTTTCTTTGGAGTTCTAACCCTTTTATTACTCTAACCACCAAGCCGCACGGTGTTCAAGTTGTGACAGGCTTTCACCTCTCTCTCGCTTTCTTCTAACCCTTGATTACTTTTAGGGGGCTCTTTGTTATAGTGATATAATTATATGCTCAATCATGTAACTCCACTTTTCAAAACCTCCGAGTACCAATGGTTCGAGCCTGGTACTTTTCTTTGTCTCCAATAATACCTCTTAGGAGAGGTTACACTGGGAGGCTGCTCAATTTTCTTTGGGTTATCCCTTTACTTCTCTTACTTTATCTTCTTCATCTTCTTCTTCTTCTCACTTCTAAACCAAGATCTCATCAACTCATTCATGTTCACTTCTTTCTTCTCTTTTTTATCTCTCTACAACTCTACCCCCAAAACTAGAGCCACTTACCCATAAGAAGCACATCAGAGAGGAGTTAACATTGAGTAGAGTCCATTAGCAACTTTTTAGTGAGAGTTCAGGTGAGGTGTTGAGTTTAGAGAAGAGGTCAAATTCAAACCGCATTGCTGGACAGGCGGAGGGTTTTCTTTCATTGATCTGACAGGGCAATAGTCCGAGCTTATCCCATGAACTCAAATCGTGGTGAGGTAGGTTCTTTAGTTCATCTCTACATCGCTTTAAAATCCTCTCATAGTTGGACAAACCTATCCGCACATGACACATGGGCCACACATGCGCTCGTGCGGTCAAGTGGTTGTTCGAGAGGGGGTCAATCAAACCTGAGTCCTAAGGGAGCCTGAGTGACGTAGATCCATGCCAACCAAACGGTCCGAAGCTCGAGATGGATCAAGGTCAGTGTGTCATAAGAATGTCCTGACCGTAGGTAGGTCCATCAGAAACTTAGCGGAGAAAGACTCGTAATACTCAAAATTGTGCTTGAGGTCACACCTAGGGAACTAGGGGTGCGTGTCCTTATGAGACGAGCACTAGTGGATAGAACTTTGGCCCTTAGAGCCTTTAGACTAGGTCTTGGATAGGCCCTGACCCTATTGGCCTGGTTTCTCCTTGCGAGCATTGACCCCAATCTGGTTCACCTTGGGGCTCAAGCGAACTAAGAGGTGTAGGGTCTTTTTCGGTTGTGAACCTCAGTAGCCTTCCTTTTAGCCTTGGATTTGGAGGCAGGAAGTAGTCATGCATCGTTGAGTGTAGCCTTGTTCAGGGTAGCATGAGCCACATAGACCTCTCGGGTCGTTGGACTCAGCAGAGTGTGAAGTGGGCTCTCCAGGTTGAGCAAGTGGCATGGGACTATGGACTTGCTAGAGCTAGACTTGGGCTTCAACACTAGCGCACTCTCAACTGGGCTACCACAAAACTAGGTGCCGACATGAATTAAGTATCAGTATAACTGGGGTTTTAGAAATAAGTGTGTGGAAAATCAACACACAAGTGGTGGGTGCAAGTGGTGTACTTTCTATTTTATCAAAAAAAATATCACTGGAAGTTTATAGGAATTTTTTTACAGTCTAAATATATGGATTTAAAGCTCGAGGGCACCACAAATGGGTGTCAAACTATTTACGCGTGAATTTGGATCGCTCTAAGCTAAATCAATGCAAATTTCTTGCGAAACAAATTAAATATTTAAATTAGTGGAGAGAGTAGGGGTCACTCAAATTATAGACTTAGGAGCATCACAGATCTTACAAATCATATTCTCCTCTAAATCTACTGGCAACGCCAGCTTGAGGCTCCATTTGCTAGACCTTAAAAACTTTTAAATTCTAACTAATTTTCTAAGAATGAAAATAGACTGAAAATTACACAAAAATAATCTAAAAGTTAAAGAAAGAAGGAATTTAAAAAAATAAAGTTAAGCTACTTACGTAGGAACCCAAAACATGGAGTTTCAGGCTCAGATCAGGTTGCTCTTATGCCACTATCTCCTTTGATGAATACCTTTGTTGCTGGAATTGAGGCTTTTCCTAGATTTGGTGGTTTTAAGAGTTGAAGAATGCTTAGGGGTCACATGTATGGGGTTTCCCTAATTATTTCTAAAGTGATAGATTTCTATGGTTTTCTGAGGTTTTTGGAACTTTCTATGATTTTATGGTATTTTTTAGGATCTTTTTGGATATTTTTACTTAATTTTTCTAACTTTCTAGGAATTTCTAGGCTATTTTTCTAATTATGTAGATTATTTTCTAACTTTTTTGGAATTTCCTAATACTTTCTGTGGATTTTTTGGATTATTTTTCCAAGAAATTTGAGGAGGGTATTTATAGGCTTAGGTGAGGTAACAGGTTGAAAATAATTGAAATAATCTCTTAAGTTCTAAGTTGATTATGAATAAGGTAAATTTTAGGATTTTTTTGGAATATTCTGGTTTACATGAACCTAGAAATCCTAATTAAAAAATAATTCTAAAGGCCTCAACAAATTTGGACTCATGGGCCGTGCGAGCCTCCTTGCGTCAAACTGCCCCCCATGCGATCCAGAGGGGCTAGTGCCATGGGGCCATTCTGTCATTTTGAGAAAAACAAATTTCCCAAGCCTCTAACTTTTCAACGGCACATCTGATTCAAGGAAATCTTGGACCATTAGAAATCTCTTTAGGTATATTATGGCTTGATAGAAGTTTTGTGTGGTTTTGGAATAATTATATTGCATCTAAATTGACCATGGTTCACTAGGGTTTGTGTGGTACTTAGGATTCAAAATTAAGTTTTTAGGTAATCCCTTAGCCAGAATATCGAGAGGGGATATCTATAGGGATTGAAGATCTTGTATTTATTTGTTATATATAGAGAGTGTATATTTCATAAGAAGTTATTCATAGTAGTTTATCTTATTGTGCAAGTTAACTTGTTGTGCAAGTTATCGCTGGTTGTATTATATATACATGTTACTAATGGTTAATAGAGATAGGATTTCCTCTTCTTCTTTGTGTGTTTGAGATAAGTTTTCCTCTTGGGTCCTAATTTAACTGCTAATCTAATCTTTATAGGCCAACTTGTCGATTACAATATTCAATTTTCTTGTGATGGTTGTGTAATACAAGACCTACGCACTAGGACAGTGAAAGGGAAGGGTCGTAGAATTGGTTGTATGTTTGACTTGGAGTTTGAGAAACCAAACCCTGATGCTTCTTTCTTTTCTCCATCAGATTCTAATTTTTCTGTTTTTAATAAACAATTGCATATGTGGCATCAGAGACTTGACCATCAGGATACAAATAAATTAGATATTTTGTTTCTTTCTGGTTCATTGCCCAAATAAAATACTTATTTTAAATTATGTTAATAAATCTTGCATTAGTTGTTCTTTGAATAAAATCACCAATTTGCCTTTTCCTTCTCAAGTTGATAAAGCAACTATGGGGTCCTGCTTCAATTTTATCCAGAATAGGCTATAAGTATTTTGCTTTGTTCATTGATGATTGCACACGCTATACCTGCATATACTTTATACGTCATAAATCTAAAGTGTTATCCCATTTTAAAACTTTTTTATCCATGATCTCAACTCAATTTGGTAAAAAATTCAAAATCTTTCAGCCAGACTCCGTGAGGGGGGAAAAGGGGGGAATACTTATCACATGATTTTCAAGAATATTTGAAAACTCAGGGCATTCAATCATAGAAAACTTGTCCCTATACTCCACAACATAATGACATAGCTGAAAGGAAAAACCGTCATATCTTGGAAGTTGTTAGGACCCTTATGCATGACACTCGTATTCCTCATAGTTTTTTGGTTGAAGCTACATCAACAACTATTTAACTCATAAATCGCCTCCCCTCCTCAATTTTGCATAAAAAATCTCCATATTATTCATTATTTCATGTTCATCCTGATTATTCTCTCTTGCATGTTTTTGGATGTGTCTGTTTTGTTCATCTTCCTACACATGAAAAAATAAAATTTTCTGTTCAAACAGCCACTTGTATTTTTGTGGGTTACTATCCCGACCAAAAGGGAGTTCTATCTTATGATCCAATAGCTCGTCGTGTACGTATTTCTTGCAATGCTCTCTTCCTAGGAAAGCTTATTTTATTACTCTTCAATTGCTAAATCAACAGGGTCCTCTGCTCCTTTCTTATCAAATTTCTCAGATGCTAACACCACTGATAAATCATCACAATTTTTGATGCAATAACATCAAGGCAAACAAAACCAAACCACATCTCTTCCATCTCACCAACTAAACCAATGTCAAACCTTCACCCTACCTGTAATTGATCTCTTCCCTCCTCCTTTTCTCTTAATCATGTTTCTTTTGATGACTCTACCCAGTTATGACATTCTTCATGTGTAACTCACCTACCTGACCGATATGACTTTTCTCTTGACGATTTTGACTTTTCACTCAACCTAGAGCTTTGTTTACTTCTCTTGATACTCTTGAGATTCCTTCCAAACACGTAGAACTTTGTGTACTTCCTAGATCATTGTTTGCCCTTTTAGATTCAGTTGAGATTCCTTCTACCTACCAGCAAGCCTTCACCATACCATGTTGGAAAGAGGCCATTGATGCATAAATAAGTGCTTTTTTGGCAAATAATACTTGGGATCTTGTATTGTGCCCTCCTCACACATCTATTATTGGAAATAAATGGGTTTTTTCTGTGAAGCTTAAATCTAATAGAGTGATTAAGAAATATAAAGCATGAATAGTTGCTCAAGGTTACAAATAGGAGTATGGCATAGACGATGATGAAACATTTTCTCCTATTGCTAAATTGACATGTTCCAATATATCTTATACAGTATAGGTCATCAGCCAATTTGTTACAAATCTACACCGCATCCACATCTTGGTTGTCTATCGTATCATTCGTGATATGCAAGGGACATACCATAGAGGCCTATTCTTCTCCTTTAACTCTTATCTCCAGTTATGAGCCTATGATGATGCAGATTGGGCAAGTTACCCAGATACTCGACGCTTGACCACTAGATGGTGTATATTTTTTGAAGACTCTCTAATATCATGGAAATCTAAGAAACAACAACCTATGTCCAAATCCTATGCAGAAGCCGAATACCGAGCAATGACCTCAACTTGCAGTGAAATTACTTGGTTGAGAGGACTTTTACATGACATTCATATTCTTCATCGATCTCCTATGCCATTGTATGCTAATAATATGAGTGTCATACGTATTGCCTCCAATCCTGTATTTCATGACCGTACAAAACATATAGAAGTTGTTTGTCATTTTATTCATAAAAAAATCCCGGTGGAGAAATTATACTCCAACGTATTGCCTCACAACAACAACTTGCAAATATTTTTATCAAGGTAATGACTCGTGGTCGTCATGACTATCTCATTGACAAACTGATGTTGTTCAACCAATCTCAGTTTGAGAGGGAGTGTAAAGATTGAAGATGTTGTAGTTATTTATTATAAGTAGAAAGTTTATATTTCACAGGAAGTTACTCATTATAGATTATCTTGTTGTGCAAGTCAAATCTAATTGTATTATATATACATGTTATTAATGGTCAATAGAGATAAGCTTTCCTCTTCTTCTTTGTGTGTTTGATAGTATCTACTAGGGTTCTATCAAATTCCAATTCAAATATAATACAACCTCACAAGGAGATCTAACCTTCTAAGGACCGTCGACATCACCAGCTGTAAGCCTTATCCAAATCACGGAAACTAAGAAATAATTTCGTTAAAACTAATGTAAGAAAGAAACTAAACATGCAATAGAACCGAATAAAATAAACACTTTACCAACAATAGGCCAACTGGCCCGGCACCTAGAATCAAAGCCTTCATCAAATTAAACTGAGTGAATGAATCCGCTATTCCTTAAAAGAAATGACTTCCCAAAATTCAAAGCTTGATGTCAGATATCCTATGAATCTAAGGTTTAGGCCATGATTATAGGTAGCAGGGGAAAATTAGGGTTACTCCTATGCTAGGGTTAACGTTTCCAAGGATCTTAGGTTTATGATAAACTACGTTGAATTAGGGTTTTGGTCTAAAACCTAGTTTTTATCTTAATTGCTCTCTTAATTCCCTCGAAAATGTTAGGGAAAAGGGCTATTCAGAAATCACCCTAATATAGGACGGTCGTTGTCTGTAGCAAATCCTAGGCTGCCACATGTTAGTGACACGGTAGGCAACACTGACTTAGCTGATTCTTGTGATGCAACCTGTGTCACTGACAACATGTCTGATCTGGCTAAAGTAGATTTTCTTAAAATTCTAATTCTCAGTACATTTGCTTTATTATTTCTTTTCTAAAAAATCTTGCTTCCTTAATTCTTAGAATATTCTCTCTCCAATCTGAACTGAAACCTGCCCGTTCTAGAAATTTTGGTTTCCTAAGCTAAGGATATTTAGGATTCATGGGATATTTTGGTTTGGATTATAGATTGGGTTGGCTATAAACTAGAGTGAACTAAGGTATATTGAACTAATGTGGTCTCTATGAATCAAAATAGGCCAATCTATCTTCCTATGCTTCAAGATTTAGGATTTCATAAATAAAGTCAATCTCAAACTAGGTGCATACAAGTACCTCTCTTAGCGCACCCTATTCTTTAGGTAACATGCAGATGGAAAAGAAGTAACCACCTAAGACTGGTGGAAACTTGAAACCTGATAACCAATGGCGAAAGGATAGCATCACATCAGGTTCGTCGGCATAAGATAGTCATAACATCAGGTTCGTCGGCAAAGTGTATCTCAATGGCCACCCTAAGAATTTTCTTCATCTACGGCTTATGGGATTAGCTCTCTCTGGGATGTTTTGCCATAGTGTATTTCAGAGATGCTACATGTGTTCCACCTTGCCATTAATTCTGAGTCCCAACATTATCCAATGATAAAGTTGTAAAAATAAAAAAGCATACTCATCTATCCTTAGAAATCAATCTTACGTAGGGCTACCAACCAGGCTAGCCAATGGGCCCTCAGATTGGGCCTACCTTAGGGCTGGGTTTGGGTTTGGGCGACACTCTAAGGCAATTCTTGTGATAGGCATTTAGGCACAGACAATTCTAGAGCCGGGCTTATTAAACTATGTACAAGCCGTTATATGTGTATATACTTAATGTAAAACCAATATTAATATAAGGAAAAATATCTCCTTATCCCTTAATTTTAACTTCTCTATCTCTTTGGATCCAAGAATAAAAAATATTACTCGAAAGCAAAAGACTTCCATTTTTTCTATCTTGCAACCCCTTGAATCCCTTTTTTGATGAATTTATACCCCAATAAAAATTAAAATGACATCCTATCTTGCAGGCTTGGTTGTGGGTATTTTAGAAAGAGAGGGGAAGGATCTCTCACTATCGCTTTATCTTTACAAGAAAAGCATTTCTGTCATTATTGGGAGGTGGGTTTTTCTTCTCTCTCACCAACATGGTGGGGTTGCAGATATTTCTTCTCTCTCATTAACTTGGGCGAGAGAGAGGTGCTTCTTTCTTTAATCTGATAACATTTTCCTCTGTGATGAAAAAACTTGCGTCCACAATTTCTACACCATGTTGTCTTGCAAAGGCTTCAGCTCCATCAAAAACAAGATAGGCATGGGGTGATTTGTCCATGACCAGGCTGGCAAGAGAGATTGGATTTTTAACAGTGGATATCCCCGATACAGCGCCACACTTCCTTGTAGAGCCATTCATAATGCTAGCATCCATCTCCACCGTTCCTTGTGCTGTCAGAGCCGATCCACAACCGAAATTGAACAGGGGGTTTAATTCAAGTTCCCTGACCACTAATTCTACGACATCGACGGCGGAGGAGGCGGAGCGGAGAGCAAAGATGCCGAGATGGAGAGCGGAGAGAAAGGCTTGGCGGGCCTCTTCTTGGCGCTGCCGCGGCAAGCTCGGGTTCATCCCTGCACCACCATGAACCGCAATTGCCCACCCTCCTATATTTTATATTCAATCTCTCTCTCCCTCTTATCTCTCTCTCTCTCCTCTCTCTCTCTCTCCTCATAAGAGAGGTGCTTCTTCCATGTTCGGATTGTGGGTAACTCTTCTCTCTCAATGTGGTGGAGCGAGAAGAGGAAGAACTTCTTTCACAAGTGGATTGTGGGTGCTTCTCTCTCCTCGAGATGTTAGAGAGGGAAGAACAAGAAGAGAGAGAAACGATTCTCTTGAGCACTTCTATGGAGTCTGGTCTGATGGGTGGTGGATCTCTCTCCTTGATGAGAGAGGAAATTTGCCAACCCCAAAAATATGCGACTCTGAAGTGTCTTGGCTTAAATCCGAGATGGGTTGGGGGGTGAGAGGTGGGTAGAGAGATAGTGACCCAAGGATGAGAGATCATTCCCTCTCTCTCTAAAAAAACCTAAACGAAGTTTTTGCAAGATTGGATTTTAATTTTTATTGAGGTCAAAAATTATCAAAAAGGGGTTTCTATAGAGATCGTTATAGAGATCGTTTGCTTCCAAGTAATATTTTGCATCATTGGATCTAAAGAGATAGAGAAAGTAAACCTAAAAGGTAAAGAGATATTTTCGATATGTTAGATATACAACATACAAATTCATATCTACATTTCGATATGTTAGATATACATAATATATAAATTTATATAAACATACCTAGACTTGAGATTGCCTAATTTAATTTTTGGCCTGAGCCATACTTCGGCCTCCATGATATGATTTCCATTGAGCACAGGACTAAGTTGTTGCCTATTTTTGTGCCCGGGATGAACGAAAAGTTATGGCAGGGCTTGGGTCAGGTCTCACCCAAGCCTAGTCCATAGGGTAGCCCGAATTTTATTTTTGATCCAAATCGTTAGTTAAAAAATATAATTTACTATGAAGGAAAAATAATAACAAATAAAAAAGAAAAGCTAATAAATAATTTACAAAAGGCTATTATATTCCAATTCATCATGATCATCATCCAAGCTTTTTATATTGTAATTATGCTCTGAATATTAGAATCAATAAAAATAAAACTTTTGTAATAGTTTATTTTCATCCTCATCATAGCCTTTTCCAATTAATTGGGGTCAGCTAACTTTAGGTTCAGAATTCATGATAAATTTTGGCTTACGTTGGCTGTCGACCTAACGCAATCCAATCCCTTTACCAGAGCACAAGACAGGTTAAAGGAAAGTTTAAGGTCATCATCCTTCTTAGAACAAATAGTTTAACTTGTCCAAAAAATTTAAATTAAAAATAAAAAAATGCTAGATAGGAAATTAAAGTGCTATAAATGAACACTAAAATAACTAGAAATAAATAAAAATATATATTCGTATTAAATAATTTTAAAATTACTTTTCATCTAAATTCTTAGAACGAGCATTGAGCACATGTTGATGTTGATGCATACCATGTTTCAAGCAAAACCGAGGAATATCTTAAGCAAAACAAATATGCCGCTCGTGCTAGAATTAAGGAAAAACCATGTTTGTCTACTCAGGTTATACGAATGAGGACAAGCACCGGCCCACTTTACATATGGATATATTTGTTGAGGTTAAAGAGGATGAGGACCAACCCCGTTAATATATTATATCAAAGTATTCTATAATGGAATATTTAAAGAGATTTTATACATTGAGACCATCTAGTTTTGGTACAAGGAGGTCGCAGTTACTTACAATCATCCAATGTGAAAGATGATAGTTTGGATGCGTCACAAAGTTTTTTTGAACTTTGAACTTGATCAATGGAATAAATGCAGACACCCAATTTTACGTTCAATGGTTAAGATTAATTGTGACCACATTGAACCAAAGGTAAATGGTCTCATTATGTACTTTTTCATTATTTAAAAAAATTAGGTATGCTGTGAACTTTGCACTAAAAAAGTTAAACACACCAATTAAAAACCCATCAAAGATGTTGGTTTTGACGATGGATAACCCTCCAATTAATCATCTCTGACATCGAGATAAAAAAATTTCAATCCAAAACATAGTTTCTTGCAACATATTATCTGAATTGTCCTTCTCCAAGATTTTCAAGTGTTCTTGGATATGACTGATCTGCATTATTTTTTGAAATTTTATAAAAATAAATTTTCAAGCCATCGTAGGAAGTTTGGGCACCAAATTTGCATCTTTCAATAACGTATAGAGCTCCCCTTTGCTTTATTGTATACAATTGACATCTTATAAAAACCACACCTACTATTATTTGATAGGGTGTGGTTTATACAAGGGGCATTAAACAATCAAAGTAAGGCATACCTTCAAATAGTATCAAAATATGTAGTTTCAGAATATAAAATCTTTATAATGGGTTGAAATTTTATTTTTTTTAATTTGAAAAGTCAAAAATAATGTAGATCGAACATATCTATGAACACTTAAATATATTGAATATTGATAGTCTGGATGACACATTTCACGATGTACTATTCCCAAGGCTTGAAATCTAGTTCTTCTCATGTACATACATCTTGAGGTCAAGATATTTGAATAGAAGATTTTTCAGCATCGAAATGACCTCTTTCAGGGAGTGTTTAAGGTGTCCTAATTTGATTGTTGAGGGCCTCGTCCTTATTTAAACTTTTTCCTATTTTATATTCCCTTTCTTGAAATACATTTTTCCTATTCAATTTGTTGAAGGTCATTCACTCTCAAAGTTTGGTGAACCCTCTTCAATGCACAATATTTTAATGAGTGGCAAAAAAACCAATTTTCTTCTTAAGTTTCTGAATGCATTTTCTATTTTGCTATTGAGTTTGTTGAAGGTTAGTCGCTTCCAAAAGTCGAAGAAACCCCTTGAATGAACAATATTTTAGTAAGCGGCAAAAAGCCAATTTTTCGTTTACCTCTTTGTTACCGTATTATGATAGGGAAATGTATACAAAGGAATCATTTATTTTTGGGAAAAGTTGATATAGAGCTGAGGCTCTAAACAATCAAATTGGAGCCTACCTCAAAATTTTCACTAGAACAGGTTGTTTTGATTCCCAAATATCCTCAAATTGATCATCTCGGCATCAAGATGCTTGAACATGAGAAAAAAAAAAAAATTGGATTTCAAGTTTTGAAAATAGTGTATTTTGTAGCATATTTTTTGACTGTCAATTTTCAAGATTTTCAAGTTTTTATAGATCCGTCGATCTACACTATTTTTTAAGCTTTAAACTTTATAAATAAAGATGAAAATATATTTAAAGGCCTAGGTTCTATACAAACGGTACCGTTTATTTATTAACAAAAAGGTCACAATTACTATCATCCATCAAATTTCAGATTTCAAATCGAGTTGTTATGAGAATGTCATTGACTAGACTCAAAATTCAAAAATATTCGAACTTTGTGACACCCCAAGCTGTCCAATTTGACATCTAATATCTTGTAAAAATTGTTACCTTCTTATACCAAAGATAAATAGTCTCATTATATAAAATCTGTGACAAACTCTTTCTCTCAAAATACACATTTTTTGTTGAGTGTGTCTAAGGTCGGTGGAAAAAGTTGAGTAATTTTTAAATTAGATGCACAGTATAAATTTTTAAGTTAGATGCAACCTCATTTGATGAATTTTTAAGTTAGATGCACAGTATAAAGTTTACACCTTGTAATAAACTGTTCGTACTATTATTTTACATTTTTTCTAAAATAGGATTTTTCTATCATCAGTCGCACACAAAAGTTGAGTAAACATTCTTCAATGCACAATATTTTAGTGAGCAGCATAAAGCCAAATTTTCTTTTACCTATTTGGTACTATGTTATTATTTTATACTCATTTTCTCATAGTAAGTGTTTTTCTATTTAGCATTGAAGGTGGGTGTCACAAAAGTTGAGTCAACCCTCTTCAACGATCAATATTTAATGAGCGGCAAAAGGCTAATTTTTCTTTTTCTTCTTTGCTACTATGTTAAGGGAGCAATTTGTATAAGGTGTCAACCTTGAATAATCACACATATTTAAATCTTGCTAAAATGATTTAGGTGCCAAAAACTTTTATGACAACCTGGAAACCTATTTGTACTTATAATTATGAAATTTAAAACTCCAAAATGATGTAGATCGAGCAAATTAGATAATATGTATTATTTTTAACACTTGAAATTCTTTTTTTCATATCAATACATCTCAAGGCCGAGATAACTCTGTCATGGCCGGTCATGCCAATCTTAATCCGGAAGCTATGTTATATGCTCATGCTAGAGTGTTCGTTGTAAGCTACATGTTGTATCATAATCTAGGTGCAACGAGAAATGAGCAAGGGTTGTGATGCATATTAAGATCTGGTTGCTATAAAATTTTAATTTTACAGATATGGGTAAATTTTTAGGTTAGTATACTAAAGGTGCAATTTGTATAAGGTGTCAACTTTGAATAATCAAAGTACGTCACATATTTAAATCTTGCTAAAAAGATGTAGGTGCCAAAAACTTTTATGATGACCTGAAAACCTATTTGTACTTATATTTGTTAGAGCTAAAAAAATAGTTAAAAGTGGATAAAATTAGTTACGAAATTAAGAGATATGCTTTGAATCTTTAGGTACATTGAGATATTAAAACAAAAAATAATGGGTATGATGATATTTTCCTTTTTCTTTTACTACATTAAGGGTCCAGATTGTATGAGGTATCAAGCTTAAACATTCAAAGTAAACTACACCTCTAAATCTTGCCCAATGATGCAGTTCCAATACCAAAAACCGTTACAATAACTTAATAATCTATTTTTATCTGTGATAATGGAATTCAAAACTTCAAAAATGATGTATATCGAGCAAATCTATAATCGCTTAAATTTTTTTAAAATGGACAGTGTAGATGATATCTTTCAATGTGCATCGTTTTTAGTACTTCAAATTCTTTGTTTTTTTCATATCCATACATCTCAAAGTTGAGATAATCATTTCTATAGTTGTTTAATGGCAGAGCAACCTCATTTGATGGATTTTTAAGTTAGAAGCACAATATAAATTTTACACCTTGTAATAAACTGTTCGTACTATTATTTTATATTTTTTCTAAAATAGGATTTTTCTATCATCAGTCGCACACAAAAGTTGAGTAAACAATCTTCGATGCACAATATTTTAGTGAGCAGCATGAAGCCAGATTTTCTTTTACCTATTTGGTACCATGTTATTATTTTATACTCATTTTCTGATGGTAAGTGTTTTTCTATTCAGCATTGAAGGTAGGTGTCACAAAAGTTGACCTCTTCAACGCTCAATATTTAATGAGCGGCAAAAGGCTAATTTTTCTTTTTCTTCTTTGTTACTATATTAAAGGTGCAATTTGTATAAGGTGTCAACCTTGAATATACGACACATATTTAAATCTTGCTAAAATGATTTAGGTGCAAAAAACTTTTATGACAACCTAAAAACCTATTTGTACTTATAATTATGAATTTTAAAACTCCAGAATGATGTAGATCGAGCAAATTAGATAATGTGTGTTATTTTTAGCATTTGAAATTCTTTTTTTCATATCAATACATCTCAAGGCGAGATAACTATGTCATGGCCGGTCATGCCAGTCTCAATCCGGAACCCATGTTATATGCTCATGCTAGAGTGTTCGTTGTAAGCTACATGTTGTATCATAATCTAGGTGCAACAAGAAATGAGCAAGGGTTGTGATGCATATTAAGATTTGGTTGACACAAAATTTTAATTTTATAGATATGGGTAAATTTTTAGGTTAGTAAACTAAATGTGCAATTTGTATAAAGTGTCAACTTTGAATAATCAAAGTACGTCACATATTTAAATCTTGCTAAAAAGATGTAGGTGCCAAAAACTTTTATGATGACCTGAAAACCTATTTGTACTTATATTTGTGAGAGCCAAAAAAATAGTTAAAAGTGGATAAAATTAGTCACGAAGTTAAGAGATATGCTTTGAATATTAGGTATATTGAGATATGAAAACAAAAAATAATGGGTGCGATGATATTTTCCTTTTTCTTTTACTCTTTTAAGGGTCCAGATTGTATGAGATGTCAAGCTTAAACACTCAAAGTAAACTGCACCACTAAATCTTGCCCAATGATGCAGTTCCAATACCAAAAACCGTTACAATAACTTAATAATCTATTTTTATCTATGATAATGGAATTCAAAACTTCAAAAATGATGTATATCGAGCAAATATATAATCGCTTAAATTTTTTTAAAATGGACAGTGCAGATGATATATTCCAATGTGCATTTTTTGTAGTATTTGAAATTTTTTGTTTTTTTCATATCCATACATCTCGAAGTAGAAATAATCATTTCTCTAGTTGTTTAATGGCAGAGCAACCTCATTTGATGGATTTTTAAGTTAGATGCACAGTATAAATTTTACGCCTTGTAATAAACTGTTTGTACTATTATTTTATATTTTTTCTAAAATAGGATTTTTCTATCTTCAGTCGCACACAAAAGTTGAGTAAACATTCTTCAATGCACAATATTTTAGTGCGCAGCATAAAGCCAAATTTTCTTTTACCTATTTGGTACTATGTTATTATTTTATACTCATTTTCTCATAGTAAGTGTTTTTCTATTCAGCATTGAAGGTGGGTGTCACAAAAGTTGAGTCAACCCTCTTTAACGCTCAATATTTAATGAGCGGCAAAAGGCTAATTTTTCTTTTTCTTCTTTGTGACTATATTAAAGGTGCAATTTGTATAAGGTGTCAACCTTGAATAATCAAAATACGGCACATATTTAAATCTTGCTAAAATTATTTAGGTGCCAAAAACTTTTATGACAACCTAAAAACCTACTTGTACTTATAATTATGAAATTTAAAACTCCAAAATGATGTAGATCGAGCAAATTAGATAATGTGTATTATTTTTAGCACTTGAAATTCTTTTTTTCATATCAATACATCTCAAGGCCGAGATAACTCTGTCATGGCCGGTCATGCCAGTCTCAATCCGAAAGCTATGTTATATGCTCATGCTAGAGTGTTCGTTGTAAGCTACATGTTGTATCATAATCTAGGTGCAGTGAGAAATAAGCAAGGGTTGTGATGCATATTAAGATCTGATTGCTACAAAATTTTAATTTTAGAGATGTGGGTAAATTTTTAAGTTAGTATACTGAAGGTGCAATTTGTATAAGGTGTCAACTTTGAATAATCAAAATACGTCGCATATTTAAATATTGCTAAAAAGTTGTAGGTGCCAAATACTTTTATGATGACCTGAAAACCTATTTGTACTTATAATTATGAAATTAAAAACTCCAAAATGGTGTAGATCGAGCAAATTAAATAACGAGTGTTATAAGATGCATCATTTTTAGTACTTTAAATTGTTTTTTTCATATTAATACATCTCAAGGTCGAGATAACTCTATCATGGTCGATCATGCCAGTCCCAATCTGGAACTTACGTTATATACTCATGCTAGAGCGTTCCCTATAAGCGACATATTTTATCATAATCCAGGTGCAGTGAGAAATGAGCAAGGGTTGCGATGCAGATCAAGATCTGGTTGCTATAAAATTTTTATTCTAGAGATATGGGTAAATTTTTTGGTTAGTTTTTAAGAATTATATTTATTTGAGGGGTTCGGGTTACGCTTTGTTTTTTTGGGGAAAACTTCTTTCGTAATTTTTTTATGGTAACTTTTATTTTTTGTTTTTGTTTTTTAAGGGAAGTTATTATTTAAAGGGTCTGGTTTCTATATGGTTGCATCCCTAACTAAAGTTGGGTTGCGGCCTTTCTCATTGTCTGCTTATTTGGGCGGTGACAATTTTACACAGCTTCCCGAAAGGAAAACCGGGGCACCTCGGTTACCTGTTGCCTTGAAGTTCTCCATAGTAATAAAATACTAATATTTTGTTGTATTTTTCTATCTACCCTTTTTCTTGTCGTTCCCAATCTTCTCTTTCTATTTCTTCTCAGTCTTCTCTTTCTAAGGGCGTGTTTGATAACAGAAAGTTGCTTACCATAATTTGGAACTTATCTGTTTGATAACAGGAAGTTGCTTACCAGAATTTGGAGCTTACCTGTTTAATAACAGGAGTTTGCTTACCAGAATTTGGTACTTACCTGTTACTGTTCATTTTTTGTGTTTAATTAAAAAATTATAAGATAAATAAGTAACTTCATTTTACTATTCATCTTCCCACCTTTATTCATAAAAACCAGTTCTGTGGAAAATGGTGGAACTTAAAAAATGAAGTTTTGCCCCTGTGAAAACCCGTGAAAAAAGCCCTCATTTTCTTGCTCGTTGCTCTCCTCTGCTCGTGCATAGGTACTCACTCATGCCTCTCTCTCTCCTATATTCTCTCTTATCCCCGATCTTCTTTATCTCTCTATTGCTCTCACACCTCTGCACTCTCTCCTTAGAGCTCTCACACCCTTGCACTCTCTCTGCACTAGGGCTCTTACACCTATGCACTCTCTCTCTCTCTCTAGAGCTCTCGCCCTCTTGCACTCTTGTTAGGTTTGTATGGCAAACAAAGGCCTTATGAGTGATTGTAATAAAACATTTGATATAGTGGATCACAAATTCAGTGGGAGTATGATCCCTCGTGGACCATATTATGTAAACAGTGTTTGCAGATACCAGACTGTGCTCGACGGTCTAGGCCAATCGGTTGGAAAAAACCCATATTACCTTGAAATAGAATATTAATCGATAAGGGTTCTAATGGGTCACCCCTTGATGAGGTCGGAGTATGCCCGGATGAGTGAGCCGAGGGACTATGTGACCATTTTGTGTAATGGTAGCTTTCAAAGAAGGGAGCCAAAGCCTCATCCACATACCAATCACACGGCATGCATATCGCTAGACCGTTTCGAGAAAGCAATCCACCTTTCAGAGTGAAGCGTATGCATGTGCGAGAGATACCCTTATGCACCATAGGAGTTGTGGTCGCATCAGGTCTAGGTGATCTTGACTCGTCTCTAAAGGAGGACCTGAAATCCACATTCTGTGATTACGACCTATTGGCTCATTGGTCAGACTTTGGTGACCCACTAATGAGTCCTTGCTTAAACTGTAGGTCATGGGAAACACTGGGTCGGTTCGATAAAACAAGTGTGGTTTGTAGACCACAGTTGAAGGTCTGCCCCGTGATTGTTGATTTCATTCTTAAGCCATATAAATCCATTTCCCATCAAATTAATTTAATTATATTTGTTTTAAGATAGAAATTATTTTAGAATTTTTATTTGAATTTTTATTAACATCTAGATATTTTATTTATGATATTTAAAATTAAAGATATTAAATTTATAATTGTTTAAATATTCTAAAATTATTTTTATTATTTTTAAATATAAAATAAAATGCCCATTGTGCACATGGGCCCGCCATGTTCTAGAAGGTGGGGCCCATGCATGCCTTCCTTGGGTGGCACGCGCCACCCGTTATTCTCTCTCATCTTGTTTTTATTTTGATAAGATATGTTATGAGGTCAAATGGAATCTTGAGGTTGGAAAATATTGGCTTGATAAGTTTTGAAAGATTTTGTGGAAAGATTGAGTAGACTTGTGCTAAATTTATGGTATACACAATATTTGATTAGATTTAATTTATTTAATTTCTATTGATGGGGAAATGGTTTAGGAAAGGGGTATAATGGTTCATGCAACTTCCATAATGTTGGTGGCCCATCTATGGAGTGAATGACTCAGATCTCTCCCCTCACACGTCACCATTGATCGACAGTCCATGTTCAATCTCACTTAAGAGGCAAACTATGAAAAACCCTAAGAAACTCTAAATCGAATTTTGCATTATAAATAGGGGTGTCCCCCCCCCCTATTCTGTACACACAATCTCTTTTCTCTCTCTTTCTTTAAGGGGCACGCTTCACTCTCTCTCCTCCCTCTCAAGACTTTCTCTCTCCTCCCTCTAAAGCCTCTCTCTAGAGACCTCTCTCTCCTAGCTTATCTCTAGAGGGGCATGCCCCAACCCTAAGCCACCTCCTAAGTCTCTCTCTCATGTTGAATAGCCTAAGGGTTGGGTAGTATGAGATATGCCAAAATAAGTCTTGGGGTTAGGATCTGGGTCAGATAAATTCTAAAAAAGTTCCATGGAATTAGTTTGGTCTAAACTTGCCTTCTCGGATTGAGATTGAAGCTAGGTCGTTGATCCCACGCCATCGAATGGTGGTGACTCAGTGTAGGGTGTAATAAGTCCGGTTGAGGTAATCTCCGACACTTTTCTCTTCTATTTCGTGCAATCTTATCTTTTTATTCTCAAGCATAGTGCATAGTTATTTCAATGACATCAAGTTTTAAGATCTTGGTTATATTGTTGTGTTGATTTTATTTTGAAGTATATGTTATTGTAATAAGACCACTTGTAAGTGATCTTTTACCAAAACAAAAGGGGTGAATAAAAAAAAAATTTGTTATTCCCCGATAAAAGATCACATAGGTCTTTCTTTCATTGGTATCAAAGTACAGTTACTTGATTGTCATTAGGAGTCTTTTTTAATTTTTGCTTGAGAATAAAACATATGACTGCTCGTACCTTCATCTCAGAGATCCTAAAAACCAAAAAGTTTGATGGGACCAATTATACCTCTTAGAAAGAAAGATTCGATATGTTCTTTATGAGAAAAACTTGCATGAGATGCTCTATGAGGATCGTCTTCATCATCCAAGTGACGACTCATCACAAGAGCTTAAATATGAGTATGCCACTTGGAAAAGGAGGAACTTGAGATGAAAGCACATTGTTTTGTGTGCCATAACTAGCTAATATGCTTCCAAGTATGAGTCAATATCTAATACAAGTTGAATCTTTGATAAACTTGAGAGAGAGTATGTTGAACCCTCTCTTATGAAACAAATCATGGCCATGAAGAGGTATAATGTGCTAAGGATGGTAGAGGGTACTAAGTTTGCAGATCATGTGCACATCTTTTGTGCACTAGTCAGAGAGATGGAAGACATCGACATGAAACCTTCTGAACCCATGCAAGTGATTAATCACATGAATTCACTTCCAAACTCATGAGAAACTTTTATGTCCTCACTCTCGGCTAGAAGAAAAGCACAAAAACTAGAGGTGCTCATCACGACGATCAAAGTAAAAGAAGAAAGGGAGAACTCGAGGCATGCACTGGCTACAACTCTGAGGGAAGCTGTACACATGGTAAAATCTTCACCATCTTTTAAACTTAAGAAAGGAAAAGGTAGAATTAATTTTGAATGGAGAGGAAACTTCAAAAGGAGAGATTTTGGTAACAAAGGAGGAAAGAGAGAAACCATAACTTGTTTTATCTACAAGAAGGTGGGCCACATAGCCAAGAATTATCGGTCCAACAAATTTGGAGGGACCAACAAGGAGCTGGCTTGTGTGGTCCTTGGAACATTACTGGCCAACCCCAAGGGGCTTCTTAGTGTCTTGACTCGGGAGTTACGGCTCATGTCACAAACACCAATGAAGGCTTCCATTCTTTTACTCTAATGGGGCCAGGACAACATATCTATATGAAAGGAAATCAAAAAACTGATGTTCTTGGAGTTGGAGATTTCGAGCTGAAGTTGAAGAGTGGGAGCATCTTGATCCTAAATTAAGTATTTTATGTCTGATATGAGGAAGTGCTTGGTTTCGATTCCCAAGATGTTTATGGTTGGATTCATGACCACTTTCATTGGGGAGAATATGGTAGTTAAGAAGAGAAAAAATGCAATCATGACCGGACGTCTTGTAGATGGCTTATTAACTATTGAAATAAAAGAGAACGTTGCTTATGTCTCATCCCCTAATGAATTAGATGCCACCCTATGGCATGTGAGGTTATGACACATTAATTTGAAAAGAATTGAGAGATTGAAAAAGGACGATATTATTCAAAATTATAAAGGAGATTTATCGAAAGTGTGTGAGTCTTGTGTGCAAAGAAAACTAATAAAAAAAATACCATCAGGGTAAAAAGAGCTACTAACGTTTTAGAAATCATTCATAGTAACATATGTGAACCTATGAATGTAACTACCAAAAGCGATAATAGATATTTCATCACTTTTATAAATGACTACTTGCGATATGACCATGTTTATCTTATTCACATAAAATCTGAAACCCTAGAAAAATTCAAAGTATATAAAGTCGAGGTAGAGAATCAAACCAACTTGGGAATCAAAGTCCTTAGAACTAATAGAGGGGGGGAATATTCATCTGAACTTTTCAAAGAACCATGTATTGAGAATGGAATCATTCATCAGTATACCATGTCATATACTCCCAAACAAAACGGTGTTGTCGAGAGATAGAATAGGACATTGATTGAAAAAGTAAGGAGTATGATGGGGCACGCTAGTCTTTCCTTAGACTTTTGGGGAGAAGCCATGTTGACGACATGTTATATCTTTAATCAGACTCCCACAAAAGTTACCCCACTTATTCCTCACGAAATATTCACAGGTCGTGCTCCCTCCCTTAATCACTTGAAAGCTTGGGGTTGCTCAGCCTATGTTCTTATTTCATACCAAAATAGGACTAAACCTCAACCCAAAACTGTTAAGACCATTTTCAGTAGCTACTCAGGCCATGGTAAGGGGTATCGATTCTACAGCCTTGAAAAAGGGATGGTCATTGAGAGCCACAATGCTCACTTCTTCGAGGAAGAATTTCTTGAAGATATAATAAGACAGAAACAATCCGACTTCTTTGAGGAGGCAAGAAACAAGGTTGTGCTTTGAGAACCCGAACCTGAAACTTCCAATAGACTTGAGCTTGATATTGTTGAACCTGAACCCACAAAAGAACATGAACCCAAACCAAGACGAAGTAACTAAATAAGTAGACCTTTTTTTTACCTAGAACACTTTGTCTACCTAGGGGAACACTATGATAGAGTTGAGGAAGATCCAAATTCTGAATCTAAAGCTTACCATGAAGCCTTGTTTTGTCTTGAAAAGGAATACTGAGTAGAAGCCATGAAAGATAAGTATACTTCCATTAACCATAACCATGTATGGGAATTAGTACCTCTACCTCAGAAACGTAAGGTCATTGGTTGTAAGTGGATTTTTAAGAAAAAATTGGATTCATAAGGGAAAATAGAAAAATACAAAGCTAAGCTAATTGCAAAAGGTTCACTAAAAAAGAATAGATAAATTATGACGAGACCTTTTCTCTTGTTGCCAACTTCCCATTTATCTGAATCCTTATAACCATAGTAGCCTTTTTTGATTTTTGAGATTTATCAGATGGATGTTAAAACATCATGTTTAAATGGAGATTTAGAAAAAGAAATTTACATGATCTAAATGGATGCCTAAAACAAGCATCGCGTAAGTAGTACATAAAATTTCAAGAGACCCTGGCTCTTGCAGGGTTCTCTACGAATAATGAGGACTACTGTATCTATCAAAAGGTCGGTGTGAGTGATGTGGTTTTTATTTCTTATATGTGGATGATATGCTAATTATTAGTAGCTCGATTGCCCTAGTAGTAGAAACAAAAACTTTCCTTGCACAATACTTTGATATGAAGGATCTTAGAGAAGTTTCATATGTGTTGGCTATCAAGATAATAAGAAACAGAAGAGAGAAAACTATCCTACTTTCCTAGGCAACCTATTGCAAGAGGATACTAAAAAAGTTGATATGAGTACGTGCAAGCCCATGTCTACACTAATAGACAAAAAGACGAAGCTAAGCAATAAAATGTGTGCTACAGAAGATATGGATATGAGAGCCATGGAGAAAGTGCCTTATAAGAGTGCAGTTGCGTCCCTTATGTATGCCATGATGGGAACAAGACTAGACTTGTCATTCGTCATGAGCTTGGTAAGCCGATTCCAAAAAAATCCTGGAGAGGAGCATTGGAAAGCGATTAAGAGAATCCTTAGAGATTTAAAAGGGACCATGAACTATGCGCTAACATACAAAAGGGGAACTGAAATAACAATAGAAGGGTATTCAGATGAAAGCCACATCGTCGATCCAAATGATGCGAAGTCCACATCTGGATATGTGTTTATACTTGGAGGGGGTGTAGTTAGTCAAAGAAACAAGATATAGTGGCATTATCCACCATGGAAGCTGAATATGTGGCATGCTGTCTAGCAACCAAGGAGGCCGTATGGATTAAGAAGTTTATTAATCAGCTCAGCTTTCATCCCGTACATTGTGAGGCAGTACAGATTTTTCTGTGACAACACGGCAGCAATTTGCATTTCTAAGGAGCCTCGTTTTCATAAAAACTTCAAGCATATTAAACCATATTTCTATCATCTAAGTAATGAGGTGAGATTGAAAGAGATCAAGATTAGCTATATATCCACAGATCTGATGATTGCAGATCCTCTGACTAAAGGGGTTGCCCCTAATGTTTTTATAAGACATGTGAGATAAATGGGGATGAGAGAAAGTGAGGAAGAGAGATTGTAAGACATTCAAAGGGCAAGTGGGAGATGTTGGGTTTGTGAGGCCATTAAAGGCCTTATGAGTGATTGTAATGAAACATTTGATATAGTGGATCACAAACTCAATGGGAATGTGGTCCCTCGTAGACCATATTATGCAAACAGTGTTTGCAGATACCAGATTGTGCTTGAATGTTTAGGGCAGTCGATTGGGAAAAACCCATATTCCCTGAGCATAAAAGAACTGATACTGGTTTTAATGGGTCACCCCTTGATGAGGTCAGAGTATGCCCGAATGAGTGAGCCGAGAGATTGTGTAACCCTTATGTGTAATGGTGGCATTTAGAGACGGGAGTTAAAGCCTCATCCACGTACCATCACACGACATGCATATCGATAGATAGTTTCATGAAAGCAAGCCACCTTTCAGGGTGAAGCGTATGCATATGCGAGAGATACCCCTATGTACCATAGGAGTTGTGGTCATATCAGGTTTAGGTGACCTTGACTCGTCTTTAGGGGAGGACCTAAAATCCACATATTGGGATTGTGACCCCTTGACTCATCAGTCAAACTTTGGTGACCTGCTAATGAGCCTTCAAAGGCCAAGCAAGAGATGTTGGGTTTGTGTAGCCATTAACAGCCTTATAAATGATTGTAATGAAACATTTGATATAGTAGATCACAAACTCAGTGGGAGTGGTCCCTCGTGGACCATACTATACAAACAGTATTTGCAGATACTAGAATGTGCTTGACGATCTAAGTTAGTTGGTTGGGAAAAACCCATGTTACCTCGACATAGAATATCAATCGATAAGGGTTCTAATGGATCACCCCTTGATGAGGTCGGAGTATGCCCGGATGAGTGAGCTGATAGGCTATGTAACCCTTGTGTGTGATGGTAGCTTTCAAAGATGGGAGCCAAAGCCTCATCCATGTACCATCACACGACATGCATATCGATAAACAGTTTCGGGAAAGCAAGACACCTTCTAGGGTGAAGCGTATGCATGTGCGAGAGATACCCCTATGCACCATAGGAGTTGTGGTCGCATCAGGTTAGGTGACCTTGACTCGTCTATAGGGGAGGACCTGAAATCCACATATTGGGATTGCGACCCCTTGGCTCATCAGCCAGACTTTGGTGACCCGCTAATGAGCCTTCAAAGGCCAAGTGGGAGATGTTGGGTTTGTGTGGCCATTAAAGGCCTTATGAGTGATTGTAATGAAATGTTTGATATAGTGGATCACAAACTCAGTGGAAGTGTGGTCCCTCATGGACCATACTATGCAAACAGTGTTTGCAGATACCAAACTGTGCCTGACGGTCGAGGCAATCGGTTGGAAAAAACCTATGTTACTTAGGTATAGAATATCAACCGATAAGGATTCTAATGGGTCACCCCTTGATGAGGTCAAAGTATGCTTGGATGAGTGAGCCGAGGGACTGTGTGACCCTTGTGTGTGATGGTGGCTTTCAGAGACGGGAGTCAAAGCCTCATCCATGTACCATCACATGACATGTATATCCATAGACCGTTTCGGGAAAGCAAGCCACCTTTCAGCGTGAAGCGTATGCATGTGCGAGAGATACCCTTATTCACCATAAGAGCTGTAGTCGCTTCAGGTCTAAGTGACATTGACTCTTCTTTAGGGGAGGACCTGAAATCTATAAACTGAGATTGCGACCCCTTGATTCATCGGCCAAACTTTGGTGACCCGCTAATGAGCCACTGCTGGGACTATGGGTCATAGGAAACACTAGGTCGGTTCAATAAAGCAAGTGTGGTCTGTAGTCCACAATTGAAGGTGAAGTGCCCCATGATTGTTGATTTAATTCCTAAGTTATATGGATCCATTTCTTATCAAATTAATTTAATTATGTTTGTTTTAAGATAAAATTTATTTTAGAATTATTATTTGAATTTTTATGAACATCTGGATATTTTATTTATGATATTTGGATTTGTAAAATTAAAGATATTAAATTTACAATGGTTTAAATATTCTAAAATTATTTTTAAATATAAAATAAAATTTCATGGGGGCCCATGTTCCAAAAGGTGGGGCCCATGTTCCAAAAGGTGGCACGCCCCACCCCTTATTCTCTCTTATCTTGTTTCTATTTTGATAAGATATGGTATGAGGTCAAAGGGAATCTTGAGGTTGGAAAATATTTGACTAACTATTGACTTAATATGTTTTGAAAGATTTTGTGGAAAGATTGAGTAGACTTGTGTTAAATTTATGGTATGCATAATATTTGATTAGATTTAATTTATTTAATTTCTATTGATGGGAAAATGGTTTAGAAAAGAGGGATAATGGTTTATGCAACTTCCACAATGTTGATGGCTCATTTATGAAATGGATGGCTCAGATCTCTCACCCCACACATCACTCTTGATCGACTGTCCATGTTCAATCTTACTTAAGAGGCAAACTATGAGAAATCCTAAACTTAATTTTACACTATAAATAAGGGTGTCCCCCCATTCTCTATACACAATCTATCTTCTCTCTCTTATCTCTCTCTAAGGGCACACCCCACTCTCTCTCCTCCCTCTCAGGACTTTGTCTCTCCTCCCTCGCAATACTTTCACTCTCGTCCCTTTAAAGTCTCCCTCTCTCTTTAAAGTCTCCCTCTCTCTCTAGAGACCGCTCTCTCATAGCTTATCTTTAGAGGGGCACACCCCAACCCTAGGCCACCACCTAAGTCTCTCTCTCATCTTGAATAGCCTAATGGTTGGGTAGTATGAGATATGCCAAAATAAGTCTTGGGGTTAAGATCTAAGTCCGATAAACTCTAAAAAGGTTCCATAGAATTAGTTTGGCCTAAACTTGCTTTCTCGATTTGAGATTGAAGCTGGATCGTCGATCCCGCATCATCGGATGGTGGTGACTCGGTGTGGGGTGTAATAAGCCCGGGTGAGGTAATCTCCGACACTCTTCTCTTTTATTTCTTGCAATCTTATCTTTTTATTCTCAAGCATAGTGCATAGTTATTTCAATGGCATCAAGTTTTAAGATTTTGGATTTATTGTTGTGTTGAGTTTATTTTGAAATATATGTTATTGTAATAAGACCACTTGTAATTGATATTTTACCAAAACAAAAGGGATGAATAAAAAAAATTTATTATTCCCTAGTAAAATATCGCATAGGTCTCTCTCTCTCTCTCTCTCTCTCTCTCTCTCTCTCTCTCTCTCTTTGTGCAAATCCCTCTACCCCTAGCCCTCATCTGAAGCCATCAGCTCTCATATCATTATGTCCTCGCTCTTCAAGCCCTTGAAGCTATTTTAGGTATGTTCTTTGTTGTTTTTAATTTTTCTCAGCAATCCAAAAGGGATTTGGAACGATGGGTTGTTGCAGAAGATTTTTTAGATGAAAGTTTTCTTTCTGATCTATAAATGGTGCATTTTTGGGTTTTTGGCTTCTTTTTCACCTGTTTTGGTTTCTTATCAATTTGGTTTCTCGCTCTTATGTTCCTTTGTTTCTCTGTGGTGCTCTGATTTTTTATGCTCTCTATAATGCTTTGATTTTTCATATAGCATCAGTAGCTCTGTAAATCTCTGCGATCACCATATTTTGACCAATTCCAATCGCCTTTGCTTCTCTCCACCTCCATGTCAATTATGTTCTTTGTACCCAGCTTTAGATCTATTTTATGGAACCATAAAGATGAAAGGAAATTCTAATTAGATAGTTATCGACTCATTTTAAGTCAAAATTATTCAAAAAAACTCTAGGGCTAGAATTAAAGACTTCTCAGTATCATACAAGTATCAGGCTTTAATTACTATTCGTTTAACACTTCTAATATTTCTAAGATGGTTATCTTCATCACAAACAACAATAGCAACAAAACCATGAACTAAAAAACATCTTAAGTGTGTTACCGATATACACATAAATCTTCTATCATCAATTAGCACCCCCATTCTCTCTTTACATTCTCATCTATATACACATCAAAAACTCTTATTATACAAATAATTGGCAAGCCATTATTCCTCATTCATATACATAAAATATTTAATATTCTCATAAAGATTAGTGCAACTAGCACGTTGCTGCAAATTTACAGAAAAATTGCAATATCCCCAATTGCCAAAATTTCATAACATCATCCACATCAAGCTCCTGTTAATTCATGCATGTAATGTTCATTGCCAAGTGCATAACACTCATTTATCTGACATAAATGAGTTCAAAATCAAAAAACAAAATGTAAAGTTCAATTAATGGTTTGAGAAATATTGAAATTCCCTCTACGAAAAATTTGCAAAAACCAAGAAAAATCTAAGTTCCAAATAATAATTTTAAAAATATATTGAAATTCTCACTATCAATTACAAAAGCCGCAAAAATATATAAATATAAACTATAGGAGTGATCATTATCATTTACTAAACTCAAAGTTAATAAGATTTAAATCTTTCAACAAAAAAATTAAATTTTCTATAAATGAGTATTTGAATGTTTTAACATACTAAAAAAATTTATGCATATTGTATAAGCAGAAAATATTAAACTTTATCCAACATGTCGCTACAAATTTACAAAAATTTTGCAACATCTCTGATCGCCACCATTTCAAAATCCATTTACCAAACACAATAGTTTTGGTATTTGCAATTTTTAGGAAAATTATTCAATTGGCTAAAATCTTTCCTTCCTTTTATTTTCTAGAGCTATTGGTTTGATTTCTTTTGTTTGCTAGGCATGATTTCAAACTAATTTAGCAAGTGGATTGAGATCTTAGATAATTTGTAGCCCAGTTCCAAAGTAAATAACAAAATTAAATCCACCAAATTGTTGATCTTGAATTGAGAATGATTCTTTTGTAGTTCACGCTAATCTGATCACCATTTATCCAAAAAATATTTTTCCCCAAAACAAAAAGTGATGGAAAAAAACTGCAAAATACATTCAATGATTGAACCCAAGGTTCTTTCAAAATTGTGAATTTGGCAGAATAAACATCGACCAAAAATTCAGGCAAGCAATGAATGCATGAACAATAACTTTATATGGAAGAAAATGTAAGGCAAAAAAAAAGAGAGAATAGCTCAGATGCACCAAAAATTTAATTTGCACAAAGAATCATCATTAGGGCAAAACAAATACCCAAAGAAATCACCAAGAAAAAAAGAAGAATACAGCAGCTCATATGTAACAAAATGATTGATTTAGGAAAAAAAATCTTCACAAAGGTAAAACAATAAATACCTAGAGAGATCGCTCCGAATTTCGAACTACGAAACACATAGTATATAGATGATGGCTTGCTTGAGGTGCTGGGGAAAGTCATCAAACTTTTCTCAAACTTTGCAATTCTTCCTTGACTTGGGTTAATTTCAAGTGGCAGCAAATGCTCAGGACCTTTCAAACCCTAGCCCTAATGCTTTCCTTCAATCTTCTCTATTTGTACCTCTCTCTCTCTACTTTTCTTCGATATGCTCTCCCGTTTCCTTCAATATTCTCTTTATACCCTCTCAGCCTTTTCACTCTCTGAGCTGCTGGGGCATTTTTAATCCTAACCCTAATGCTCATTCGATCTTCTCTCTCTGTGCCTCTCTCTCTGAAAGGGTCTGTCCTGGCCAGAGCTATCAATCTGTTGAACATGATGATGGAGAGAGAAATGTCAAAGAAGAATAGAGGGAGAATTTGGAGGGAAATTGAAAAGAGAATTGGGGCTTTCTGTTTTACGTTTTCTCGTATCACCTTTCCTTTTTTCAGTATGCACTGTCCTTATTTGACGGTGAAAAAGGTTGCAAGCTTGGAATACGGTTGTAATCTTATTAAAACTTTTCCCTTATTTAAAAGACTATTTTAGAGTGTTTGTTGCATGATACGAATTTATCTCAATATTTAGTCTTAATCTTCAGTAAGCTTTTAAAAAAAAAATAGAAGGCTACATTTTTTATTTTTGAAGCTTTTTTTTTGGAAAATATGAGGACTAGATGATTGTTGGTTTCTTTTAGGAAGTTGATGTCGTCTTTTTATATATATATATATGAATAAGTTGGATAAGGACATGGTTCACGTGATATGGAAACCACCTATTCGGATTAATGTTGAAGTGGTAGAAGTCCTTTTTTTCTTTTGTGGGGAGTTTTAGAAAGCAAGTTGTAAGTGCATAAAAGGGAAGCACATGTAATTTATGAGAGGATGGCTTTTGATTTGAATAAAAACATTTGAGGTAAGAAAAGAAGGGCAAGTTTTTTATGCTTCCCCTACAATATGAAACTTCTATACTTCCCCATGTTTAACCGCCCATTCTAAGTGGACTGCTTAGATTGCCCCAATCACAATGTCACCCTTTATACTATTTTATTTTTAATATTTTCTATACAAATCATTTTGACACTAAAATTTGGGCATCTCATTCTTTCTTGAAGTCGCACCTATAAAAAATATAAAAGAATTATTTCCAATAATATAAAATGACTAAAATGCCTCTAAAAGTTTCAAAGGTATTTTGGTATTGTATTTTATCAAAAATATTTTTAAAATATTTTATTTAGATGCGCCCCATTGAGATGATGCCACATATCAAATTTCATGTTCATATAGTTAGTAGAAAAAAAAATTAAAAACAAATATTCTGAGGCGTCGGATCTAGATTAAATGGTTAGTGACTCACTAGATCTAAATTGGACGGCTGGATTAAGGAGGAAGTATATATATCTTTTATGCCGTATGGGAAGCATATAAACCTTTTCCGAAAAAGAAGGAAGAGTTGAGTCTCTTATTTACTCTTGATGGTATGTGAGGAGGTCTCGACTCCCCGTATTTGATGTAATCCTATGTACTATCAAAATTGGGTTTTTGATAGTGGAGCCACACATTACATGTGCCTGTACAAATCATGGTTTGATGCATATGAGTCACATGAGAGCGGTATAGTATTAATGGGAAATAATTCAATGAGTAAGACGATCGAAATGCGCACGATTCACATAAAGATGTATGATGGGATGATTTATACACTTGAAAATGTGAGGCATGTGCCAAATTTCACTTTTTTTTTTAGATATGGAATACTACAAATTTATCGGGCAAGGTGGAGTTTTCAAAGTTTCAAATGGGGCTCTAGTTATGATGACGGAGTCCGGAAAAGAAACTTGTATAAGTTATTATGGAGCACAGTTATAAGTGAAAGGTAAATTTGGTTGTAGATAAAGATAAAGCTTAAAAGGAGGTACATGATTTGGCAATGGAAAATCGTGGAAGTATAAAGTAAGGTCTTGATAAGGATAGTCATCAAGGTGGAGAGATTGAAAATTTTGATTTTTTATAAGGGGGTGTGAGCCGAAACACCACATGAATTTCCTTTAGGCCAATATTCAAAATTTGGTGACAGAAGGGTTGATGTGATTAGAGTGTTGCATGATACTCAATTTTATTTTATTTTGTTAACATTAACGCATGACTTTTATTTACTATAAACCAACGATGTTACAAGGGAAACAAAATACATAAAGGTACATCATACAAAATTGGTAATCACCAATGAGGATTGAAAGGCATTGCCCTTGGCTAAAGAATCAAGCTTCAACGTTTGTTTCACGGTAACAATGGCATATTTCAACCTCAAGTGACTGAAGAATGTCACCAATTTCATAAAAAAAGGAAGAGAGTCTTCGAGGAACTCTCGCTTCTCTTTTACACCATACTATAATATCTGTTGAATCCCCTTCATTAACATTTCCTCCATCAAATTTTAAAAGCAATTTAATTCCCTTCGATAGACCTCTAGCTTATGCTTCATTAACTGTTGTATTACCACAAGGACCAGATTAAGACAATAAGATCTTCCCAAGATGATCTCTGATAAGCCCCCCAAAACCCATTGTTATTGGATTTCCAAAGGAATTGCCATCAAAGTTGAGTTTATAGGTGTTTAAAGGAGGCATGATCCATCTTGCACGCTGGATTGCTCTACAACTATGAAGATTAGCTATTTCATAAGCATGATACTCAATTGTTGATTTTGATTATTGTCATGATTTATATGAATTTTGTCACTTCACTTGTTTATTGCTCTCTTGATTGGTTTGTGTTTAGCCTATAAAAAAAATGTTGGGATGGAATGAAATGGTTACTTCAAAATTTGATAAGTATGGGTATGCATTACCAAGGTTTTGAGCACAAAAAAGACTTTGTAGGAAAGACTTATGCAAGGAATCTCGCTTATATGAGATCAAGCATTGGTTATACTTATAGGTGTGTAGAAAATTATCCACTTAAGAGTATGTATGAAGGTAAGATGGCCTCAAGAACTCAATGATGAGATTATTGAAGGTGGAGTTCGAATAAGAAGAACAAACACGAAGGAAGATGAGCAAGGCATGCTCATAGCGGTTATTAGGCTAGAGAGCTTACGACATTGCTTAAGTTCACTAAGTTATTCAAAAAAAGGAAATAACTTGATATTGTTGGCTAGACAAGGGTTTGATTTTACATCAAGTGGAAATTGTTGGGATGTAATGCCAAAATCACTCCCATATGGCATTCCTTCTTTCATGAGGAGTATTTCATTACAAAAAATAAGCCTTTTATGGAGGCCCATAAAAGGCATTTTTGGAGAAAAAGAAGAAGAAGAAGTGTAGAGAAATTTTGGGAGATAGATATTGGCGGTTTTTGCAAGAACCTTAGTACCATTTGGTATTGTATTGGGCTGATTATTCATTGGTATTTTTTCTGTGTTGCGAACTTAGTTGATGGTGATGAAGATATGAGTCGGTTGATGTTAATATTGTAGTAGAAAATATCGATTTGAATTTTCTTTGTCATTTTGTATGAGGTAATCTCTACAAAACACCAAAATTTTGTAAAATTCTTCCATTAATGGTGAATGCATCATTGCCTCTTACAAGTGGATTTAACCAATTTTTGAGTGAACAATGTAAATGTGTGTGCCTTTGACTTTTTTATTTATGTTGTGGTTTGGTGATTTTTCATTTTACTTGTTTTACTTGTTTTTATATTTTTTTCAAATATATTCAACACATTGTTATTTTTGGGTATTTTGTTTGCGTGGTGGAATCATTGTTGTAGAGTGCTCGCCACATCATATTGGAATTTGGATTATCCCGATTTGCCAACAAGTGACCAAAAATACCCTACTTAAAAAAATGCTCCTTATACAAAAGAATGGTATATAAGTGTCCAAAATTTGTTGAGTACAATTATTATAAAATACTCTATAGTGTGAACACTCTAACATAACCTTAAAATATATAGTTATATAATTATTATAACTATATATAATTATTATATGTAATAATTTTTTTTTGTTATATATATATATATTAATTTCATATATATTATTTAGGACATGGTTTCTATGAGTCTAGGTAGAAATGAGTCCCCTCTTAAATAATCTATTTTGAGATGGATTTTTGGACTTAACTTTTAAGGACATGTAATCTCTAACATGAAGATCATGAATATGAAAAAATTAATAAATTTTAAAAATTTAAAATACTAATTCTATTAAAAAATATTTTGACAGATAGTTTCAATTGTTTTTAGATGGACCACCTATTTGCATCCATATTTAAAATGGATGCTTTATACTTGGGGACCGCATAGTCTACATAAAATAATTTTGTTATTAATTATTATAAAAGTAATGATCCTAAGAGACATTCCCACACCCATGTTACCCATGTGTGTAGAACTTTAAAAAGGTCATCATTAAATTTGGTACATATCTTTAGAAAAGTTATCATATGGATATGAGATTTGACTTTTCTAAAAATCTATACCAAATTTAATAATGATCATTTGGAATCCTACATACATGCGTATAGGAAGGTCTCGTATGATCATGACTCCCAATATAATTATTACAGCTCAAAAGTTTGATTTAAACAGGGTGCCACGATCTTTCCCGCCTCTACATTTAAACAAAAAATTTATAGAGCGCTGAAAAACCCTTGAAGAATGGGACTGAATAAATTTTGTTAATATCTCCTGCAAAGTTTTCTGGGGCTCTGGAAGTTTGCCACTGTTAAAGTGGATCCATTGCCGTGAATGACTGGAGTTCAGGGCCATCCATTTGGGTTCTATGCGATTTGAGTGCCTTTCCAAATTTCTAGGGTTTCAAGTTTCTCTGATATTCTTCGTTTGATAATTTTGGATAACAAGGAATTGGGATCCGAGTTGTTAATCCTTGACGTTTCAAGCGATGCATTGGCTCTGCTTATTTCTAGGGTTTTACTTTTTAGGGGGTTTTTATTTTTAGTGTGAATATCTGGGGTTCCAAACTGTAATGGATGCACTTCCTGAATTTCCTGTTATCTGAAATCTGTGATTCTGCTTGAAGTTACATCCTTATTCATAGAAAGGTGTATTTTTTGTGCATCCTGCTGCTCAGAGGGCTATGGAAATGGAGAATTGATCTACGTTTCTGAAATTTCCTGGGTTTCAGTGAATGTTTTAAATCTAGGGCTCTACATCGTGGACGCGAGAACCTGTGCCCCTTATTGACCATCTGCAGTTTCGGTCAACTTTTGGTTTTCAATAGTTTTCACCATGGCGAAGAAAGCACAGGACTTGTCACTGATGATTGCTAAGGTTTTTAACGAGTGTCAGGAGTCTAATGCCATTCATGCCCGAAAAATGAAGGAGTTGATGGCCCTTCGGGCCTCATCTCCAGGGAGGTTTGTAGAGCCATATTGGAAAACCCTAAGGCCTCTTTTCCTTGCCCAGAAAAGGGTTTTGGGCACTGAAAGGCTTGTTAAGTTTTTAGCAGGTTTTGCAGCTTACAGGGATGAGAAGAATGCACAAGATTCCGATGCCTTTTTAGAAGAATTCTTGAAGATGTTGCTTTCACTCTCCTCTGCATCACACAAGACCATTAGGTTTCGATCTTGCCAGATCATCTCTGAGGTCAGATACTTTTCAAAGTTTGAGTTTTTGCAATTTTGTCTGTTATTTTTTATTTTAAATATTACTGTGATAGTGGATTTTATAGCCTAGGAAACAGTATAACTGACACTTGCGTTGGCCAAACATTCTCATTTCTCAGATAAGATGTTAAATTGATTTTTTTTTGCTTGCATCACAATATATGATGTGGCATGTGTGTTTTACTGAAGCTGAACCATTGCAGTATTGGATCCTTTCTTGACTGTTTTTCTGTTAAATCAGGACACTTAGCTTACCAAAAAAAAATCAGGGAATTTGCAGTGTGTTCAATTTTTCTTATCAAAACTGAAATTTTTTACGTATTTGATTAATTTCTCTGTGATGTTGTTGTGATATTGAATTCAAATAAACTATGAAATAGAAATTGACATTAAATGTGCTAAAGTGAGAAACATCCTATCTCGATGTGAGAGTCCTCTTTGAGTTTTCACACAAAAAGTTTTCTTCCCTTCTCCCTCTTGCCCCCAAAGTTTTAATCTCCTTATTTCCACATAAAACTTGAAATTTAAATTCCTAAAAGCTTCCAAACTACCTAGCCCAAATTTAAAATTTAAATCCCTGCTTACTTGGCCTCCTCTCTCAAAATTCCATACTCTTTGCAGACCAACCTTGCCCTAAAGGCTGGAAATCTGGAACTTCCCACGTGGCATTTTCATGTGGCTGAAGTTGTACTATACCCTCTTCTGAGACTAGTGGTAATTCATCATGATTCTCAACATGCTGCCTGAACTTGTTCTTGAGGCAAAATAAATGTAAAACAAGGTGAATTTTGGAATTTATAGGACTGATGAACTAGTATGCTACTGGCCAAATAGGTGGAACGATTCCATACGGTCCATTGAACCTTGGAGAGTTCTTCATAAATTCTAGTAGAGGCACTCTTGATTGTGTATTAGATTGTAACCTCAAAAACATCCAATCTCCTTCTTTGGCTTCATGTTCAGTCTTGTACTCTTGTGGTTATCTGCATTTTGCTTCATATGAAATTGAGCAGCTTGCAAGTTTGTTTCGAGTAGTTGTAATAGCTCATTAGTTATTGCCCAAGTTGCTCGTAAAGATAACATCCCTATCACTAATGTGGGCATTCCGTACAATTTAGAGATCTGATCTACAAATGTTTGTGCTATTGTGGCCGCGGCTCGGAGGGCAAAAATGTGCATATTTGGTCAAGCAATCATCCTTCACCATGATTGTATTCTTCCCAAATGAAACAAGTAATCCTTCAATGAAATCCATGGAAATGTCTGATCATACTTGTTTGGGTATTGGCTATGGTTGCAACCCTCCCGGACTTGCAACATTTTCTCCTTTCACATATTTATTACTTCTCTTTCCATCCTTACAATAAAAAGATCGGGCTGGCTGTCTCAATGTGCTTAGGTAACTCGAACGCCTGATTGCTAGAGAATCATGGAATTCGCTGGGAAGGGCCTTTTTTTAGCCTTGAGTTTTTCATATGAATAAGTATTTATTGATAATGGTTCTCAATGACATCTATTATGGTATTGTCACCCCTTTTTCTTGCCGGACCTCGTTTAACCCTTTGAATTGGGACATGGTGATTGCTCTTTAAATTGTTGGGATAATGCATCAGCCACCTCATTTTCATCTCCTCGCTGATTATAAGCTCAACATCATATCACGATAACTTTGAGTGCCACTTTTGCTGCTGCAAAGAAGTTATCCTTTGCCCTTATTATGTACTTGAGGTGGCGATGGTTTGTTCAATCTTAAGGTATTAGTGCGAGCATCTCTTTGTCATATGGAGAGAGAGAGAGAGAGAGAGAGAGAGAGAGAGAGAGAGAGAGAGAGAGAGAGAGAGAGAGAGGATCTAGTGGCCTTAGGAGGGTCGGCTGTTGTCCCTAAGGCCTCTATGACCATATCTCCTTCATGCCCCTCGAGCTCAACATCATCATCCAACCACTCCATAGCATTATCCATATTTTTTGATTTGAGGGGGTCTTTCTTATCTCTCTTAGCAAACCTCTCCTTCAAGTATTGATTATATTTGGTATAGACTAGGTCATTGAGCACCTTTTATTCAAGCTGGTTCCCTTTGTTTGTATGAATCTAATAAAATTAAATGAAACTAACTAATATAAATATATAATATAAGGACCCACATATATAGAAATGCGGGCCTATTAATGAATCTATTTTTGAGATGGAGTTTTGGACTTAATTTTTAAGGACATATAATCTCTATATGGAGATCATGAATATGAAAAAATAAGTAAATTCTAGAAACTAGAAATAATAATTCTAGTAAGAAAACGTTTGGACCGTTAGTTTCCATTTTTTTAGATGGAACACCTACTTGCATCCATCATTAAGATGGATGTTTTACACTTTTTGGACCGCATATGTAGTCATGCGGTCCAGTCGCATGAAACAATTTTCCATAATATATTACCACAAAGCTACAAATTTACAACTGACATAATAATCAGTAATTAGTAACTAACTAGTAACTGCTAAAGTATTAATACAAATTAGTAAATTTCAATTTGCAAACTAATAAAGTAGACTAAATTACCATCTCAAAAGTCCTCCAAATCCGCTCATAGTGGGACGAGGTAGTGGTTAGGCTCAAGATCCGAATGGTCAATGTTTTGTAAATTTGGAGCACTACACCCATGTTGGCTCCACAAATTGATTGCAAATTGATTATGAATTACAATTATTAATTATATATTAATATATGAAATATATATTATAGAAAACAAACAACAAACATGAAATGAAACTTGAACTTGAGGAACTTAAAAATATTATTACCTAGATCAATTTTGGCCCATTGCCTTACCACCATTGGACTCTTAAAAGACTTTAATCTGCACTTGTAAATTATTAGCTCATCAACACATATTATGTTGTGGTTCGGAGTAGGGACTAACACATCTACGCACTTATTAAATCTAGTCATAATTGTGTCATTTGTGTGTGCATCCTTATCGGCATAAAAAAAGCTGGGTTAAAAAAATAACTAGCTGCATGCAATGGACGATGTAGCTGCCTATACCATGCAATTTTTATGTAAAGGATTTGGGTTATAGCCATATTTCTATCCTAGATCACCACTTCTATTAGATTCTGAAGAAGACAACTCAAAATAATAAAAGCAATCTAAAAAATAAAATTTTTCACTAACTTTGATTACTTGATCTCCAAACTTCCAACTTTGAGATGTTTTCTAAATATTAAAATCTTATAAAACCCCTCTAATTGACCTATGAAACGTCCAAAGCTAAATCTAATCTCAATGGGTGATGTTTAGATAGATTTCTCGTAATTTTGAGAAACCTTTTGATTCTATGGAAATCATAAAAATCTAGTTATTTGAAGTTTCTCTCTCTCTGAAATGAGCCATACTGGAGTTTAAGTTTGAAATGAACCCAAATCCCACATTTTCCCCCTCTTTTCATTAAAAAATCTGTCATCTTATTTTTAAAAAACAACCCAAAAAAGCCCCTCAACGAGAGGCATTTCTGCCCCTGGGCAATGGGCCCGCCTAGGCTGGTGCCCAAGTGCCTAGGTCGCCTCCTAGGGGAAGGCCACCTATATTTACCGCCTAGGCCTGAGCGAGGCGCCCAAGCCATCTGAACTGCCTAGGCGCTGGGCGGCAGCCGCCTGGGCACTGGGCGGTTTGCCTTTCCGAACAATGGTCCACATCTTTCTATGTCCAATTTTTCTTATAGATTCTTAGATTAATTGCGTAATCAGTCGCAAGTGGTCTTTTTTCTCAAGCCCAGAAGAATATTGTTGTTTGACTTTTGAAATTTGTAGAGGAAACTATCTTTTTGCAGAGATAACCATATTAGGAAAGGAACTGGTTGACATGAAAAGTTTCCCTAGGATGGGCATTTTTTATATGTAAAGTTGAAGATTCTGGATTTGGGAAAGGGGTTTGGGTTGTGGTGGTAGCACCCCACACCCTAGTCACCACGTTGTAGTTTCCATTCTCATCACTAGCACAACCCCACTAATACTTCAGAAAGCTAACTGCTAATCTATTTGAGAAAATGGGTAGGGGCTTGTCTTCCCCAATGAATTACCCAAAAAAAAAGTATCAAAGAATATATAAGAAAAGTATACATGTAACAATTATGAAGAGATTATGTACATATCCAAGTCCATGACAATGAGAATTTGTAAAAGCTAATCTGATTTATATAAAAAACAATAAAATTAGTCCAAATCTGATTTATATAAAAAATAATAAAATTAAAATACGTGATACGCTATCTAGAACCTCTTCTTAAAATATAAAATATTTAAGATATTATTAAATATCTGTAAAATAGCATCTTTGATATATTGACACGTACAAAGAATAAGGACACCGTGTCCTTGATACACAGGAATCAACCGCTGATACCCTTTCCCGTAATTTCCAAGAGACCATGGACTTTTTTGTTCACCAAAATATGCCAAGAAAAGGGGTTTCTTTTTTTTTTTTTTGGGGGGGGGGGGGGGGGGGGGGGGGGGATTTGGGGGTTTGTGTGACGTGTTGGCTGCGCGTGCATGTTAGTTTTGAGGTGCCCCAGCCTTTATATTTATATGGTGTTAAAGTGTGTATATTCATGCATATGTATATGGCTTATATGCATTCTTCCGATAACCTATATGTTTTACAATTAAAGTTTATATTTAATCAATTGACATAAAAAATTTGATTCTAAAAATCCAAAGTTTGGAAGTAATTAGGTAATGTTGTATCACATTTCACACATATAACACAACTTCAAAGAATTCAAATATAAAGATATTTAACCAAAAATGACAAAACCTTTGTTGCTGGATCTGCGATCCTCGATGTTTTGTATGAATTGTATGGATCTTGAGCTTTGAATCATCCAAAATCTCTTCTCATTAAGCAGAGCTTTTTGATACATTGCATGTACTTTTCTATGCTTAAAATGTTCCCCTTTGTAGATCATAATGCGATTGCCAGACGATGCGGAAGTAAGCAATGATGTCTGGGATGAAGTGATAGATTGCATGAAACAACGGATGCAGGATAAGGTTCCAACTGTTAGGGCTTTTGCAGTTCGTGCCTTAGCACGCTTTGCAAGCGATTCAGAGAATGAAGACATAGTTGATCTATACCGGCAGGTTCTGGCTGGTGAGCATAATGCAGTAAGTATCTGCCAATTTTTTAAAAAATACTTTGTGTGGACCGGTGATTTTGGAGTTAATGATATGCATATGGACATTTCTGTGGCTACACATGCTGATCAATGCATCCCTTGGTGTGGTTGAAAGTTACTCTTTTGTAGTTGTTTCTCATGATCATTGGAAGCCTTTCATCATTATGTCCTTGTGGGACACAAATTTTCCTGCAAATTTGTTGTTCTTGTCATTTTTTGGACTTTTTAGTTTCAAGCATTTTCTCATTAGCCGATCCCAAACAATTGGGATAAAGCTTGGATGATGATGATGAGTTTGAAGTCTTTTCTCATGACATTGTATGTGATTCTAGTGCAACATTTCAGCATGCTAAGTTTTGTACCAATATGTTATTGACATACTAGTTGAACCTGTTATCGTATTTCTGTAGGAAGTTCGTAAAATGCTAGTCTTGTCCATGCCTCCATCAAAATTGACAGCGATGGATGTGATTGAACGTACACTTGATATCAGTGACTCTGTGCGCAACTCAGCATACATTGTCCTGGCAAAAAATTTCCCCCTTCAGAGCCTGAGGTAAGTTGTTATGGTTTCTACATTGTGTTCATGTTATTCATCTGTCATATTGTTTCGTATTTGTTGACCTGATGTTTTAACTGATTTATTCGTTGTAGCATCAAGCATCGAGCTATTATTCTTCAGAGGGGACTTGCTGACAGGTCCCTGTCAGTTACTAAAGAATGCCTGAAGATGTTGAAAGATTCATGGCTCACAAACAGTAGCCATGGTGATCCCATAAACCTTCTCAAATTTCTAGATGTGGAAACTTATGAATTGGTTGGAGAGGCTGTCATGGAGGAGCTTTTGAAAACTGGGATGGTGCCATTTCAGGATGGTCTATGTATTGATCAGTTTGTAATCCCAGTGCAAGTCACAAATAATGGTGGGTTGTTCTCAATTCTATGCTGTTGCAAATGATGTTCCTCTTGTGCATGCATATGCCATGAAGAAATTGTGACCAATAAATGCCGACAATTTATTTCTTGGCTTGGTGGGTTTTTTAAGTTTTTATTTATTTTCATTTTAGATAGATCCTTATTGTTTTCGGATGTATATGGCTGCGGCATTTGAAATATTCATTTCATGTGATATGATTTTTTGATGCAAAATTAGTAATTATAGGAGTAGAGAAGAGGAAGTAGTTAAGATTGATGGTCAGGATATACCAAAAAGAGCGCACTTTCGATGTTTTGGGTAAATAATCCAAGAAAATAGAGAGATTGAAGAAAATGTCGTACATAGAATTAGTGCTGGGTGGGCGAAGTGGAGATATGCAACCGGAATTTTATGTGATCTCCATATACCATTGAAGCATAAGGGAAAGTTCTATTGGACAATTGTAAGACTAGTTTTGTTCTATGGGATAGAATGTCGGGTGGTCAAAAAAAAATATACATGTAGAATGAGTGTAGCGGAGATGAGGATGTTGAGATGGATGAGTGGCAAGACAAGAAGGGATTAGAATGTGAGATGAATACATTCGAAAAAATTTAGGCGTAGCACCAATAGGCAATAAGATTAGAGAGAGTTGACTTAGGTGGGGCTGACCGTGTGTGGCACAGATCCAATACAACATTTGTTAGGAGGTGCAAGTTAGTTCAAGTGGAAGGCTCAAAAATGGTAAGGGGTAGGCTAAAAAAGGACAAGGGATAGACCCAAAAGGACATGGTTGGACGTAGTAAGAAAATATATGGGGACTTATGGCCTCGTTGAGGGTATGACCTTTAATAGAGCAGAATGGTGGATCAGGATTTGTGTAGTCGATCCCAATTAGTTGGGAAAAGGCTTTGATGATGATGATATCTTTTTTTTGCTAATATGCCTCTTTCCAGCATTTACTAGTGATTCATGATGTAAATGCTAAGGCATCTAATAATTTGAGATTGACAATCACAATTATGTTTTCTCGGTAACTCCTCATGGTTTTCGTGTTGGAAGTCTAGTTTGACTTTATGATCTTCATCAATGGCATCTTCTTTTCCTCTCATGCAGCTTGGGTAGAGCTTATGGGGGTGTGCCCTTCATTATGGTCCCCAAGTTCATTAGTGAAGACTCCACCTCGTCATGACATCACATAGGACCTATAGGCATAATTAGGGTGATTTCTTCTCTTTCATGAGTGTGTTTTACTTTAATGCATCACGGCCCATGTGGTATGCAGCCATGCGTTCCTATTTTTACTTGTTAGCTCAGATGTGTGTCATGTGCTTTGATTTGGCTTGAGTTCATGTTGATCTGTGCTGTGTGTTTTAATTTGGACCAAGTTTATAAATGGTATATGGAAATATTATTGGTTAAATTTTCACTTTAGAATGCCTTTAAGGGACCAATCAATGAGAGGGCAGCGCCCTTTCCTTTCATTCGTGCAAGGACCAGATATGTCATTCTCAAGTTTGTTAAGCAAGGACAATATCATCATTGTTAAGTGGGACCTCATGCTATGTATATATAATTTAGGGAGAGTTTGAGAAGTATTATGAGATTATTGAATCAATTTTGATTTCATAATTAATTCTTTTCTTAAGGTTGCCGTAACTAGATGTTTATTTCTGGGATGGGAAGGGACTACAAATTAAGGTTTAGCTTCTCTTGTTCTTGTGTTTCATGTTGGATGATTGAACTTGTTTTAGCTTTTGCTAGGGTGTAGAGAGATCATTGGGATTTTAGCTTCTTTAGCTTGTGTGTATGTGTAGAGAGATCATTGGGATTTTTTTCTTTTTTTACATTGTTCATCTAATGATAATAAAGGCATCTAAAAAAATTGGAAAAGAAAAAATCCTTCTTAGGCCTAGATGTAAACATCTTATCAAAATGGACAGCCTATGTTAATTGGGCTAAAAAAATACTTTCTAGGTTTTGTTTCAAAATTTTCTTTTTTGTAATTGTTCATTAGAATGAAAGAGTGTATAGTTCAAAATTTGGATCAAACAAATGGCCCTAACATGGTTTCTGAAGATTGTTGCATTATACAATGATACAACCGTCGCATGAAATCACTGCCCTTTAAATATATAATTTAAATTTTATGTATTATTTTTAATGCTTATTGAGATTGTCCCCCGCTTGGAATGCTTGGAGTTTCTGGCATGTATCAAGTGGTTTCCTAACTGCATTGTACGTTTGACTTCTATGGCAATGAATGCTTCAGTTCATGTGGACTTTGATCGTCACCTTGTTCTGTATGCTTGAAGCAACTTGTGTGAAGCTTTAGCCTTGTGAGACCCTAGAAGCTGCATTCCCGAGCCCTGATTATGGGTTGGTAAAGGCCCCATTATACTTCCATATGAGCCCTTTGTGCACACCTCTATGGATCTACAGCTAGTTGGGCTGAAGTTTAGCCAGCACCAATTTTCCCATCTTCAAATTTCCAGCCCTTCTTACCTTAGCCTCCCACTTTTTCATCTTCTACTGCAAATTTTCAACATGTTGCTAGTCCTTTTGACATGTGTACCATAGCTTTATTTTGGAGACTAAGTTGCTCTTTGAAAGGGTTGGAAATGGATCATCTCTCGTTCAGGCCATCATATATGTATTAATCTCCTCGGGTCTCTTTTGAAGATCCGCTTTGGCTTTACAGTAATTGGTTGTAATTTCACATGACTACTATTCTCTTAAGACCAGTTTAGGACCATAGCTCAACCAGCATGTAGAGTAATGTGTCCGTTTTGGCCATTTTCCTGAGATGGCCTTCATGATCCTTTCTGTGTTTTATGACTGTTATTGTTTTAGTTTAGGCTAAGGTTCACTCCATGTGATTTCCATATGTGATATGTTTCTCAAATCCTTTCATCCTGAAATCTTGAGGTGATGTTGGGTAAATGATGCCGTTCACCTTCTGAATATTTGGAAGGGTCCAGCCCAACAGAGTCCCAATGTTGCTAGCTCTCTTCAACCTGGCAGCTGGTGTTTTAGGGCCTCCTTTCCACATTATTCTTGATTCTTCTGATGGTAGGGCCGAACTGAAGGCTCAATTCCTGGGCGGCTCATGTGATGTCAATGAGCTTGAAGCATGCGATCCATGCGCAAAGGTTTTTATGACCTGGAAGATAAAAAAAGACATGTCTCCATGGATGCAGGAAATCCTGCAAAGGACTCTGTCAATTCTGCTAAGGAAGCTGAGGATAAGTGGCAGACCAACAGTGGTGATTAACAGTTAGCAGAAGCTGGATCTGTTCTTTGGAGGCATGTCATGGTGTGATCATGAGGGGATGTGGTTGATGCTTCACGTGCCAGCAACTAGGTTCTGGTTTGGCTATGGAATACTGAATTTAGCGATTCCCGCCAAGGGCATTAATAGACAACATGCCTAATTATGATTTGCATGATACATGTGATTTTTGACACAAGTCATACATATATATGTATAGCTTGTGGGTTATTTGTGTCCTTCATGGAGGATGTTCATTTAAATATTTGTACATTTTAGGAGGATGTAGGAATCATGTTTTGAGAGGCATTCCCCGATTTTTAACAGTCTACGGATATAAGGAGGAGCATTATGTTAATGGCAAATATGTAGCAAATGATTTTAATTTTGTTTACTTGGTTGCATCGAGTAGATGAGATTAGAGGCTCATATTTGTATGCAACAAATGACCTATGTTGGATACGATGAAAACATCTGTGTTTTGAACATAAAATTTATGTAGTAGCTGTCTACATAGCTGTATTTAGGCATCATATGTTTTGTGCATTTAATATAAACTCAGGTATGAAAACAACTAATTCCTATGTTATTGTACTTTTCATCAGAAGTTTCTTTGGAATTGCTTTTTTCATTATAGTAGTTGGAAGTCTTCTTTTGGGATATTTCCTATCGTTTCTTGTTCTCTTTTGAGGTTCAAACATGGATCTCAAACCTGCGTATTAGTTATGTTCATCATGTTCTGAATATGTCTCATGTGCTTCTGATTTGCTATATTTAATCATTTTGTTCATTGATGGTTGCACTTGCACTTTAAAGTATAAACTAAATACTTGCTTATATTTTAGTTCTCCTAGGTGGTATCTTCCTGGTTATGTTGCATCCTCCGTATTCTACATATGCAATGTCATCTGGCAGGCTGTAATTCAGAAAGCTAAATTTCATGTCCTTTGTCACAGCAACATAGCTAAGTAATTGCATTTAATATCTGTGGCTATGGCACTTGGTATAGTTTTTGTAACACAATGAAATATGCATATCAGGCAATGGCAGTAGAGGCATTCCACTAATTGAGGCAGAAGTTGCTCTTTACTGGAGAACTTTATGTGCACACTTGCAAACTGAAGCACAGGTAAGAAAAATTTTTTTTGTTTACCTTTTCCCCTTTTCGATGTGTCTTTGACAAGGTTACTGTACTAAAACAAGCAGGTATTGGGTGTATTATTCCATTTTGTGATCTTCAGTTTCTGACCCACTCCGATGTTCTTTTTTGGTTGGATGTCTTTCATGTATTTTCTTCTTGAAATAAGCTACCTTATCTCCCTTTTACATGTGGGGGCAATTTTTCCAGCATATATTGACCTACTCTGCTTTAGTTATCACTCTGTAGGAAGAATGACGGCTGGGGTTACCTGTTTCTCATTACAGCGAGGGCTAGTTGTATTGGGTCCTTGATCCTACTAGTGTACTTATTTGTTTAATTAATTCGACAGCTTACCATTGCTGTGCTCTTTATATTTTCTTTTGATACTTTCTATGGCAAAGGAATTCACTTTTGTTGATTTCCAGGTGGTTTTGAGATCTCAAAATTTATTCATCATCTCATAATCCGATCTGTAAATGTCTATGTGTGGTGGATATCAAGCTGACTGCAATGTCGATTGTTCAAAGAGATCTGTGATATCTATGGTTAAAGAATAATACAAATTTGAGCCCCCGCTATTGTTATTGTTTTGCTCAAAAGAAATGAAACTGCATAAAGGAATGCCCTGACTTTTGGAAAGTGCTGTGCTCCACCTTCTAGTATCCATGTTTTGTCACTTTCTTTTGTTCCTGGACAGCGAAGTTTATACCTTGGTCGTACTTTATAAGTCACATCGCTAGTAAAACATTCCCATTTATTATTAATCTAAATTATTGACCTCATAAAACGTTAGTTGAATTCTCCTTTCTTGTAGTTGTGTTTTATTTTGTAATTGGTTGTTTAGGCAAAAGGTAGTGATGCTGCAGCTACAGCAGGTGCAGAAGCAGCTGTATATGCGGCAGTAGCTTCAGACAATAATGACCTCTTAGAAAAACTTCTGCCTGCCACTGTTGCTGATTATGTTGATTTGGTTAAGGCACATCTCTTTGCCGGTAAGCTCAAACAACCATATGAGATGCTAGGAATCAATCAAATCTCCAGTGCATGTGCACGCACTGGTGTGTGCTCATGTGTATGCTTAACACTCTGTGTGCATGCATGTGTGTGCGTGTTTTTCTTGTTCCCCACTTTGTTATAATCCTTTTCTCTTTCTTCAGGACCAAATTATCGTTTCACTTCGAGGCAGCTTCTGTTGCTTGGTGTAATGCTAGACTTTTCTGATGCTTCAAATAGAAAAGTGGCTAGTGCTTTTATAAAAGAGCTATTGTATAGACCTCTCGAACATGAGGTTGATGAGGAGGACGGGACTAAAGTGCTCATAGGGGATGGTATAAATCTTGGTGGAGATAGAAATTGGGCAAGAGCAGTGTCTGATCTGGCAAGAAAAGTACATGCATCTGCTGGAGAATTTGAGGACGTGGTCATCAGTGTTGTTGAAGAGCTTGCTTGTCCATGTAGAGAGAGAGGTGCTGATTTTATGCAATGGATGCATTGTCTTGCAGTGACCGGCCTTCTCTTGGAAAACATCAAATCCTTCAAGAGCCTTCGTGGAAAACCTATTGAAGCTTCTGAAATACTTCACTCGTTACTGCTTCCAGCGGTTAGTTTATTTTAGTGTTATTGTTCCTTGTCTAATCATTTCTACTTTCTCTTTCTAGGCTTGAATTGTCATGCGTGAATCCATCTCCTTAGAAGTCTATACACATGAGTTTTATTTTTGTAGTTTGCTAAATGGTAGTTGTTTTTCATTTTGGGTATGCTTGATAAACCAATTTGAAAATGGAATAACATACTCCATAAGGTATGAGTTTCAGTATCATAAATGTTTGTTCATAAGAACAACCGCGAATCTGATGAATAACTCTTCGTGCTTTGTGAGGAGACATACATATATGTTGAGCTAATACTTGTATTTCTGTACCTAAGATTTTCTTTATCATAATTTCTTACCTCCCGGTGCACTATTAAAGTGAGGCTTATAAAGATTCCTTATCTTTACTCTTTAAGAACAGGCAAAACACATTCATATGGATGTTCGAAGGGTTGCTGTTAGATGTCTGGGCCTTTTTGGTTTAGCAGAGGGGAAGCCAAGCCATGAGATGGTTAAGCAATTGCGAATTTCTTTTATTAATGGTCCATCTTCAGTTAGCATCATAGCTGGAAAGGCTCTATTTGACCTTGCTATGTGGCACAGTCCTGAAGAAGTTGATAGGGCTGTAGGATTGGGTCTTTCGACACCATCTCCTGATGATAATGGGATTTCTCCCTCCGGAAATTCCTGTGATGGGGATGATGACTTGGGATTAGGGGTTGTAGATCTCTTGTATTCTGGATTCGACAGAGAACAATGGGACAATTGTTCAGATGCTGGAGATCATCAGACTGTTCGAGCTGTACTTGCTGAAGGGTTTGCAAAAATGTTACTTCAGAGCAAGAATTATCCAAGCATCTCTTCTTCTATGCATCCCTTAATTTTTGGGAAGCTTATCAAACTATACTTCAGTGAAGAAACCAAGGAGTTACACAGGTATTCATTCTTTACTTTCCCCCCGCACTCCTGCTATGCCTGTAGAATTCCTTTGCTTTTATCCTGAAAATGATGTAGTTGCCTTTTTTGTCAGGTTAAGGCAGTGCTTGTCTGTGTTCTTTGAGCAGTATCCTGCTCTCTCAGACGATCACAAGGCAAGTCGAGTTACTGTTTATGTGAGAAGGTGCAATGAAAAGAATGCCTGTGCCACTGCTTTATGCTGTCAAAGTTTTTGTCTTTTTTTTTTTGTTTGTTTTTTGTGGGTGGGGAGAGCATAATGTTTAATTGGAAAAGCCTGAAGTTCAACTTAACTACATTTCATACAGACAATATTGGGTAACTGAAAAAACTGCAGAATAGATAAGAATATAGAAATGAGACAATTACCATTATCATCTCTACGAAAACCAAATTTATACTTGTGTGTTTTGAGAATGGACTGTTTTACATTTCAGATTTGTGGTGGAAACTGCTATCTGATGGGTTTCTTTGGTCCTTATGCAGAGGAGCATCTCTGAGGCTTTTATTCCTACCATTCGTGCTGAGTGGCCTGGTGTTAATGGACAATCAGGTTCTCCTGTTATGGTATCTGCCCAAAGAAGACGTGCCACCCAAATGTCACATTTTATGCTTCAAATGATGCAGGCACCTTTGTACAAGTTCTTTGAAGAAGGCCAGGAAAACCAGTCTAATGAGAAAGACTCAAGTAGTCCTACAGACCTGAAGCTGGATACACTTGGACTTGAGAGTGGAGAGGAAGGGCTCGCTATCAGAATAGGGGTTGAGGTACTTTTGTCCTTTGTTCTTTCATACTTTTCTATTGGCTTGTGCTTCTGTTTCTTCTTCTTTTCCAGTGATTTTGAGGTTTTGGCATCCTAGAGAGAGAGAGAGAGAGAGAGAGAGAGAGAGAGAGAGTAGTTATTTCTGGATTATTTCTTGCATCTGCTACCAAGTGGTAGGGAGAAACTCAGTGTTTGAACCTTGAACTGCGTATGCTGATTATGTTGTATATATAAATCAAAGGTGGTGAGCTATCCAATAAAGAAGACGGCCGCAGGAAAATCATACCTGTCAGCATTGTGTAAGGCTGTGGTTCTGCTCCATTTCCGGCCCTCTGAACAGGAAGCAATTAAGTGTATGAGAAAACTGTTGGGCTGCATGGCTGAGTTGGTTCAAGTGGACAAATTACTTCTCAAGGAACTGAATGCATTAGCATCACACATTAAGGCTTTGGATGAACATCCAGATCAAGAACTCTCTCTTGATCGAACCAAGTTTATATTTGGTAAAAGTTCAATTTGATGGCTGTGTTATGTTTGGGGTATAGAGAGAGAGAGAGAGAGAGAGAGAGAGAGAGAGAGAGAGTGCTTTGTTTTTTTTTTTTTTTTTGGGGGGGGGGGAGGGGGAGTAACATTGGCTCTGTGTACAGGAAAGTTGGGTTTGGACGATAAATTTGACATTGAGGAGTTGTCCACATCAGCCCCTACACCAGTTGCACCCTCAACAAGAAGAACCACCACAAGAAGGCGGGTAAGGCCAGCTGTTTCATCCGATGATGAAGATGCTTCTCCACCTTGCCCGATGCCTGTCACCTCAGTAACAATAGCCACTCGTTCTCAGAGGGTGAGCAAAACTGCTGCAATGAGTAAGATGGCAGCTAAGAATTTGGAGTTAGAGGCGAGTGATGAAGAGTCAGATTTGACATCAGAAGAGACTGCAGATCGATCTGATTATGAGTTTGCATTCGAGGGACAGGGTAATGCTATTGATGAGAGAGAAAAAGTGAAGAAGAGAGAAAATGGGAGCCCTGTGAGTTCTCGAAGCCAAGCAAAGCATGTACTTGGAGCTGTTGCACAGAATGAGTTGGAGTAAAGCAAAAAGCTTCCTTTATATATATATAACGTGACTTCTGAGATTGGTTATCGTAGAAAGCATGCGCTTGGAGTCTGGTTTTTGATTTTCATGTAATCACTCGTGAAAAAACCTGTCAATCAAACATCATTCAGTCAAATGCTCTTGTAAAATCCCTTTAAAGGTTGTAATTTGATTCCTCATGGAAAGTAAATATATGTTGTGTTTTTTGCATTGTGCATTGACCGTTTATATTTGGGCAGCGGAGCTCATAGCCGGAATGAAAGTGGTTTTAAATTTCTTCTTCCATTAGAGGGTCTGGTCGTAATTGCTGTGACTAGCATCCATATTTGTTACTATGGCCTGCATGTTGGATGGGATTAAATAAAATCGGATAGTACATTGTCATATATTTGCCTAGATTTAAGCTGTTTCTCATTCCTTGTGTACTTTCTTTGCATGCCACTTGAATATCCATTATGAGACCAATTTTGTGGTATGAAGCAAAGTTTATAATATTATTATAAGAAGTACAACACCTGTTAGGAGATGTAAGTTAGTTCAAGTGGAAAGACTGAAAAAGACAAAGAGTAGCCCAAAAGGATGTTGGTGAAAGTAGTACGAAAAGATATAAAGACTTATGACCTCATTGATGAAACAACATTTAATAATAGAGAATCAAGATTCATGTAGCCGATCCAATTAATTGGAAAAAGGCTAAAGTGATGATGAAGAAACAAAGTTTGTAATATTATTATAATTAGAATTTAAATGAGTTGGATTGTGATGGAGGACAATGGGATTTAGAGGTGAAATTACTTGTTTGGGCAAGGCCTAGCGTTTTAAAATACAGACCAGTATAGTGGATTGTCCACCCACCAATCTTGATCCGGTTTGGGTTTGAACATCCTTTCGGCCACACATTCGCTAGAATGCCCATTTCAATTCTATAATGGAGTTTCTACATTATATATTATTTGAGTATTAAAATAGAGTTCCTATATTATATCTTATATTAATATTAAATCATTGATTCAGACTAAGAACCAACGCAATGATGAAAGGCTCTTGGCCTGGATTAGCAAATCTCAACCGGAATGGCATTTCCAATTCAGATCGGTGAATTTTCAATCACTGGAGGGAGCATCATCACCTTGCAGCCCGAAAACGGGATGGCCATGTTGTCATCATGAACATGTTGATCATATTATATGGAGTACTTTACTTATGGGGATAGTATCATATAAACTGTATTGTCATCATAACTGTCAACGATTAAATTGTCATCATCCAATCGATAGTCTGGGATTGCAATGGAGGGGGAACAAAAAAGGTCACTTATGGAGTTGTATGTTCCAATTCTTCCTCCCTCACCATGGGCCCCTTTTAATTAGTTGTGGGTAAGGGTTAAGCCATCTTCAGTTCTTAGAGCATGTTTTTGTTAGAGCAAATTGAATACTTCTCCAGGCAAGGCATCGACATTGAAGGATTTTATCATCCAAAATTGTATGATATTTGATTCACCAAAGAACAATTCAAAGAACAAAATTGGTTTTAAGCTTTAAAAAATCTAGGTCTAGGAGACACTTTGCATTCATTATTACAGAAAATAGAACTTTTGTGGGTCAGAAATCAACTTTTTTTATTTTTATGTATTTTTTCATTCCGAATTGAGATGAATAATGGATGTCCATGTTTTTGGTGGAGGAAAGAAGTGTGCAATTTGCTCATGCGGGAGCACGGAATCTTTTTATCTGGAATTTTCAATTGTTTCATTTTTAAGGCATCTATGAATAGAAATGAGGCCCTAATCGCCTATATATCATCCAAACAACGTGAAATATGATAATCACCATCTATTCCAACAATGTTTGAAGTGCGACTTGGGCTGGGTACTCGGCCCTGGCCAAAGTTGAGTACTTTGGCCGTGTTTGAGTAACTCAGGCCGAGACGGGCCAAGTTCAGTATTGAACATAAAAATGGGGCTAAAAGGAGCCCAAAAATAATATGAAAAATTTGTAAGATATGTTAAAAATTTATTATGTATTGTTTTTGTACAATGTCACATAAAATAATTGAAAAAAAATATTATAGGCATAATTGGATTTCGAAAAGAAATTTGAACACCTAAGGCAATACTTTTCCAGTGAACAACTATGGAAGGAAATTACATATTAAAAAATCGTGAAAATCACTGCTCAAAAGTAGTAAGAGTGACAATGGGGTTCGGGATTTTCTTGAGTTTTGCTATTAGGGTTCAGTTGGCCAAAAATCGCTGTGAAGCCTGCTCGGTTCTGTAGTGCACTTGCAATGTCTCCTTGCCAAGTAGGAATACTACCATGTAAAATTCCTTAGCCATAGTCACTTAGACTTTGAAACCACCTATGCTCCTCGCTTCCTTTGCCTTTGTTTTTCCACTCATCGGCGTTGTCATCGTTGCGAATAACCAACCTATAGCTCCGCCACTTGTGCCTCTCTCTCCAATAATGAAGCGGTTATGCATGGTCTCTTGACTTCTTCTCAAATCAATCTAAGCCCATCTTCCTTCCTAGGGGAGCACCTAGTACCTTGCGACACCTCGCATTCTACTGTTGTTGATTCATGCCAATCATCTGCCATCGCCCCATCATCGTCGTCGTTGTTCTTGTCTTTTCCCTTATCGAAGTCATCCTCGTCTTCCACCATGTTCCCCTCGTCGGTTGCCAGAATGTCATCGTTGTCATTCATGTGTGCAATCGATTGTTCTAGGTACTCCTGATCTAGTAGTAGCACTTTCTCTGATACCCACTTGTCAGCAAGGTCTTTGCGGAATATGTAACCCATGTTGATCAAGGTATAGTCTGAGGGAGACTTCTCTATCTGGTGCGGCATGAGTTTAATGTTATAGTGGATATAGACGAGGTTGTGCAATGTCTGAGTATTCAACTTTTTCTGCCTTGGAGTGTGTATCCACTTAAACATGCTCCAATTTCTCTCACAACTTGAGAAGGAATCTATTTAGCTCAAAATTTGAATGGCAAGCTTTTGAAGGTGTAGCATTATATTATGCACCATCTACCAATTATTTGATACAGACAAATACAAAATATTTAATAGCAAAGAATAGCATTATAATGCTTTATCAAGTGGTAGATAACTTGAAATCATAAAGTAATGATAGTAATTGTAGAAGTAATCAAAACTTAGAAAATATTAAAATGTTAAGAAAAATGCTAAACAAATAGTAAGTAAAGCTAAATGTAAGGCATATAATAATATATATAATAAACCTGGAATAAGAGAAGGTGAAAAGATATATTCAAATTAGAAAAAATAAGATAGAAAATGTAGGGATCTAAACCACATTAAATGCATTATGAGCAATGATCAAAGAGTTTTGGTGAAAGATGACGAGATCAACGAAAGGTGGAGAGTTTATTTTAAAAAATTATTAAATGAAGAGCACAAGGGGAATATAGTAGTAAAATGAACTGTTAGTATAAATGAGGGAGGAGGTCATAGATACATTCATAGGATTATGATATTGGAGGTGAAAAATCTTTAAAAATGATGAAGAAAGGAAAGACTTTAGGACCGGATGGTATGCTGATAGAGGTTAGGAAGTATATGGGGGAGATTGACATTGATTGGTTGACGAATGTGTTCAACAAGATATTAGAGCAAAGAAAATACCAGACGAATGTAGGAAAAGTATTGTGGTACCTATTTACTAGAAGAAAATAGACATACAAATTGTGCCAACTATCAAGGGATTAAGCTTATGAGCCATACTATAAAGCTTTGAGAGAGAGTGATTGAGTAACGACTAAGGCATGAAACAAGCGTATATGAAAACTAATTTGCTATTATGCCAGGAAAGTCAACAATTGAGGCTATTTTTCTACTTAAGCATTTGATTGAGAAGTTTAGGGCAAAGATAAATGACCTTCATACGGTCTTTTTATTGATTTAGAGAAAGCTTATGATAGAGTACCTTAAGATTTGATTTAGTGGGTGTTGGAAAAGAAATGAGTCTCCAGACACTACATCGACTTGGTGAGAGATATATATGATGGTGCTCTAACTAGTGTACGAATAGCTAGTGGAGAGACAAGTGAGTTTTCAATAACAATAAGTCTACATCAAGCGTCAACATTGAGCTCGTACCTCAATGATAGACCACGATTCGTATAGCCGACCCCAATTAATTGTGAAAAGGCTATGATGATGCAATTGTAGAACTAACTCGAAGGCAATAATCTAATAACCCTTATGGCAGTTTTGAATGCGAATTCATCCTTAGTATCCATGCACTTGTTAAGCCGCACAGATCAAGATGTGCATACCAAGAAAATTAATACGTTAAAACACAATAATTTCTTGCAATGGACATGCATTTAAGAAGATTTACCTCCACCATACATTGCACTTGAGAATCAGGATCAGGCTCGAGGGTATAAACACAATTCCTTATGCCCATAATTATATCGGCATCTCGTATTGCATTTGGCGCATAAAATACTATAGGTTCAATAAATAATATGTATATGGCATATGTAGTTAACAACAATCAAAGAATTTCCTAGTAGGAAATACGCATTTAACCCCGATAGGTCGAACGAGTTACTAAAATTTAAATTATCGGCTACATGGATATTGCTGTACATTTGATTTAGCCACTTGAGTTCGACGATCGACAAGATCTCATTGATGAAGATGGCGTTATGTGCAATAGCTTCGAGAGCCCGTCTCATCGCATCGCATTGGAAACCCATAACTGACTTGACATCTGAGTTAACTAGCCTCAACACTTGGACGAGAGGTTTAGTTATAGTAATGACCTCTTTGCATCTTTTTCAGAACCCTCAGCGTTTGAGTTTTCCTCAACTTCCTTTCCTTGTGGACTCCTTACTACTTTGTATGTCTGCCACTCCGATGATATTACCGTTGAACGCAACCTGCCTTCTATTCCAAGATGGACTGTATGGTCAAGAAGGCAGTGGCAAACCTTGTGGTCGCCTCCCTAACTATCTCTCAACTGCAGTAGCTCCTCATTATGGAGTGGATATAATTGTAGTTGTATATAAATTTTGTTATAACCTTGCACTTTTTAGTAAGGAATGCCACATTCCTCAACTTCCCTACGTCTTTCAACATTAGATTTAAACAATGTGTAACACAAGAAATTCAATGTAGAGTTGATATTGTTTCCATGAGCAATGCCCCTGCCCTTTTATATGGACCCACATTATCACTACATTCTCCACCCTAATATCCTGTATGACCTTCGCAATGTGATTACATAAAATTCTTCCAGTATTTTTTTATTCGAGAGGTCCAGACTAGAAAGATATGCTATACCCTTCTGGTATTACAATATGCCGGTAGGCTTTATCTTTTCAACCATCTATCAGGATTGTTACATTAATCATTAGCCAGGTTTTCTTAAATTCTGCAACGTGCCGATCGACATCGTCGACAACCTCTTGTAGGACTAAACCTGCAAAGTTATTCACAGTTGATGCTCTGAAACCTAGACATGCATCTGCAATGACAGATACCATCGTGGGGTATTTCGAATTAGCCACATTAAATGGCACGACATTCATGGAGAAGGGTCTCCCGACTTCCTTACTGAGTATTTATTTGAGTTTCTTCCCCCACAAAAGATTGAGTTTAGTCTGATGATATTGTTAACTATGGGGGGCCAAGATAAGGTTCGTGGGTGATGCACATTGTGATAAGGTGGTTGGCTTAGGTGCGACAGTAGTAGAAGGCCGGCTTGGTGTAGGAGGACGACCTAAGAAAGTCCACCACAGTATGGTAGATGTGGACTTCATAAATGAAGGCTCACAACCTCTCATACCTAATAGTACGAGATATGGATTGATGTGGCTAGAAGATGATTCAATAGCTCCACCACGTCTACCATATATCTCTTTAATCTGTGCTTGTTTATAATAGAGATTTGCTAGACTGACAAGCCTAGCCTGCTCCATTTGAGCTTCAAATGAGGCCTCTTCATCCTTCTCATCTATCAGATTGTAATATGCTCTCTATATATCCTCAACTTCCCTATGCCTCTATATTTGTTTTCCCTTTGTGTCCCATAGTTGTTGTAAAATTTGTTCTTTAACAGTTGTTGACGCTTGAGGGCACGACTGCATATTACCTTATACTTTTGGCAGGTGATGTTTTAGGTGACTAATACTGCCTGAAAACTCACTCTTGGAAAGATGACATCTAGTTCTACCCTGATTGTTTATTTTGTCGGCATACTGCCAAGAAATATCCTCCCTCATCATATCACTTTGATCCTTTTGGAAAGCACCTATATATAAGAATTATACTTAATTCTTTTTAAAATAAAAAATGGAAGAAAATTAATATGTATACGAGATACAACTCTCCAGTGAGTTGTGCTCCTCGGGTTACATCCTATTTTAATTGAAAAATATATATAGATTTTTAAGAAATCAATATTTTAAAATTTTTGTACTAAAAGTTTAATTTGAGATTAAAAGCGGATTTATAAATTCACATCACATTTTTTAACATGCATTTTACAAAAAAAAAAGTGAATTCATTAAATTCTGAGAGAGAAAAACTGCGAGAGAGAGAGTGGGGGAGAAGGTAAATCGAGAGAGAGAGAGAGAGAGAGAGAGAGAGAGAGATCGACTGTGGTTGTGCTGGGAAACTAGAGAAGGTGGGGGTCTTAAGGACGCCCTATCACACAAAATATCTCCAACAAATGGTGATTCCCTGCTCCAACCATAATAAGAGCAAAAGCTCAAATAATGCAGTTGAGCCGACCTGAAAAAGTCCTGTAAAGGTATGGAAAATGGAAGATTGGGGCCTACACAATCCATTTGACAGGCTTTTCTGAAGCCTCTTCTGTACAGGGCAAAAAACGGTCGATTTTTTGATAAAATCATCGAGTAATATACTAATCGACTGAGTGGTGTACAAATTGAGTTGTATGGTAAGTCGGCTGAGTAGTGTAGTGTAGGGGACCCTCCTAAAGGAAAGACCATGAAATCGGGACTACTCGGGCTCGGCTAGTGCTTGAGACGAAGTTACTCAGTCAAGTTGAAAAAAGTCGGCTGAGCTTTATCTAATCAATGACAATAGAGGGAATGGGGTTTTGGGCATTAGTGGCAAGGGTTTGGATGGCTCAACATACCGGCCTACTCTCCATTCCTATTGTTAATATATTTAAAAAAAGAAGAAGAAGAAGTCAATGACAAGAGGTTATCATCTCCCACTAATCGTTTGGCTTGTGAGGCAAGAGTAGGTCTCTATGTCCACTCTCTCACTATAACCATCCAAAAATGCCAATTTGACTTGAAACCCTAGAATCGAACTAGGATAGGTAATGACTTGCTCAAGTCCCTCCTTGATTCCGGATGAGGACATAAGGATGTGCAGTTAATATTAAAAAGTCTTTTGTTATAAAACGAGTATCCATAGGATGTTTTGAAGTTCTTAAGCCTTGTCTAAGCATTTCATGTTGACGATGAAAAAATCAGCAGGGGGTGTAAAGTATAAATAGTTATTGTGTATCCAATCCACACAAACATGCCATGGAAACAATATGAAATCTCATATAAATCAAAATAACAATATAAGAAAGTATGAGAAAGTAATCAATCATCAAATATTTAAAGTGGTTCTGCCACAAATAGTGACATATATCTACGTGAGAATGGTGAGAGGCTTTACTTATGCAATGGGTTGCTCTTTACCTCCAAACAAAGGTCTTTCCCTATGTACAAAGCCCTTTTATATTACAACCTACAAAACCCAATGCAATGTGTTGCTCTTTACGCTTTCTTTTTCTAGAATAAGGCACATAACAAACTCCCAAGAGAACTCACTTTTTACTCTTACTTTCTCTTTCTAGAAATGCACACAACACCCAACAAGAGAAAGCCCCAGTTCACTCACTCTCTCTAAACAAAAAGGTTTCAATCCCTTCTATGAGTAAAGTCTGTACAACATCACCCTTAAATTAGTTTCAATCCGAATGCTCAAAATAAGAGAAGGAAAAGTCAACAAATATCACATATAAATGGCACATATGTGATTTGGTTTTAGCACACATACAACATTGCACACTTTTACGTTTTGTATAAGCTATTTTATTTTTATTTTTGAGAAATTATTATTATAACTCGTAACAATCTTACTTATAATCATAATAACCCTCATCTTTTTATCCCCATTCAAGTGGCTTTGAGAAGTTATTTTTTTTTGGGGTAAGTCAATGGGGGAGAAGGCCACCTACCCGATTTTTCATTAATAGAAAATGGATAACATGTTATTATACAGCCCTATAATAGGGCAGTTGAGCCAAATCATGTAGTAAAAAAAGAGAGAGAAAGTTAGGTGGACAACTACACCAAATAGTGGCTCCTGTATAAACCGATCGTCTCTTAGCGATGACATCAGCTACCATATTCGCCTCACAAAAAATATGAGCAATAGACCGCCCGTGAGGCGATAACCATGCACGACAATTGTCAAATTCGTTTGTAATCTCCAAGGGGCACGACATTGATTTTTAATGGCATCCACTAGTAGAGATAAGTTACTCACTGTCTGTATCGAGAAGCATCACTTTTGAATAGCTAAAATAATGCCTTCTCCGAGAGCATGAAATTTTGCAAAATTATTGGATGCAAAACTAAAGTGTTTAGCAAACACCGCCACAAATCCACCATTACAGTTTCTTATGACCCCACCACCACATGCCAAACCAAGGTTGTGCAAGGCCGCACCATCAATGTTCAGCTTATAACAACGAGCTTCTGGAAGCGACCATGCGACTGGGATCATGCATTTTGGCTTCAACTGGCGCAACTTAATCTGTAGCTTGCCAATAATCACCTTTTCTAATAGATGAAAGGCCCATTTTTTAACTTATGTAATGACCTTTACATGTGAAGCAATCTGAATGACAACCTGCTCTCTTCTTGATGCGTTAGTTCGAAAGATTCTTCTGTTTCGCTCCTCGCACAGAAACCAGATTGTCATGAAGAAGATAGTCGTCCAGATGTTAAGAAACCCCTCTGATTTGAATATGAAGTTCCTAGCACAAACCTCTTGCCATACTACCAAGCTAAAGACCGCCAAATGTCTTGCGAGAAAGTGCAATGAAATAGGAGAGGACATAAGTTTTCCTCATTGTTCCTACAAAAAGAACAAATAGTAGCCATATGAATACCCTGTTGCTGAAATATGGATGTAGTCGGTAGTTGATTGTGCATAGCTAGCTAGGAGAACCACTTGGCCCGTGGATGACATTTGGCTGATCAAAGAGTACAAAATACAGGTTGAAATGAGTTTTTATAACGAATAAAGTTTCATACTTCTTTGATTGAAAATGTTCTACCAACGGAATGAATCCATACCAATGAATCCTTCATCCAAACCCTCCAAATGTCCTTATTATGTGCCTCTAAATAATTATCAAATGATGTGTCATTTTTGTCTCCTCTTTTATTTCTTATTTTTCAAAACCCGTAAACTTAACTTTGTATTTTGGTGAATCACAAAAGTACACGAATGAACGCCCATGTACTTCGTGCTACCATCACAGCCTAGTTCGAAGAGAGAAGAGGGGCGCATAGAGTTGGGCTTCTAGATTTTGGGATATAATGAAATTGAGGAAGAGGGAGAAATGATAAGAGTGATATTTGAGACCTAATTTGGGGTATTAATGAGATTAAAAGGAAAAAAAAGACGATTAGAGACATTTCGAGGGGGGAATGAAATACTTACAAGCTTCTTAATGCCCGGTAAATGGTAGGGCTTGTCATAAAATAAGTACAATTTTTGGATCATAATGATGATTTTTTTTTATTATTTTGTATTAACACGGCCAAGGTGGAGCTAAGTCGATGTTTCATCAGGGTGGCAATTGGGTCGGGTTGACCCGCAAGACCTGATGGGTCGACCTGAATCCGGTCCAAGTCGGGTAGGATTTGGGTCTAAATGACTTGGATTGGACCCAAGTTGGGTTTGCGTCCGAGTTGGGGTTGACCAACATTGTATAAAATATATAAAAAATATATTATACAATATAAAAATTATCCTTTTATTCATTTAATTTCTAGACCCGCGTTTGAGCCGACCTAGAACCCAACCCATTGACACCCCTACTGTCTCAGCCAGTTTGACTCGAAGTAGTTTGGTACTATCCGATTTTTGAAACAATTACCCGACCCCTGGATTGGGGATCATTGGGTTCTTTTTGTTTGTAGGCTTATGAAATTTGCTCGGGCTCCTGCAATACCAATCTAGACCCCAATATGCCCAAATATACTGCTTTTCAGTTACATAGTTTTGGCGTTAATCAAGAGCCATCAGCCACAATTAACAAAAAAAAAGAAGAAGAAAGAAATTTGCAGTGAGAGAGAACCAGTTAGAGAGAGAGAGGAGAGGCCTTCTTTGACGTGATAATCAGTGGTGCACTTGTTAGTTGCACCATATGTGAATGCTGTTCTTCGCATTGCTGAGAGATTCAGAGTTTTATGCAATGGTGGAAAGTGCATTGTTTTGGCAAGCTCTTGCATTACAAGGGATTAACATTTCATCATGTGATTCCTGGTTTCATGTATCATGGTTGTCATTTGGTTGAGGCAATGAGTACAGGTGAATCCATCTACAACTCCAAATTTTGTGATGAACACTTCCAAGAGGGACAAGACATTTACTTTTAGAAGCTTAATCAAAGATTTCATTCTTCAGCCAAAAAATATGGGAAAATTTCGTATAAAACCTTAATTTCTCATATTATTTCATGGTAGACCCTTTTCCATTTTTATTTGCATAAAGAAAGCTCCAAGGAGTTCACAGTACCTGTCATCTCTTATTTTCGTCTTTTATTAACTTTTGACCATAAAAATTAGCCCAAACAAATCTGTTTATAACATTTCAATTCAATTTTTTTTTTAACCCTCTTTTCTCCTTTCCACCCATTAAAATTTTTTTTAAGTTGAAATGGTATAAAAAGATTTATTGAGGCTAATTTTTATTTACATAAAGAAAGTCCCAAGGATTTCACGATACCTGTCATCTCTTATTTTCGTCTTTTATTGACTTTTGATCATAAAAATTAGCCCCAACAAATCTTTTTATATCATTTCAACCCAAAATATTTTTTAACCCTATTTTCTCTTTTCCACCCATTAAAAAAAATTTAAGTTGAAATGGTATAAAAAGATTTATTGGGACTAATTTTTATGATCAAAAGTCGATAAAAGAGGGAGATAAGAGACGAATGGATACGGTAAAATTTTTAGTAGTTTCTTTTTGCCGCTTGAAAAAAAAACGGAGAAAAAGTCTACCATGAAATAATATGATAAATTAGGGTTTTATACGAAATTTTTCCAAAAAATATCACCTATGCATCATTAAAACCTCACCTTTCTTCAATTACATGGCAAAAACAAATAAAACATTTAAAAGAACAAAACACAAGCAAAAAAGTCAAGAGAGAAATCAATAAAGGAAGAGGTTTGGAACATATATAGAATTTTTAACAAGGAGAAAGGCAAATTAATAATTTACACTAAAAAGAAGCTACATTTGGGAAGGTCAGAGTCAAAATTAAAACGAAGAAGAAATTTAGGGAAAATCGCATATACCCCAACCTTGAAATATCTACACAACCTCCTTCCAACAACTTTATTTTTGCAACTTTTACCTTAAAAAATATATTTCTAACAAATTACCTCTCAAATCAAAAAATTATATTTAGTTAGACCAAAATGTCCTTGTCCGTACAAGCTCGTGTCACATCCTCATAAAATACGCAACGAATGTTGACTGCCAGAATGTAGTAAACAATTGTCGGACCGATGTAAAGATGTGCGGGACTGAGGTAAAGACACGTCAGATCGAACACGTGTCGGACCATGTAGAACAACTGTTGGGCCCCATAAAAAATTTGCCAGACTAAGGGCACCCAGTGCCGGACCGCATTTCCTTTTGTCGGACTGACAACCTAGATAGAGAAAAAATTGCCAGACCGAATGTTGGATGTGCCAGACCGTGTGTAGCTAGTACTGGACCGCCTATCCTGTTGCCGGACTAGGACCACGATTGGAAAAGAGAGAGGCATTTTAACTAAAAGGAGGGCATTTTGATCTTTTTTTACCTCTTTTTTTTTTGACTTGGGGGTGTATTAGCTAGAAAAGTATGATTTGGAGTAAAAATTACAAAGAAAAGTTTTGTTGGAAGGAGGTTGCCTAGAAAGTTCAAACTTGGGTATGAACAATTTTTCCAAAACTTTATATAAAGCCGAGGACCTAAACAATCAAATTAGAACACACCTCAAAGTTTTATCAGAAGAGGTTGTTTTGATGCCAAATATCCTCATATTGATCATCTCGACATCAAAATGCATGGACATGAAAAAAAAATGGATTTCAAGTTAGCGCATTTTGTAATGCATTTTTGGACTGTCAATTTTCAAGTTTTCATAGATTTGCTCGATCAATACTATTTTTAAAGCTTTAAAATTTATAATTAGAAATAGAAATATACTTTAAATCTATCACAAAGTTTTTTAGTTTTGAAACCGCATTTCTTGATACTATTTGAAGGTGTGCTCTATTTTGATTGTTTAGAGCCTCGGCTCTATACAAACCGTACCCAAAAAATAACTAAAAAGGTCTAATATCGTAATAAAACTATTACGCAAGGTGGTTAAGCTCAAAATTCAAATAAGGTTTTTTAGATATTAGATTTAACATCGGATGGTTAGAAATAATTGTGACGTCATTGTCCCATTGATAAATGGATTATATACGATCCCTTTCGTAACAAAAATCCCATATACTTTCGCCCGAGGTGACACGCCTATCTCTCGTTATCACCACTGTGCTCTCCGAGTCGCCAACGCCCTCAGTCCCGCATATGGTGGCGATGGCAGCAAGAGACCTACTGGGCTCGAGCCCAGTGAAACCCTTTTGGCTCCGTGGGTTCGCAGCTGTCTCTGCTTCCATGTCCAAACGCCTGGTTCCCAACCCACCCGACCTCGTTTCATGGGTCGTAAGGGAAGGGGGTTTTGTCCACAAGGGTTTGAGGATCGCTGATGGAGAAGCTTCAGGTCTTTGCTTAATGGCCTCTTCAGATATAGAAGCTGGTTCAGACCTTATCTCTCTTCCTAAACACATTCCTCTCTCTTTTCCTTCTTCTGGTTCTGGCCAGAAATGGGATGCTTCTCTCTTCAGGATAGCTCAGAAAGTACCTGGTAATTCTTTCTCTCTCTCTCTCTCTCTCCATACTTTTTGTGGCATTTTCCTTAGCTATAATTTGAATGAATTATCTATGAGAACTATTCAAGTGTGAAATTTGGGTTTTTGGTGTTAGAGACACTCAAATCAATTGTGAAATTGGGACCTGGGTTGGGAGATTTAGATGTATATTTTAAGTTATGCTGAATCTGTGATAACGAATTATCATTAACGGGAAGAGAACTAGGAACTCTCTCTCTCGTACGCACACATACACACAGAAGGGGGTTCAAACTCAGCCATAAATGGAATAACTATCTGAATATGAATGTGATTGTTATGTCTTTTCTTCCTTCATTTCAACTGGTAATGGCTGGTGCATTCCATTGATGGCATTTGTAAAAGTCTGTTTGTTTTGCTCTTCATGCTTCTGACTGCTTGAGTTGGAAACCTTGCTTTCTTACACTTTCGCTCACTATCTGAAAGTGATTATTATACTCAGAAAAACTATTAAAGTGTTATCCATCAAATTAAAAAAAGAAAGTGCATTAAAATGTGTGCTTAACTATCTGATTATCATGTGCATACAAAGAAAACCTATCCAACTGCTCTCTATTACTGAATTCGAAATTCTTTGCTTAAATTTTTCCATAATAACATTCACTCTGTGTGTGCGCTCATGCGCATATTGTTAGTGTTTTATGTTCAAAGCAACGGATGTCTTCACCAGTCTCTCAGGATTACTTCATTTTTAAAACTGATTGATTTCCAGCTTTGTTTGGAGTAATTTTATATCGGCCCACCTCCTTGTTGGCCCAAACAAGCTCAGATCCTTGTTGGCAATACAAGGCAATAGGGTTGAGAATGGGTCGGATCGGGGCTGGATCCGACCAGATCCAGATCCAAATCCGAATAGTATACATTGGATCCTGGTCCAAACCGGATCCTAGATATTTGGATCTGGATCCATATTTGGATTTGAATAGTATACATCAGATCCGGATCCGGATCCGGATCCAGATCTAGATTATATATATACTATTAAAAAAAATTTATATATATATATATAATACAAAAGTACTATTTGAACGAAAATTGGGTTAGATCCGGATTTGGATTCAGGGTCGGATCCACCTGCACCTTGATCCGATCCGGATTTCAATTTGGACATGACTTTTGGGTCCAGATCCGGATTTCAGATCCATGCCCAGATCCGAAGAGGGTTCAAAATCCAGGTTTCGGATCCGGATTGGGTCAATTCTCACCCCAACAAGCCAACCACCTGTTTGCCAATACTTACCCACCTCCAGATAAATTTTTTGCAGGACGTTGTTGTTATCAAAAGCAGGTGCATAGCGCAATATACTTTAGCATCATTGCATTATGTGCCCTGAGGTAGTTCGGAACACTAGTGTAGGATTTGGTGATGTGATGGCATATGCAGCACATAACCCACATAGACTAGTGAATCACATAGGGTGCCTGCATATGTGCTCCACTGTTCTTGGGTGGAAAACACCCAAGAATAGGGGCATGTCTTGTAATTTTACCTCCCAAGAAGGGGGGAAAGGGGTATGGGGAGTATGTACCCCTCAAAAAGTCCTTGGAGCCATTTTTACATGGTTCTAAGGGAATTAAACCAAGAGATTGAAATCAAGAAATTTTTTGTGAATTTGAAGTTTTCAAGAAAAGACAAAAAAGGATTCTTTGGGCGATCAGTTGAGTTTGTTTTGCACATTGTTTTGAAGGTTTTGGGCAAGGATTTACCAAGTGGTCGAGTATTTCAAGAGCTAAGGAGATGAAAACAAGGATTTTGGGAATTGTTCTGGGTTTGGTATCAGAATTTCAGAATGTAGGATCGACTTTTTCGGTAAAATTCATTTGCTAATACTTTTTTCTGGGACAATGTCTGTCTTTTTCCAGTAACAAAGATTTAACATTGAAATATTTGGAACTTAGCTACGCTAAAAATTCAAATAGTGTTTTTAGAACTCTATTTCAGAAAACTTATATGGGTGTGTTTATTGGTGAAAGGAACATCTTGTCGGTAATATTAGAAATGTTAGACCACACCCTCAAGAATCGATGAGATTAGAAGAGAGATTAGGACATATCTACATATCCAGAAAACCAAAACAAAGAAAAGAAAACAATGAAATTGTTGGATGAAATTCAAATATATGATGATGAGGAAGATGTATCTGAAGTTGTAAGTAGGCGTAGGTTTGTAAGGGAGAGGGGTACTAATATTCGTGGTAATTTGGGTTTTTTTTTTTTTTGACTTAGAGGAGGCTAAGGAGGAAAAGTATAAGTGGAAGGGTGATATGACACTGATGGTGATGGCTCTATAGCCTCGACATTAGATATTCGACTGGGAGATGCACATGATGGGTCATCGTATGACTTATCTGATTGAGAGTTGAGAGTTGAGACATTTAGTGTAATGATTATCTTTTTTATTTTAAATTTCATGAATGTTTGGTCTTTTGAGTTTGGAACTTCAGATATTATATAATAATACATGTGATTTTGAATTACTTCTGATCTTTGGATGTTTTGTGATGACTATTTGGCATTTTGGGTTCTACTTATTTAACTTAGTGAAAGATGATTACTTTAGTTTACATGTTAATTGTATTGTACAATTAGATAATAAAGACAACGAACTTTGTTACTCCTTATCAGGCGACTGAGATTGCTAATGTAATAAATATCTCTACTTCTTTTACTTTGTTGGATTTTGAAGAAAGAACATCTCTGCCGCTATTTGGTCTCGCTTTGCTGAACATTTGCTGTGCTCATCAGTTTTGAAATGGACTCATTTTGAAGGTAGATCAACATGGTGATTGTGTCTCTAGCCCTCTCTTTGGGGGTTCATACCAAGGAGTTTTACAATGTTTTTCTAGGCTCGGTTGTATATTGCCAAACCTCAATGTTGTCTTGAGGAATCAGTAGGGAACTTTCCTCCTTTAAGGTTTATGTATGTCTTATTGCTTTATGGAATTCCTTGGTTTGTGTCTGTGCATGTCCAAGTTTGATGCTATTTCGTTGAGCTTAATTTTTCTGTGTGTTACAACTTCTGTTGCTATAAACAACTCTATATTGCCTCTTGCAATCCTGTAGTCGCCGTTAACATTTTAGTAATAGTTTTTGTTGCGGTTAATAGTTTGATTAACAGTTCTTGTTGTAACTGAACCTTTTAATATTGGATGCTTACGGCATTAGTTTTAAAGATCATCATCATCATCATCAGAGCCTTTTGGCAACTATTTGGGGTCTGCTACACGTCCTAGTCCACCATTTTGCTTTATCAAGGGTCATACCCTCAGGGAGGCCATATATGCCTATATCTTTTATTACCTTACAACCATGTCCTTTCGGGCCTACAGCTTATCCCTTGCCCTTTTTGAGCCTTTCACTTGAACCAACTCGCATCTCCTAATAGGCATTGTACTAGATTTGCGCTGCACATGGCCATCCCACCTAAGTTTACTTTATCTTATCTTATCGCTTATTGGAGCTACACTAAGTTCTCTCGAATGCATTCATTTCTAATTCTATCCTTTCTTGTCTTGCCACTCATCCATCTCAACATCTTTATCTCAACTATACTCATCCTATGTGTATGTTGTTTCTTGACCACCCATCATTCCACCGCATAAAGCAAAGTTGGTCTCACAGCTGTCCTATAAAACATCCCCTTCAGCTTCATTGGTGTTCGGTGATCACATAAAACGTTGGTTGCATATCTCCACTTTGCCCACCTAGCTTAATTATATGTGCAACATCTTCCTCAATCCATCTATTTGCCTGACTTATTGATCTAAGATATAGAAAGTGTGTTGTTTTTTATATTTCTTGGCCGTCAATCTTAACTACTTCCTCATCTCTACTCCTATTATTATTAAACTTGCATTCCATATACACTGTCTTAATCTACCTAATTTTAAAAACTTTAGATTATAGAGCACCCCTCAAAAGTTCTAACTTTGTGTTACGCCGTTTTGGGTCTCGTCGATCAAAACTATGTCATCCGCAAACCACATACACCATGGTAGCTCATCTTGTAGGTGCCTAGTTAAGTCGCGCATAACTAAGACAAATAATTGTCTTTTATCTAGTTGCCTAGTTAGACCTACTGTCACTGAAAACTCACTTGTCTCTCTTCTAGTTGTTCGCACACTAGTTAACGCTTCCTCATACATATCTCTCACCAAGTCGATATAATATTTGGAGATTCCTTTTTTTTCTAGCACCCATAAAATTAAAGCTCGAGGTACTCTATCATAAGATTTCTCTAAATCAATCAAGTTTTCAAAAAATGCTAGGCGGTCGGCCTGGCGCTCATCGCCCAGGTGGCTACTCAGAACCTTGGGCGCCATGTAGTACAAGTTCAATATATATATATAATATACATATATTTGTGTCAATTTTGTAATTTATTGCATTTGAAAATGTTGTAGTATTGTAACATATTTTTTATATACAAACATATGACATATCGCATGTTGAGTATAAACTTGTTCAAAATTTCAAAATTCAAACCATACAAAATTTAAAAGTTTAATAAGATATGTATTAATAATAGTCTCCAACCCTCCATATTACATAATCAGTGAAAAAGTTTAGAAAGCTTCTTCCAGCCACAAAATATACTTTTGATTCTCAGAAATAGGTATAGCTAAGACATTAAGGGTTTATGAAATTGTTCTTTTAACTTTAAGGGTTGAAAATAATCTCCATAACCTATTTAAACTATTTTTGGGGTCAAAATTACCTCCTTTTCCCTTTAGGGTATCTTTAAAAAAAAAAAAAAACAAGCCCACGTCCGTGGGCGCCCACCTAGGCACCCCGCCCGCCCAGTTACATCCACCCGTGTTGGGCCTGCCTGGGTCTGAGCATGCATGGTTTTGGTTCAGGGTGCCTAAGTGCGGGGCGGACCGTTTTTTGAAACATTGAGATCAATAAAGACCATGTGGACGCCTTTTCCCTTCGCCCTGAACTTCTCAATCAATTGCTTAAGTAGGAAATAGCCTCAATTATTGACCTTCTTGACACAAAACTGAATAGGTTTTCTGATACACGCATTTCATGCCTTAATCATTGCTCAAAACTCTCTACCACAACTTCATAGTGTGGCTAATAAATTTAATCCCAGGATATTTCGTACAATTCTGTATGTCTCATTTGTTCTTGTAAATAGGTACCACAATACTTTTCTTCCATTTGTTTGACATGTTCTTTGTTCTTAGCACCTTATTGAACAACTTGGTCAGCCAGGCAATGCCGATCTCTCCCATGCACTCCCAAACCTCTATCTGGATACCATCGGGTTCTAAAGCTTTTTTTATCTTCATCATCTTTAGAGCTTATTTCACTTTCGATAGCCTAATCCTACGAATTTATCTATGACCTTCGCCCACATTTATGTCGATGGTTCCTTCTACCGTTGTGTTCCCATTGTGTTCGTCATTTAATAGTTTTTGAAAATGAACTCTCCACCTCTCATTGCCCTCTTCATCCTTCACCAAGACCCTTTGATCCTCACTCTTAATGCATTTAATATGGTCTAGGTTCCTATACTTTTTCTCTCTCATTTTTGCTTATTTGAAGACATCTTTTTCATTTTTTCTTGTTCCCAATGTACTATATAAATTATCATATACCTTGAATTTAGCTTTTCTTTTTGCTTAGTGTTTTCTTCTAAGCATTTTCTTGTCTTCTAAGTTTTGATCATTTCTAGTGGTTTTGAAGATATAAGAGCTAAATTTTGGTTTCATGGTGTTCAAATAAGATTTCTTCTTGTAACTTTAGAAACTAAAGCCCAATGGAGCGGAATGTCCATATGAAGTTTCAAGAAGAATCTGGAAGGATGAATGAGGATTACTGAAACAATAGCAAGCTTGTCATTAACATTTCTTGACACATCATGAGATGATAACGTGATATGGATCGACCAGTTCGCCATTTAACCCACCAAAATAACTGCAATTGTAAGCTTATTGTGCTTTGGAGAATCACATTGAGAGAGGGATAACAATGTGAAAATCGGGTAACATCGTTCCCTTAATTTAAGGTTAAGGATGATTAGACATGTTTTTCGCTTACCATGTATTTGATGAAATGCATGGGATAAAATTATCACCTTACTATATGCTTAGAAGGATGCATGTGGGAGCTTCTCCATGTGTTTGATAATAAAAATTCAGCATTCTCTAGAGTGCTTGAAACAGGGATATTGAGACATAATTCTTTAGAGATTGTGTGTGGTAAGAGGGAGGCTTACAAATATATGATCAAGTTCATGGTTCATCCACTCAAGACTCCAATATTGAAGGTATAATTACCAGAATCTTTCACCCTAGGTAGTGATTCCTGTTCAGGATCACGATTCATCACCACATATCAGAATTCCTGGAAGTTAGGAATCATGATTCCCTATTTTCCGAATCTCGATCCAATGTCTTTGGATTGTAGATTCCATCTCACCCAAATTTTGTGATTTATAGGAACACAAGACTGATTCAACCATTGCGAGACCTCACTTTCGAGTTTTAGGAATATCGATCAGAGATACTTGGAATCTATATCCACAACATGAGAAATATTAGTTAAGGGTACTCGACCTTGTTTCCAATACTCGGGGAGAACTGTGATAAAGGGCACTCAATATATCTACTCCAATGTTAGGGGAGGGTTGTCAAAGACATCGATTCCAATAAGGGAGACTTGGGTAAGCGTACTCAATATATGGGGGCCCATACTAAGGAATTCTTGCTTAATAGTTAATTTAAAACCTTAAATCTTTTTCCTTGGGGAATTCGTTTTTTGATAATTTTTGGCTTGGTACCAAAGGGTTTGGTGTGTGATTCCCGTAAGTTCGGAATCTCGACTTCGAGTTGATGCGACCGTGATTCCAACAAGTTAGGAATCTCCTTTTTTTTGGATTGGAGCGTGATTCCCAAATGGTGGGAGTCCCGCTTCATGTGATATGCATTGTACTAACAACGATTCCGATTGTAGGAATCATCTGGCCACTTGTGATTCTATGATTTCACTTCCTAAAGTGATTCGGAATCGCAGGGGTTTCCAACAACTATAACTAAAGGCCTAACCACCATTTTCAAGTACTAGATTTTAGAAGGCAATGCTGAGGAAAATACCATCTACGACTTAGATCCTTTTGATAAATGAATAGTAGAAGCTTTGGGTCTTCGCGATAAAATTAGAGCAGAATGGAGAAAGAGGCAAAAATCAAACAAAATGACACTCTTAAAGGGTTCATATGCTAATTTTATTTGAGGTGCACAAGTGAAATGCCAGAAATACATTATTTTTACCTGTAAGTAAGAAGAAGCATTAGGAGCCAACACATGCATGCATATTGTGGGCATGCACATTTTACTTTTTGGATCCTAGAAAACCAAAAATTGGGTCTTTTATCTTTAAAACTAATGCAGTAAGCCCCAAATATATAAGAGTTTCATCGCATCAAAAGTCGTTAACCCAAATTGTGAACGATAACAAAAATGGTTAGCTACACCTTTGAATGAAAACTATTGTGATTGCATAAAGAAAATCGAGTGTTCTTAACATTAATGGAAATTATCAACCGTTGGGAATTTGCATAAAGCAAAATAAGACTGTTAAGGTCAACGAAAACTGTTTACCACCTGTTAATGGCAACACGAAATAAGCATTAAGCTCGAAGAAAAATCATAAGCTCAAACATGCACAAACAAAAATCAGGAAATTGCGTAAAACAAAATGAAAGAGCATTGAGCTCAAAGGTGGAGAGTTTAACTGCAATAGAAAATAGGATAGCGGCAAGGAAAAATCCAACAAGATAAAGGCTCCATCTTTCAAAAAAAAACAACCTTCTAAACTAACCCAATATAAACTAACAGAACTTTAGCTGACTTGGGCTTGGAGGCACGAGATGCTCTTACTATCCTTTAGGAATTCAATGCCCCGTACATGATTCCTCGAGGTAAAATCGGGCTTCGACGAGGATACCTCCAGCATACAACCTAATCTCAGTGAAACACTGTACCTCTCTTTCCTTTGCACGCCTAAAGAGAGCTAGAGACAGACACCATGCTGATTTTCCTTCTAACATAAGACCTGACTCGAACTTTGATGATGAAGATAAAAAAAGGTTTGGCCCACAGAAGCTCTTATTTCAAAGGTTCAGCAAAGAAAAGAAGAAGATAATGAAAATATTGAAGGAAGAAGAAAATTTATCAAAGAAGAAATTGAAGAAGATGAAGGAACCTTCTCTCTCCAGAAGTGTCGGATTTATATTGATGTACCAAAATACATTGAAGTGTTGGATGGCAGCTAAAGGCCATCAAACATATGGGTTAGTATTGGTCTAAAGTGGTCAATAAGGTGGTAGGCTTGTATTGGCCCATAAGGAGGTGGGCTGGATATAAAATTATCGCAAACAAACTTGAAAATGATCTCAGTTTTTTTTGTTTAAATGTAATATTGCAACAAACTAGGTAACGACAACAGTTCTTTTGGAAAGAAACCACTAACAATCCCCATGTGTTTCAAAACAAATCAATTGTAACGGCTGGCAAATCAAGAAAGAAAGTGCATGGATGAAGGTATTCTACGGATTGAACCTTTACCAAGTGTTATGCAAAATGTTTACTTAATCTTTTCTTTTTCATTACTCCTTGTTTTTTTGCATTCATGAAGGATGATACCATGAAAACTTACTCTATGCATTTTGGACCCGTGAGTCCATAGTTAGAAGTAATCCCTACTTAGCCATTTAAACTTAGAGAGTTCGGAACAAGAGTACTGCACAAACAAATCCTAGTTCTTTGTTTTCTTTCACTTTAAACCATTAATGTCTTTTTCTTTTGTTAATTTGGAAGGATAATGAATTGACCCTTTGACTTGAGCTTGCTTGGGTATGTTTGGGTCATGGCTTCTATTTTTTGACCTAGGCATAGTCTGAATTTTTGAATGAGGAGTGAATTTGGCTGCCTTGTGGGGAGAATATGGCAGAGGAACTTTGGGCGATGAGATTGGGGTTGAAGCTTCTTCATGAAAGAGCAAAAGTTGGTTCATTTTGGTGGCCGTATATTAGCAACTTGCCTGAAACATTCAACATTCCCATCTTCTTTTCTGGAGAGGGAATAAAAGATCTGCAATATGCTCCTCTCATTCACCAGGTAAATATCCATTTTTAGCCTTAAGCTGAAAAAGGATTTGTATTGATTAGCTTGTGTTACTACTATTATTTGTATTGTTTGGGTAAATCATGGTATTTCAATTTCTTCCCTAACCACAAAGTTAAGTATTAATGCGGCATATGGTTATTCTCTTTTTTCATTTAGTTTCTACTTTCCACACAGGTATTTTTGTTACATATTTTTAAATAATTTAATTTTCCAGGTGAACAAGCGATGTAGGTTTCTTCTGGACTTTGAGAAACAAGTGAAAAGTATTTTGAAGGATGTGGGACCAGAAGAGCATCCTTTTGGAGGCCAAGAGGTGAATGCCTCTTCCTTGGGTTGGGCAATGTCTGCAGTTTCTTCTAGAGCATTCCGGTTGCATGGAGAAGAGCTCACAGATGGAGTGCATGAAGACATGCCTATGCTTCTGCCTCTTATAGATATGTGTAACCACAGCTTTCATCCAAATGCGAGAATCATTCAGGAAAAGGGCTCTAATGAACATGATTTCTTAATTAAGGCAAGCTCCGTTTTCTCTTTACTGCGATATTATTGCTATCTAACCATTAATGTTTTGGTATTAAATGATTATGGGACAATAATTTTTGGCTGTGATGTTTTATAAGTTGTGATGCTTGAAGTCTCTTTTTTTTTAAATAAAGCTATGTATAAGATTCTTTGATGTGGTGGATGTAAAATTTTACCCTTGATTTAGTTGGTGTCTCTATTGAGATGCTCAGTTTTCTTGTAGGAGCAAAATATCTTGTTTTGACAGTTTCCTTTGGATTTCCATCATAACAAGCCTTATCCTTCACCCCCCTTGGTTTTCTTCAACCTAGCGGTTAGTCTCGTGTTCAAACACCATACAATAAAATATCAATGGAGCCCAGGTTTGTCCTGCCCTTGCCTTTGAGGAACCTTCAGTATATGGATATGGTCAAGTGTTTAGGCATCTTGATTATCTCGATAATGTACATGATTGCCATAAAGCTCTGTTTATATTGTTTATGTGGATAATGTGGGTTAGTTTTAGAAAAATATGTCTAGTCCATTTGGTTTTAAGTCCTCTACAGTGTGTGAGTGATGTAAGGTCCTTGTTTGAGGATGTTTCAGTGCTTCGTCAAATCCTAACTTCTAGGTTGAAAGCATCTATCAACACAGTTCTCTTGGAAAATTACCTGTAGCATTGCGGTTTGTCCTCGCTTAAATATATCTCATGTGTCAGAGGGCATGGGAGCCATTTAAGTTGAACTGCTTTATCTCCAGGAGTTTCTTTCTCAAAATGTTCAGTATGATTGGTAGTGACGGGGTGACGGGGTTAGTCTAATGGGCATTTGGTCGTCACTTCTTTCCTCTTAGGGAAAATCATTTCCTTTCCAAGGTGTGTTTACAAGCTATGTTATTTTGCGGTGTATGAAGGAGAAGTACACTTTCAGGAATATTATATGTGTAGCGAGTTGGTTAGGGATAGGTTATGGGGAATTATTTGTTCTTCCATTCCCCTTCAGGTGTTTTGTAGGATCAGAACAAGATTGGGTTTCTGAATGGAAGGAGGTTGAAATTGGGGGTCTTAAATGAATCAATACAATTAACTGAAATACAAAATAATCTGAATAGTTATTCTTTTACTATGTTTGATGTTCTTTCTTATTTCTTTCTTTTATGCCTCGGTTCATCAAAAAATGTTTTTCACATGTCGTTTTTCTTTTCTTTATTTTTTACTCTAGGTTTCATTTAATAATGACCTGATAATTGGAGTTCAGGTTGTGGCAGAGACACAAATGGAGCAAGATGCCCCAGTGTTACTGAACTATGGTTGTTTGAGTAATGATCTTTTTCTGCTCGATTATGGATTTGTGTTACCCAAGAACCCATATGATTTTGTGGAGCTCAAATATGATGGTGGTCTTTTGGATGCTGCAAGTTTGGCTGCCGGAATATTCTCTGCCAATATTTCTTCTCCATCTCCCTGGCAACAGCAGATTCTGACTGAGCTCAAACTAGAAGGAACAGGGGCTGATCATAAGGTATTTCACTTTCATTTTGAAAGTTCATCTCAGACTACCTTGGCTTGCATGCCCATTACTCTCTCTCTCCCCCTCAAGTTGGAGAGGTTTGCATACTGTCACCTTCTCTTGGCGCCCTTTCTTTTGCTCTTAGGCATTTGCCCCTAGAGTCGTTTTCTCTTTTCCTCTCTGCTGAGCATGGTGAAAGCTACAACTCTCTCCATCCTCCAAAGTGAAATCTCTCCATATAGATCAGATTCTCTTGTACCCTATTTTTTTCTCGAGTGAATGGTTTCTTGCATTCATGTGTCTTTCTCTTTCCAGTTTCATATATCCCCAGATCATTTAATCGCTTTATCCGTCATTGTGAATGGATAACGGATCTGCATCCCATTGGTTTATGGTAAATTTTTCCATGAGAAATGTTGGAGTCTTGTTTACACACACATATTGAAATTTGTTTATGAGTTTCTCATAATCGATCTAAGCCCATTCAACGTCTAATTTATGCACACTTATTTTATTTTTGGTTTTTTTTTATAAATCTTTTTGAGATGAAATTTGGGTAAAGGTGTGCAGTATGTAGGGGCATAAAAGAAAAATATTTAAAAGCTATGACCACAACAAAAAACAAGACTTGTCATTAATGGACAATCTGATGGTTCAATTTGGGCTGTCAGGCTCGCAACTGTTTTGTATGGCTCTTAGAATATATATATATATGAAAAAACTTTATATAAGGTATAGATACACCTCAAAAATCTATCGGAAAAATTTGTTTTAATGTTAAAAAAACCCTCTTAATTTAGATCATCTTGACATCAAGATATATGAATATGAAAAAAAGAAAAAGAAAAAAAGATTTTTGAGTCTCAGAAATAGTGCATCTTGCAACATATTATCTTAGACCGTCTATTTTCAAGTTTTTCATATGTTTATGGATCTACTTGATTTTAACCATTTTTGGAGTTTAAAATTTTAAAATTAGATATCAAAATAGATTTTCAGATAATCCTAAAAACATTTTACTCCAAAATTGCCTGTTCTGATAAAATTTGGAGGTGCGCCTTAATTGGATTGTTTAAGGTTGCAACCTTATAGAAATCACAGGATATATATATATATATATATATATATATATATATATATATATATAGGAAAAAGTTTATATAAGGTTGCAACCTTATATGTAGAACTACGGAGGCACTTCAAAAATCCATTGGAAAAGGTAGTTTTAATGTTGAAAAGCCCTTTTATTGGTCATCTCGACGTCGATATGTATGATCATGAAAAATAAAAAGATTTTAAGTCTCATAAATAGTGCAGTTTACAACATATTATCTACAATGTCCATTTTCAAGATATTCATATGTTTATAGATCTATTTGATTTTAACTATTTTTTAAATTTAAAATATAATTAGATAGAAAAATAGATTTTGAGATAATCCTAAAAACATTTTACATCGAAATTATATACCATGATAAAATTGAAGGTGCACCTTACCTATACAGCTATATATGCATCCGTATGCTAATTGCACCTATATATATATATATATATATATATATATATATATATATATATATATATATATATATATATATATATATATATATATATATATATATGCGAAAAATATCAAAAAAATAATTTATATGAAAAACATTGACCAAAATACTCCCGTAAAGTATCGGGGATATTTTGATCAATTTATTTTTTGCGGCTTATTTTTTTATATTTTTATAAGGTGCGACTTGATGAGAAGAACACATGCCTAAAATTTCAAGTGATTTGGATTTGTAGAAAAAAATTAAAATTCAAACACTACCGGATATCCGTGATCCTCAGATCGGCCCAGATTCAATTTAAGCTGTTGGGCTCATTTTTTCTTGTGAGCTCATTGCCTCGAAGGAACATTTATATATATATATATATATAAATAGGAGAAACCTAAAAAATGCCTATAAGTGAAATGCTATAGTGTTTCGCCACTGCCACGGACTTGCTATGGCCGTGGCGGTTTATTGAACAGACTTGCCGCCTGTTACAGTTACGCATGATTTTTTGGCTGTCATGGACCTAGCATGCCGCCCGATTTTTTCTAATGGTGATGCGTCTACGGGCGAAAATACTATTCATTTTCGCTCATAAGCGCTGTGTAGATGCTTCAATATATATATATATATATACATAGGCGCTGCGTAGATGCTTCAATATATATATATATATATATATATATATATATATATATATATATATATATATATATATATATCCCAATGAACATTGGATTGTAAACACCATTTAATGATTATATATCCCAATGAACATTGGATTATAAACACCATTTAATGAACATTGGATTACAAACACCATTTAGTTTTGGTTTCAGGTACGCTTGGGAGGCCCAGAAGTTGTGGATGGCCGGCTGCTAGCGGCACTACGGGTCCTGCTTGCGGATAATGCAGAGGATGTCAAACAAATCAACCAAACTGCCCTCCAATCTTTCTCATCTGACCCTCCTCTTGGTGTGTCCATTGAGATCAGTGCTCTTCGTACTGTGCTCGGATTGTGTGCCATCTCTCTCCAGCACTTCCCGACCATGATTGCTGAGGATGAGAAGGCATTGAAAAATGGAGAGAAGATATTCCCTGCCATGGAATCAGCTTTGCGCTTTCGAATGAGAAAGAAAACGTTGATAATCGATACCATGAGAGACATCACTCGGAGGCTCAATTCACTCTCAGAACAGAAAGTTACGATCTAGAAATCTGGCCATCTAGTAAACTCAATTTTCTCTCATTTGGATCTATTATTCATTTAATGCTGTTTCTTGTTAATTATTTTACCTTATGATGGTAATATTTTTTCCGGTCTTGAATTTTTTACAGTGAAATGACATCATTTTCGCCAACATTTGTAGGTGTGCACTTTGATCATTTAAGGATTCAAGCTTATACAAACGGCACCCTTTGCATAATCCTGTTTTGGCTTCACCTTGATGTAATTGGATTTGTGATGGCCTGAGGACAAGGATTCCATCTGAAAAATGATTCAAACATTGCATTGCTTCCTTAATAGAACGTTTTATCTTATTCATGGTTTTAGTTTGAAAAGAATTTGGATAGCAGAGATCGAAAAAACAATAACAAAAAAAGGCCATGGGTTCCAGAAGGAGAAACACAGGCATGTATGCTGGGGGCTTAAATCATTGTTATCAGTTACAAAAGTACGCTTCATATACAAATATTGGCAGAACAAATGGCGAGTTTCATGGCTGTATCCTGCTGCCAGTGATTAGAGAGAGAGAGAGGAAAGTCTCATGGTTTTTAATTAGGAAAGAATTTGGGTAGCAAGGAGAGAAACAATAACAAGAAGAGGTTATTTGCCTTAAGAGAAAAACATGCATATATGTATGGGGTTTGAATCATCCTATCAGTGACAAAACTTCCCTTAATCTACAAATATGTACAGAATAATTAGCAAGTTACATGGCTATATCAGTGATTTGAGAGAGAGAGAGAGAGAGAGAGAGAGAGACGGGGGAGATGAAATTATACAAGCCTCAGGAAAAAAGGAAGGGCCTGCATAAATCAGGATTCCCCAACTGAGATGGGGCGGGCAGCTCGTCCAAGAGGAGAGAGAGAGAGCTGGCGGGAGGACTCTCTGAAAGCGGGGCGGCCATATCGGAATATTTCAGGGGGAGGAGGGAGAGAAGGGTCCCTTATCTTCCCATCTTCCTCTTGTATCCTTCTCACCTGACTATGAACAAATCTTCTCTTCGATTCTTCTTCCTCCATGCTCCCATTCATCAGCATCTTTTCCATAGCTCTCTCTCTCTCTTCCTAAAAACTAACCTCTCTCTTTCTCTCTAAAAACTAAACGCTTTCTCTCTCTACACAGTGCCTGCAATATCAGAGATGGGAAATAAAGGGGGGCGAGAGAGAGGGGTATTTATATTGGAATGGCCAAAACACAAATAAGGCGTGACTTTGTATTGGGTTAGTCGTTGGCGCGCACAAAAAAGAAGGTGCTCAGAAATAAGTAAAATAAAAATATATTTATCCAACTGCCTCACCTCCCATGTTTGTTGTACCCCCGTCGCTCGCTTTGTTGGACAAAAGACTATATTGCCCTTCACTTATCAAATAGTCCCTATGTGCATGTTATGACTAAAATGCCTTCCTCTCCTCTCTTGAGTAACAAGACCAACTTCTTTAAAAAAAATTCTAGATATTAAAGCATATAGGTCCATTTACTCATATATATCCAATAAATCATGAAATTCATTCATCGAGTCATGTTGATTCAGATGATTCCAAGGGTTTATTACCTGTTTGTTTTTGTTGTTGTTTGTTGCATAAATTTTTTTTTTTGAATTCCAGTAGTAACAAATCTTTCTAAAAAAAAAAAACTGTTACCACGGCTTTATATCCCTTTTTTTTTTAATTTCGACAAATATGCTCTTTTGATATAGAAGTACGTTTCTTTGGAATTACGGAACAAGGGGAACTTCTCTGAAAATATCAAAACATGAAAATAGGGAATGACGGTGTTAGTAAAATGAATCTACCCAACTTATTTAACCAAAACAAAATAACCTACACCCATATGGGGGTAATTTGGTAATAAGCAATAAGATGCTATCCACATATGGAGTTGGATAGCGGTCCAATGGTTGTGCACCTTCTTTTCTCCATGATAAATTTCAATGGTGATCCATGTATTCCAGAAACATCCTCTAGAAATAAATTCTAGAGCAACTTGCAACTTTTATTTGACTTCTTCCCCTAAACTATTGAGATTCCCTGACAAAATAGAGCGGCCATGTTCTCATACCAATCAAAGCTGTTCTATCCTATCAAGCTACATATTTTACTTGGAAAATTGTTTTTACATTTTTACGTTTGAACAATTGTTTCATGCGGGCTCGCCCGCATTTCTACAGTTCAAATATAAAGCATCTATTTTAAAGTTGGATGCAAATAAGTGTCCATGTAAAAATAATTGTAACTATCTATCCAAATATTTTTTTAATATATTATTATTTTTAATTTTTATTTATTTTTTTCATGTTTATGATCTTCATGTTAAAAATTATATATACTCTAAAAATTAAAATAAAATTATTTTTAAAAAGTATATTTTTGCCAATGCCGTATTTCTACAATACGCCTGTCGGCTGCATGTTAACCGTGTCCTTTACCTTTTGCATCCACTGACGCATCATGCATCCATCTAAAGAACATACATGAAACGTTCCCCATCTTAAATATTATATATATTTCTAAAAAATTAATTCAAAATCCATCTAAAAAATGAATTATGAAGAGAGGGGCGTATATCTACATATGAGTCGGCCGATCCATAAAAACTGTTGCATCACAAGATTTGGCTTTCCCGAATTGGACGGATTACGTAATTAAGAGGAAAGGTAAGGACAAAATCCAAAAGGAATGGATAAGTGGGAGCGTCGTAGCCGGGCGTGGAAAACAGTTAAGTCTGTTGGTCGGCAGCCGTAGGTCACCGAACTGGATCCGACGGCTGAGAAGCTACTATTTGGAGGCACGTGGCAGAAGGAGAAGACTTCAAAAGTTGACCGACCTAATCCATCAATTTGACATGCCGCCACGTGGGAAACGGTCGTGTGCAAATAAACCTAGCGTTTGTTACGTGGACTCTAAAACGCGGACTCTTGGTCTCGCTCTTTCCCATGAATTCGTTGGGGCCGCCGCTTTGATTTCCACGCTAGGGCAACCTCGAAATAGGGCTACTAATGGGCCTTGCAGCCAGGCCCGGACTGGTCGTCCAAGCAAAAAACGTTGGATCCGGGCTACGAATTGTGGCTTGAGAGTTGGGCTAGGGCCAATGCCGGCCTGGCCAATGCCGGCCCAGGCCCAAGCCCTGCCTATTGCCACCCTTATCTGGAAAGGACTCGCTCATCGAAATTTACCGACATTCATCCTTTGTCCAAAGACGGGGATTTTAGTTCACACTAAATTTGTTACTTTTTTAAAAGATTATCGTAGTGAAACAAGTATGGAATAGGTCTAAGCTCGAAAAGCATTGTAATATTTCATATTCCACCTATTGGAGTAAGGAGTAAAAAGTATAAGATGTAATAGTCATGTGTCATTTTCTGCAAGACTTTCCTTTATAATCAAATTATGTTCGATTAAGTCTTAAGGTCTAATTGTATCGTGATATTGGAACTTGATATTTATTTTTTTTGTTTGGGAAAATCATAGTTGCATTTTATTTTTAGAGAGGAGCGCTTTTGTACTGCGTCTCTTATAGGTTAATCTCTCTAGGAAAATAGAGAGATTGAGAAAGATGTTATGTATAGAATTATAGCTGGGTGGATGAAGTGGAGATGTGCAAGTGGAGTTATACACTGCATACCAATGAAACTGAATGAGAAGTTCTATAAGATGGCTGTGAGACCAGAAGGTTGGCTGGTCAATAAAAAATATACGCATAAGATGAAGATGAAGATATTGAGATGGATGACTAACAAGATAAGAAGGGATAGAATTGAAATGAATACATTAAAAAGATTTTGGTGTAGCTCCATCAGGCGATAAAATGAGAGAAAATAGTCCAAAGGTATGGCTTCGATAAAATGAGCTAAAGTAGTTTTAAGTGGGTTGGCGATGTGCAATGCAAACCTAATAAGGTATCTGTTAGGAGGTACAAGTTGGTTCAGAGATAAAAAATAAGTAAAGGGTAAGCACAAAAGAACATAGTTCTAAGTAGTAAGAAATGATATTGTGGCTTTTTTGAAAGAAAGTCCTATGTGATATTTTGTCAGGGAATATAATCTTTTTTTTTTTTTATCTCTAATGATAATCACCCTTTTTTTATTTTGGCAAAAAGATCACTTACAGATGGTCTTATTACAATTAATAAATATTTCAAAAATAAAACAACACAACAATAAAATAAAATTCAACCACTTGATGCCATTTATACAACCTAATACTATGCTTGAGAATATAAAATAAAAAAGCAAGTAAGTAAAAAAGAAGATGCTGGAGATTACCTCAACCGGGCTTATTATACCCCACACCGAGTCACCACATCAGAGAGAGAAAGCCGAGAGAGAGGGTTAGAGAGAGAAAACCTGAGAGGAGAGAGAGGGGCGTCGTCCCTAGGGAGGAGAGAGAGCGGTTATGGAGAGAGAGAGAGAGGTGGGAGAGAGAGAGGTGGGTAGAGATGGGGGAGAGCACCCTTATTTATAGTGAAATTTAGGTCTAGGGTTTTTTTAGGGTTTCCCATAGTTTTGCCTCTTTCTTGAGATTGAATATGGACTGTTGATCAATATGACTTGTGAGGTGAGAAATTTGAGCTATCCATTCCATAGATGGGCCATCAACATTATGGAAAGTGCATAAACCATTATCCCCTTTTCCTTAAACCATTTTTTCCATCAATATATTTAAATAATTTAAATATATTAAAATATCATGCATTCCATAAAATTGCATAATCCATCTCATATTTTCCATAAGAATATTTCAATAATATCAAGTCAAGATATTCATTCAATAATCAAGATAAGATATGGTCAATATTTCTCAAACAATATTTGACCATATGCTTATGAGATGAACTTTCCAAAAATTACAAAACTTGCTATCTAAGTAATAACAAAGGGAGCAATGGGTGGGGCGTGCCACCCATATGTGGCATATGTAGGCCCCCACCCATTTGCCACGTGGTGGGCCCATGTGCACTATGAAACCCCATGAAAATTTTATAAATATTTTAAATTTTATTTTAATATTATTTGAATTTTATATAATTTGTAAAATCAATAACTTCATTTTTATAATTCCAAAAATCATAAATAAAATATTGAAAGATTCATAAAAATTCAAATAATAAATCTAAAATAATTTCTATAATAAAATGAACACAATTAAATTAATATGATGGGAAGTGGATCCATATGGTTCAAGAATTCTATCAACGATCACGGGATGCTCCACCTTCAACTGTGGACTACAAACCACATTTGCTTTATCGAACTGACCCAGTGTTTCCCATGACCCACAGTCCAAGAAGGGGCTTATTAGTGGGTCACCAAAGTCTGGTCTATGAGCCAAGGAGTTATAATCCCAGTATGTGAGTTATAGGTCCTCCCTTAGAGACCAGTCAAGGTTACCACGACCTGATGCGACCACAGCTCTAGGGCACATAGGGATATCTCTCGCACATGCATACGCTTCACCCAAAGGTGGATATCTGGCTTTCCCGAACAATCTATCTATATGCATGCCGTGTGATGGATCATGGATGAGGTTTTGGCCCCGTCTCCGTAGGCCTACCATCACACACAAGAGTCACATAGTCCCTCGGCTCACTCATCTAGGCATAAGCTCCGACCTCATCTAGGGCTAACCCAAAAACTCTTCTCGGTTTATTTTTTATGCTCAAGTACCTTGGGTTTTCCAACCGACTTGCCTAGATCGTCAAGCACAGTCCGGTATCAGCAAACATCATTTACTTAGTATGGTCCTCGAGGGACCACATTACCATTGAGTTTATGTTTCACTATAATAAATGATTTTCATTACACACTCATAAGGCCCTTTAAAAACCACATAAATCCAACATTTTTGTCTCATTGAGAGTATGACTTTTGATAAAACAAAATGACAAATCATGATTCGTATAACCAACTCTAAATAATTAAAAAAAAGTTGTTGTGATAATGATAATGAATGACTCGACAATAATTTCGAACTTCGGACCTAATAGATAAACGTTGTTAACTCGCTCACTTCCAATGGCTTTTGAACTGAAAAACGACATACTTATCCGTTACCTACATCGAATAGAGAGGTGATAGATGCGGTCATGCACAATTCACTAGTTAATAGTTTGTTGGAAACCCATTTGGCAAGTTGAAATACATTCAAAGGAATGGGTCAAAATCAGCTAAAAGATAAAATAGCCACCACATGTTCAAAACTTACTTTGGTGTTTGACTGGGATACATGGTAGATTGAAGAAACAATTTTCTTTTTACCATGACAAATAATCTTCTCTCATTAAAGAAAAAAAAAGAAAACAATTTTTTTTTTATCAAGGATTAAGGGGCGACTGTAAAAGTCTAGTTAGTGATTTAGTCAGCCTATCTTGGGTCCACGATGAAAATTTTAAGTATTACTATTTTGAAGAACGGGTTAAACCGGAGCATTCATATTCTTTATTACCCAAAAAAAAAAAAAAAAAGCATTCATATTCTTCTCTAGCGCGTATATTGTGCTCATGTTGGAGCTGTTCCCTATAATTTTGGGAACTAGATAAGAATTATCAGATGTTCAAAAGAAAAAAAATTAACGTTTGAAGTTCGTAACATCTATCTTTAAAAATTAGAAGGTATACATTCAATCTTGAGGCATTAGCTTTTTTTAGCACATAGAAAGTTTATTTCATATTTTTTTTTTTATTGAGATTAGTCTATGAGTTGTAGAGATTACATCTTCAAAATTCGAGATTTAAAAAGTATCTCTGGCATGTGTTTTTTCCGAGGAAGTCATTGATAATATACCAATGCACAAACTGTACGAGAGAGAGACGCCCACTATTGGTATGTGTGTTGGTATGGGGTCGTGCCACAACTTTTTTCATTTATCTTGATTAGTGCTTTCACGAAAAATAATATATTTTATTATTTACCTTTGGAAAAGGTTTTTTTTAGAGACAAAATATCTCTTTCCAAAATGTAGTGGATAACTCTAGCACTCCTAGATTTTGAGGGCCACTTTCTTAGAGATAATGGGAAGTCAGTAAAATTGGTCTTTTGTGACTATTGAGTCTGAGGCCTACTGAAGGAGGAAGATTCTTTTTTTTTTTTTTTTGACAAAGTTCAAAATTTATTAATAATAGAAAGCAATTACAAAATATACTTATTGTTATAATTCTATATTGTAATGTTTAAAGATGGCTTTGGCAATGGTATTGAGAGAGGATTTTGTGTTTCATGAATGTTGATGAAGTAGAAACTATAGGGGTTTGATATAGATGTCATTTGCAGAGATTCAATTGAGAGTAGTTATGATAGTAGCCGATCAGTCTCTATAGAAGATAATAAAGGCAAGTCTCTTTTGTTGATTAATTAAGATAGTATTATTCATGAGAAGTTTACGGTGCTATGGTCGCCCCTGGTGCGTCCTCCTCACCATCCGCTTATGACTTGTAAGGGCCATAGGAGTGAGGGCTTTTAGGGTCTAGCGTGTTGGGTGAGTGTGGCCATTAAAGACATTATGAGTGCTTGTAAAATGAAATGATATAGTAGAACATGATTTCAGTGGGAGTGTAGTCACTCGTGGACAATTTTAAACAAACTTTGTTTGCTGATACCGGATTGTGTTTGACGGTTTAAGCTAGTCGGTTGGGAAAAACCTATATTACCTAGGCATAGAGTATAAACCGATAAAGGTTCTAATAGGTGATCCCTAGATGAGGTCGGAGTATGCCCGAATGAGTGAGCCAAGGGATTGTGTGATCCTTGTCTGTATGGTGGCCTTTAGAGACGGGGGCTAAAGCCTTATTCATGCACCATCACACGGCATGCATATTGATGGACCGTTTCGGGAACGCAAGCCACCTTTCAGGGTGAAGCGTATGCATGTGCGAGAGATACCCTCACACGCCATAGGAGTTGTGGTTGCCTCAGGTCTAAGTGACCTTGATCCGTCTCTAGAGGAGAACCAGAAATCCACATACTGAGATTCCACCTTTTAGCCTATCGGTCAAACTTTGGTGACTCACTAATGAGCCCCTGCATGGACTGTGGGGTCATAGAAAGCACTGGGTCAGTTTGATAAAGCAAGTGTGGTCCGTAGTCCACAGTTGAAGGTGGAGTTCCCCAGTGTTTGATTGATTTAATTCCTAGACCATATGGATCATTTTCCCATCTAATAAAGTTAATTATGTTTATTTTATACTATATATGATTTTAGAATTATTATTTAAATTTTTTTAGATCTTTGGATATTTTATTTATCAAATTTGGATTTATAAAATCAGATATATTGAGTTTAAATTGGATTTAAATCGGAGATATTGGATATAAATTGAGTTTAAATCAGAGATATTGGATTTAAATTATTTTATTGAGTTTTAAAAATATTTAAAATTACATGGGGGCCTATTGTGCACATGAGCCCACCATGGCCTAGATGGTGGGGCCCATAAGATCCTCTCATGGGTGGCATGCCCCACTCATTTAGAAGTTTTCTATTTTTGTGATAAGTGATTTTGTTGTGTAGGCCAAGTTGCTATGTGTTTTGGAAAAGTATTGGCTTGAGGAAGCTTTGAATGAATTTTTAAAAAGCATGAGAAGCCTTATGCATTATTTTGGTATGCACAATATTATATTTGAAATTATTTAATTTAATTTCTATTGATGAAAAATGGTTTAGGAAATGGGGACAAATGTTCTAGCATCTTCCATAATGTTGATGATACATCTATGAACTGTATTGCTCAAATCTCTCAACCCACAAGTCACCCAAGATCAATGGTTCATATTCAATCTCACAAGAAGAGGCCAACCAAGGAAAACCCTAATCTTGCTCAAAGCCTATAAAAAAAATATTGTCTCTACCCAAAATCTCTACACATTATCTTTTTATCTTTCTTCTAAAAAAACTTCTCTCTCTCATAAAAGCCCAAAGAGGGCACGTCCCACTCTCTCATCTTTGATCTAGCTCTCATCAACATTGTAAAAAAGGGCCAAGGTTTAAGTTATGGGGTTCTTCTCTCTCTCATCTCTCAACTATGAGTTTATAACTGAGGGTTTTAAGGTATAGCAAAAAGAGAATCAATCTCTCACAAACTAGGTTGTTAAGATAATTCACCCAAAGGGGTTGTGTGGTTTGACCTAAACTTGCTTTCCCTGTTGAGATTGAAGGTTGATCATTAATCCCACGCCATCAGATGGTGGTGACTCGGTGTGGGGTATAATAAGCCCGGTTAAGGTAATCTCCGGCACTTTCTTTTTGTTTCTTGTCATATTTAATTATCTTGTATTTATATTCCCAAGCATAAGAATTATTGATATTTTCTTTGTTTAAAGAAAATTAGTTTAATGACAAAGATCTTCGATTTGTTAGTTTTATTTTCTTTGAAGTAAGAATTATTGTAATAAGACTACTTGTAAGTGATCTTTACCAAAAAGAAAAGAAAATGGGTGAAAAGAAGAAAAATAAAAAATATATATTCTCCTGCAAGATTGCATTAGTCTTTATTTCATTGGTATCAGAGCTATTGATACTTGATGCCATTAGTTATTTTTTTATCTTTACAAATTCTAGATCAAGCATGAGAATGAGATATAAGAAAGCTAATGACCTTTGTGGTCAAGTAATACACCCATATTTAAATACTGAAAAAGACACTATGTAGAATGGGTATTTTGAGCTATTTTGGAGCAGTGATATGAAAAAGATAATGATGTATTTTTTTATTGCATACTTCAGTGATAATGTGTATCTTTGAGAATAGGATCTACCTGCAAAATTTTAGTAGGAAATCCTAAGGGAATTGAGAGTTATGGACTCATAAATGAAATGTGTCAGTTCTGATCCTGCAAAATCCAAGAACGGTCCATTGAATTCCGTGATTTTTCTCATCAACTATATCATTTTATTTCTAGCTGAAATTGGATTGTGACTCATAAAATTGAGTCTACTTTAAAAAAAAAATAGTTTCATCAAGAAATTCCTTATGGTTTGAAAGATATGATCTATTTATTGAAGGGTGCACAAGTACTGTTTATTAGAACGAAAACTATTTCAATGACTTAGAAGTCATGTTTTTATTTCCATTCTAACGTAATGTTTTGTGGTCCACACTAAGTTTTTAAATTTCCAATCTGAATCTATTTTTTAATAAAATTTATTTGAGAGATAAATATCTATGGGAATAGAAGAATAAAAATTTTGGATTGAAGAGAGTCATCCTGAATTTTCTGCAATTTGGTATGTTCTTCATTGAGACGTGCATGACTATATTTATCAAGCCTACTTAACATAATGATATGAGGCTTGTGGAAATATATGTATTACTATTATATGTCCACTTTCAAACAAAATTGGTTTGAAAGGGAAACTCCATGAGGGTAGAGAGAAAAGACAATTTTACTAGATAGTATTCATCCTGAAATTCTGCAGTATGATTTATTTTGTTATGTGAATGCAACTTATTTATTTCTCCGAAGAAAAATATTATTTGGGATTCACACTATAATTTTATGATTTGGCTTTGAGTATAGTTTTTAAAACAAAAGATTTCAAGAAGAAATTCTTTGAGGATTGATAGAAACAAATATTTTATTAAAAGGTGCTCAACTTGATTTTCTGCTAAGGAAATTGCATTGTGAGGTAAATGTCACTAAAATGAAAGCTCACTAAATGGTGTGATTTAGTGATGGATCTGAGCACTATTTTATATTTTTAAGTCTATTTCAATAATTAAATGGATTCGAAGACAAACTCTTTGTGAGTTGAGAGATATCATATTTCTATCATGGGATGCTCATATTCGATTCTGCAGTAAATTAAAAGATGTGAAGGCACATCTATGGATTCCTCATAATGAAGACCTTTTGCGGGCTCATTTAAAAAGTTTTATAGTGTGATATAAGTATGATTTATTATAATAAAACTTCAAATAGAGGTAATACATAGTTGGCAAGATATGACACTATATGTGAAGAGTATTCGATCCGGGAATAACAGAAAGAAGAAGAAACACAATACCTATAAAAGCATATTGGTTTATTCGAAATGCAGGGATATATAGAAAGAATTGGTGGTAGCATAGAAACGCTAAAGGATAGTGGGAGAATCAAAATTGTGATATTTGAAATGATGGAATGAAAAAGATTATTTTTTCATGATGTGAGACAAAGAAAATCGAAGTTCCGCAGAGATAGATGTTTTATGACATGTGAAACCGATGACCAATAAATTCTCCATAAGATGCGTGCTCTTCCATGATCACAAAAATTTGTCAAACAAGTGAAAGCCATGAATCAAGAAAGCCCAGCCACCACACTACATGATTTTGAGGTATGAAATCTATCCCACATTATATGGTAAGGTCATATAGGGAAAGATGATTAAATAACTTTTTATTTTATGTTTAATATGTTTTGGTTATATTTTGGCTAATTATTTTATGAATATGTATGGAGTGTGTGGACATTAAGTGATAGGTGCTAATAAATTTTAAAAAGCCGATTTTTGAATATCCTGTGTTTTAATACCTTGTTGTGCTAGAGTATGAACTACTTAACGTAATAATACAAATGGAGATGTGATTTGATCAAGGGCTTTAAGCCCTAAAGATGAAATATGAGAAATGGGTATCGCTCATTCAAATATGTAAGCACGAATAGTGTGTTCTGATGGAACTCAGTCTTAGTGACCATCCTCCTAATAATGTCTATAAAATGATATGTTACATGTGATATTGACATCTTGATAAATTCTCCATATTTGCTAAAAATGAAATATTTTGTCAAGGCTTTAATAATCATTATTTAGTAATGCTTTATTCTTGATAAAATTATAAGATGGTATAGATAATTTGTTTTTGTGGCCATGAACTTAACTTGTCAAGAAATTAAAAGTCAATGTGGTAAAATGATTTATGAAGGCTAAGCATGTATTTTAAAATTAAAATTGGATGATTTGAGAAAAACCTATGTTTATGAATATGGTTTTGAAAAAACCACATAGTCTTGCAAGATCCACTATGTTTTTATGAAAATCATTTTAAACTATCATACTATTTTATAACTATTGCTTGTTAATGCATATATATATATATATATATATATATATATATATATATATATATATATATATATATATATATATATATATACCAAGTTAATTTTTTTTATTAAAGAGAAAAACATTGTGTCTTGAAGGTATTTATAAAAGTGGGAGAAAAACTATCATGCACTTTTTTTTTTTAAATACTCATATACCTTGACCCATGTTTGTAGTTATTTAAAATCCTCGATTACCTAAGACCATGAATCATTTGGAATGTTGAAGGAAGGCCATCATGCTCGGCTTCCTTGACACATGTTATGTTGATTAAATAACTTGGTTTGTATGGATTTACTACCAAGATGACTAGTGTAGTTGAACCTTTGTGGTTCATGCAGGTTTTGCATATTGTGAAACCAACAGGTATTAAATTACTTATTGCATAAGAATGCTACGAATGTATATTTTGCATGTGCAATAATTGAGTGGGAGTTGCTATAGTCCCACATTTTTTTAGATGCTTAGATATTCAGATATACAGGTGCAAGCTATTTCACGGATCCAGATGATGCGAAGTCTACATCTGGATATATGTTCATGCTTGGAGGGGGTACATTTTATTAGAAATCAAAGAAATAGGATATGGTGGAATTGTCCACCATGGAGGCAGAGTATGTGGTGTGCAGTTTGGTGGCCAAGGATGCCGTATGGATTAATAAACTTTTAATTACCTTGACTTTCTCTCTCATGCGTTGTGAGGCAGTAAGCATTTTCTACGGCACCACAGTGGTGACATGCATGTCAAAAGAGCCACGATTCAATAAGAACTCCAATCATATAAAACCATATTTCTATCACTTGAGGAATGATGTGAGATTGAGAAAGATCGAGATCCAAATAACTAAATATTCCTATAGAAGCACCTGCTAGTATTTGACATGCCAATGAGAACAACATACTATAGTGTTGTTCACCCATGGAATCTGAATGTGTGGCACGGGTTTTATGGCTACAGAAGGGAGTAATATATTTGAAGAACTCCTTTGAGCCCATGAACATACGACCCCATGCGATGAGGGTACGTAATGGTTTTTTACGACAATCGGTCCATGATTTGTGATGTGATATGAAATATGGGCTATGACCACTTTTGGGATGAGATCTGGGCAACAAAGAGAAAAAAACGTTATCTCTAAAAATCCTTTTGTAAAAGGAATGATGACGAAAGCCATAATTAATGTATTAAGAGATAATAAGTGAAAAATGCTTGAGAGAGAGATTGTAATTAAGAGAGAGAGATGGGGATAAGAGAAAGTGAGGAAGAAAAACTGTAAGTCCTTCAAAGGCCAATTGGGAGATATTGGGTGAGTGTGACTATTAAAGGCCTTATGAATGCTTGTAAAATGAAATGATATAGTGGAACATGATCTCAATGGGAGTGTGGTCACTCATGGACCGTACCAAGTAAAAGTCGTTTGTTGATACCATATTGTGCTTGACGGTCTAGACTAGTCGGTTGAAAAAAACCCATGTTACCTGGCCATAGAGTATAAACCGATAAGGGTTCCAATGGGTCATCCCTTGATGAGGTCGAAATATGCCCGGATGAGTGAGCCGAAAGATTGTGTGACCCTTGTGTGTGATGGTGGCCTTCAGAGATGGGAGCCAAAGCCTCATCCATGTACCATTATTACACGACATGCATATTGATAGACCGTTTTGAAAAAACAAGCCACCTTTCAGGGTGAAGCGTATGCATGTGCGAGAGATACCCCTATGCACCATAGCAGCTATGGTCGCATCAGGTTTAAGTGACATTGACCTTTTTCTAAGGGAGAACTTGGAATCCACAGATTGGGATTGCATCCCTTGGCTCATCAGCCAAACTTTGGTGACCCACTAATGAGCTCCTGCATGGACTGTGGGTCATGGAAAACACTAGGTTAGTTTGATAAAGCAAGTGTGGTCAGTAGTCCACAATTGAAGGTGAAGTGCCCCAGTATTTGATTGGTTTAATTCCTAGACCATATGGATCATTTTTTCATCTAATGAATTTAATTATGCTTGTTTTATGATTTATGATTTTAGAATTATTATTTGAATTTTTTTAGATCTCTAGATATTTTATTTATCAAATTTGGATTTATAAAATCAAAGATATTGATTTTACATTAATTTAAATATTCAAATAAATTCTAAAACTATTTGATTGAGTTTTAAAAATATTTAAAATTGCATGGGGGCCCAGCATGCACATGAGCCCACCATGGCTTAGACGGTGGGGCTCATGAGATCCTCTCATGGGTGGTACACCACTAATTTATAAGCTTTCTATTTTTGTGATAAGTGATTTTGGCTTGTAGGCCAAGTTGCTATATGTTTTTGGAAAGGTATTGGCTTGAGGAAGCTTTCTGGAAAGCATGAGAAGATTTGTGCATTATTTTGATATGCATAATATTATATTTGGAATTATTTTATTTAATTTCTATTGATGGAAAAATGGTTTAGGAAAGGGGGATAAAAGTTTTAGCACCTTCCATAATGTTGATGACCCATCTATGGAATGGATGGCTCAAATCTCTCACCCCACGAATCACCCAAGATCAATAGTTCATATTCAATCTCACAAGAAGAGGCAAGCTAAGGTCAACCCTAAAAAACTCTAATCTTGTTCAAATCCTATAAAAAAAAGATTGTATCTACCAAAAATCGTTACATCATATCTTTTTATCTCTCTTCTAAGAAAGTTTCTCTATCTCATGAAAGCCCAAAGGGGACACGTCCCACTCTCTCATCTTTGATCTTTCTCTCTCACACAATATTTTTGCTGTGGCATTTTCCAAAAACTGGAATTTTAAATTTTGCTTCTTTCATTTCTCCTCAAACTCGGTTGGGGAGGCATTTGAAGCTTGATTTTGAATCAAAGATCTCGAAAAACATCTTGTCAAAAGCTTGGTGAAGATATCAATTACTCACTTGCAAGAGGAAGCAAAACAAGTGATAAGTAATCTGAGAGTAACCTTTTCACACACAAAATGATTATCTTACTCAATGTGCTTAGTCTATGCATGAAAAATATGATTAACGATCATGTAGAGATCACTCATACTGTCACGAAAAAGTGCTATTGGGTGAGGAAGAGGCAACCCAATATCCCGAAAGTATAAAAAAAAAGTGCTCTTGGGTGAGGAAGAGGCAACCTAATATCCCGAAGAATAAAAGAAAGCCATGTCAATTCTACACCAGTGGATGTCATAGATTGGTATTTCACTATAGCGAAGAAACGAGACATAGTCGACTGTTTTTTAAGACTCCAGGATATGCAGTTGGAATAAAAAAAAGTGCAAAAACCAACAGTTGAACGACGAGTGGTGGGACACCCAGCCCAGTCTGCAATAAAGAAAGCATATATCTCAAGGGAAGCAGCAAATAAGATTATTTTATTCCATAAGTGTGTACTATTGAGATGACAAAGAATCCGCTTAATTGCTTAAAAATGTGCAATTTTTGTAGGGCATGCATATATATTGATACACTGTATTAACACTATGGGAAATGTCAGGTTGTGTTATGGTAGTAGTGTATTGAAGTGCACCAACAATGCTCCTATAGAGAAATGGATTCGAAAATGTATTAGAATTCCCCTGAATATTATTTTTCATAACTATTGGTGTTGAAATAGGTTTGACACTGAGCATCTAAGCACGATCAAAAAGATCCCGGGCATATTTGCTTTGTAAGAGAAAAGTTCTACCTGAAAAATAGTATACCTCTATACAAAGAAAGTAATTACAAATTCTCTTATAAGTTGGGAAATAAATCATTCTAGAAGATGTCAATTATCATCAGTAACAATAATATCATCAACATAAATGAGAAGGATAATAGTTCCTTGAGTAGTGTGAGAAACAAATAGAGATGAATTAACTATGCTGCAATAAAACCTCAATGATCATAAATATGTACTAAATTGATCAAACCAGGCTCGATGTGCTTGCTTAAGACCATATAAAGCTCTTTTTAATTTGCATATATGATATGGGATAGTTTGAGCTCAAAAATCTAGGAAGTTATTCCATAAATATAGGTTCCGTAAGAAAGCCATACAGGAAAACATTTTTCACATAAAGTTGTTTGCTAGGCCAGTGAGGCATAATAGTTATAGTACAATCCGAATACTAACAGACTTAATAACATGATTGAATGTTTCAAAGAAGTTCATTTTAAACCTGATTGTATCCTTTAGCAATTAACTTGGCCTTAAGTCTCTCTAGACTGCCATCAGACTTCAATTTAGTCTTATAGACCTAACGACAACCAACAACATTTATACTTGGAAGATGTGAAACTACCTTCTAAGTTAAATTAACATGTTGGGCTCCAAATTCCTCTTCCATCACACGATGCCAATCTGGATGATCCAATGCAGACTTAATGGTTTTAGGTTCAAAAGGGATAACTTCAAAAGTATGGGCACTTAAGATTGCTGTCAGGAATTTGAGAATATGATGTATTCGAGTACTACCTTGAGATTTTGTGATCATGTGAAGACGAGAATGCTCAGAGGCCGGCAAAAAATTAGATTGGTTGGTTTCCTGAGTGACAACATTTTCATCACCAAGATTGTGTGTTGCATCATCTTGGACATATTGGATTGGTGCTGGACAACTCCCCTTGAACTTGAGCATTATCAAACAAATAATTCGGGTTAGCATAAGGATAAATATTTTCATTAAAGACAACATGTCTAGAGATATAAACTCGTCTTGTGGGTGGATGTAGACATTTGTATCTCTTATACTGTATAGTATAGCCCAAGAATATACATGGAAAAGAACAAAGACTAAATTTGTTTGTAACATAATCTCAAAGATATAGAAAATATCGACAACCAAATACTCGAAGTGAGACTAGTCTGGTAAGCTTTCAAACAATAATGAGTATGGTGAATCCATTTTTACATTGATAGAGAGAATTCTATTAATAACAAAGACTACAGTATGAAAGGCTTCAACCTAAAAGTGTTTAGGAATTCTTGCATGAAACATTATTGTAAGACTCATTTCTACAATATTTGTATGTTTCCCTTCAGCTATTCCATTTTGCTCAGGGGTTCCCATACATGATAATTGTTGTATGATTCTATTGTCTTTAAGATGATCAATAAATTATTTATTAGCAAATTTATCACCTTCATCATATTGAAAAACTCGAATGCTTTTATCAAACCTCTTTTCAACCATACGATGAAATTTCATAAATGCAGCGAAAACATCATATTTTCATTTCAAAGGATAAATCTAAGTAAAATGAGTATAATCATCAATAAACACCACATAAAATTGATAACTCTGATTAGATAGAATTGGAGCAAGATCTCGTAAGTCTGAATGAATATTAAAGAAATATTCAATAGAGGTTTTATCAACGGTACTAAATGAATCTTACAACTTTTTCCCATCTAACAACTAGCACAGATAGAATGAGATTTTTTCCATACATCAATGTTACTCTATTGTTTAGATTCTAAGTACTAAACAACTTTATTTTGAGGATGTTCAAGACATTGGTGTTACATATCTTTTGATATTCGTTTATTTCGATTAGAGAATAAAGCATGTTTCACTTCTTCAAGTGCATACATTCCTCCCTTTCTACTCCTGTTGGTCAGAGTTTTCCCTCTGCTCATTTCTTTAATCAGAAAACCATTTGATGAAAACTCAAAAATTCAAGAGAAATCCGTTGTAAATTGACTAATAGATAATATGTTCTTTTTCATTTTAGGCACCAAAAGAACATTAGAAGCATCGAATTTTTCATGCTCAATAGTAATATTTGCATCACCAACATGTCAAATATTTAATTGTTCACCATTCCCAACCATGACTCTATCTGTGCCGGTATAAGGACAAAGATTTTGCAACTTACCTAGATTTCATATCATATGAGTGGAGGAACCCATTTCCGGGAACCATTCAGAGTCTTGTGAATCAGCTATAGTCATTGTATTAAGGACCTGAGGAATATCTTTTGTTTGATATGTATAATTGAATCGATGCCAACACTCCAATGCAGTATATCCAAGTTTCCCATAAATTTGATATTTTCCCCGAGGTGTCTGAGCTTAATGTTGTATCTGGAAATCTTGTTAGAAGTCTTGATCCATGTGTTGCATAGGAAGTGTGTACTACCTCTTTCTTGATTTTTCTGGGGCAACCCACGTCCCACATTACTGATTTGGCTAGTTTGAACAAATCCACGTTCTTGATATTCGAAAAAATGTTGACCACCAAAGTTGTTCCTCTCTTTAGCTCTGTAATTCTTGTTACCTCTTTTGGGTCCAAAAATTTGTTGTCTTTATTTCGATTTAGATCCGAGTGTTGTTCAAGGACATGGGGCTGATTTCTAATCTCATGGCCTTGAAAAATAGGTATAATTTCAAAATATGAAGGAATCAATGGCTTAAGCATAGTGGTAGCAAAAGTTTTATATTTTGGACCAAATCCATTAAGAAGCCAAAAAACCTTATTTTCATCATGTATAGGTTTTTCAATAGCTACCAAATCGTCACAAATACTCTTGAATTTGTATATGTATTATGATATGGTTGAACTCCCTTTCTTGCATAGTTGAGTTGCTGGATAAGTTGAAACTCCCTAGCTTGAGAATTACCTACATAAGCATTCTTCAGGTATTTTCAAACTTGTGCAGAGGTCTTGAGGCCAACAACAAGACCAAGACACTCTTCTAATAATGTCCATGTGATTCAGGCTTTAAGAAGTTGGTCGGACTTTAGCCATGATTTGTAATCTAGGTTTTCAATTTCACTCTTACAGAAAATATTTTGACTTTGTATAGGCCAATCACCATTAATGAATCCAAAAAGTTCTTGACTTTCAATGAGATAGAACATATGAGTTTCCATAATAGATAGTTGTTACGTGTCAACTTAATAGACACAAAGTTTCCTATATTAAGGGTGGAAGGATAGGGATACTTGGACATTGAGGATGTATCATTCATTGAAGAAAAGAAATATTTGGGTACAAATTGATGAGCTAAGAGAGGCGCATCAAAATTGAAGCTTGGATTCTTTAAGATCGAAGACGGTCTAGTAGCCTCCCAGGTTCAAAAGCATAAGAAGGTGGGTTTTAAGAGATGCAAGACAGAATAGAGTGTGAGACTTGCAAGACGGAATTTGAAAGCGATGAAATTTGAAAGAGAAACATGGACGAGATGCAAGTTTTTGCTGTGTGGGCAAAGGCAAGCAAAATCAATGAGAAGGTAAAAGATTCGTAGGAAGAGAAACTCGGACAAGATTTCTTTCTCTACGGGTTTTGCAAAAAAGGTTCCCAAAAGTTGGACATGGTGATTTGGTGGGCATGAAAATTTGCAAAGAAGGCTCAAAATGGACGGCTTTGGAGGGCTTGCAAGTTTGCAAACAGAATTTGCAAAAGGTGATTTTACAAAGAAGGTTGAGAATGGAAAGGGTTTGATTTTTTGCAAAATAGATTATGTTTTTTGGCAATGATGCTGTTTTTAGAGGGTTGGCAAAGAAGGTTGAAAAATATGAAGTGAGAAAACGAGTTATGTAATGGAAGAAAGAGTTTAATGTCTCTCTCGAGAGACTTACCTTCAATACAGGAACAACTACCATGAAAGCGAGATTTGGATTAATGATTGCTTTGATACCATATAGAAGTTTTAGAGAGAGAAGAACTCTTTGAGAAAATAATTATGCCCCATACTTTTTTCATTGTATATATATAATCGTAATACATTAATGAATATACATTTTCCTATCTTATTAGATGTAATATATACTTTCCTATCTTATTACATTCTTTTTTAAAAAAACAAAGAGCAATATTTCTATTGTGGCCTTTTCAAAAACTGAAATTTTTGAATTTGTTCTATTATTTTGCATATCAATTGGCAGTAAATTGATGTGAAAATATTTCCATACCTACCACATGAAAGAATTTTTTGACGTGAAAATATTCCCCGGGAAATAATTCCACGTAAACCACGTGTGCATAAGTGTAAATCATATGTGGATATTGATTGGGAATAGGCAATAGGTGACACTTACTTGTGTACAGCTAAAGATTAAGGGCTTGTTTAGGTACATGGATTTTAAGGCATAAAATCCTAATATCCTGGATTTTGCCAAAATCCACCATTTGGATTGTTTAATGACTAGGATACTTAAAATCAGTAAAATCAAAATCATGGAAATGACCTACTTTTCTACGATTTCATTTCCACACCAAAACCTGGTTTTTTGCATTTCCAAAGCCCACGGATTTCACTCATTGGCTCCCTCGACCTGAAACATAGGGAGCATGTAGTAGATATGAAAATTTTAGAGAGAGAAAGTACCTAAACTTTTTAAAGAGAGAAACCATCTCAAAATTTTTAGAGAGATAAACTATCTCAAATTTTAACTTTTAGAGAGTGAAAGTATGTCAAAATTTAGAGAATGATAGTATGTTAAGATATTAGAGGGAGAGAGTACCAAATTTTTTTAGAGAGATGAACTGTCTAAAAATTTTAGCGACAAAAACTATCTTAAATTTTAACTTTTAGAGAGAGAAAGTATGTTAAAATTTTAGAGAGATTATGTTAAACTTTTAGAGAGAGAAAATAGCAATTTTTAGAGAAATAAACTATCTCAAAATTTTAGAGAGAGAAACTATCTCAAATTTAACTTTTAGAGAGAGAAAGCATGTTAAAATTTTAGAGAGAGAAAGTATGTTAAAATTTTAGAAAGGGAAAGTATGTTAAAATTTTAGAGAGAGAAAGTTCAAATTTTTTAGATAGATGAACTAATCTCAAAATGTTAGAGAGAGAAACTATCTCAAATTTTAACTTTTAGAGAGAGAAAGCATGTTAAAATTTTAGAGAGAGTACTAAAAATTTTTGGAGAGAAAAACTATATCAAATTTTAAGTTTTAGAGAGAAATTACCATATTAAAAAAAGAGAAAGTACATGTAAATTTTTAGAGAGAGAAACTATCTCAATTTTTTAGAAAGAGAAACTATTTCAAAAGTATTAGAGAGAAAAAATCTCATATTTTAATTTTTAGAAAGAGAAACTATATCAAATCTTAAGTTTTAGAGAGAGAAAGTATTCTTGAAAGTGTAGAGAGAGAAAATATTCTTAAAGTTTTAGAGAGAAATTATTATAAATTCTAGAAAGAGAAACTGCCAAAAAAAATTAGAGAGAGAAATATCTCGTTTTTAGAGGGAGAAACTATTTCAAATTTTGAGTTTTAAAGAGAAACTATCTCAAATTTGAAATTTTAGAGAGAGAAAATATATTAAAATTTTAAAGATAAAAATTATATCAAATTTTAGAGAGAGAAACTACTTAAAAATTTTTTGAGATAGAAACTCTCATTGGAGAGAGAAATTATCGTAAAATTTATGTTTTAGAGAGAGAAAGTATCTTAAAATTTTGGAGAGATAAATTATATCAAATTTTAGATAGAAAAAGTACATGAAAGATTTAGAGAGAGAAACTATTTAAAAATTTATGTTTTAGAGAGAGAAAGTATCTCAAATTTTTAAACTTCAGAGAAAGAAAGTATATCAAATTTTAGAAAGACACTATATCAAATTTTCGAGAGAAACTATTTCAAAATTTTAGATAAAGAAACTATTTCAAATTTGAAGTTTTAGAGAGATAAAGCATTATAAAATTTAAGAGAGTAACCATATCAATTATTAAAGAGAGAAAGTACATAAATTTTTTTAGAAAAAGAAATTATCGCAAAATTTTTAGAGAGAAATTATCTCAAATTTTAGCTTTTAGAAAGAGAAAGTATCTTAAAATTAGAGAGAACAACTATATCATATTTTAGAGAGTGAAACTGATTGAAAATGTTTAGAGAGAGAAACTATCTCAAAATTATTGAACAGGCGAACTATCTCAAGTTTTAAGTTTTAGAAAGAGAGTATCTTAAAATTTTAGAAAGAGAAACTATATTAAATTTTAGAGAGTAAAGCGTCTAAAATTTTTAAAGAGAGAAATTATCTCAAAAATTTTAGATTGACAATTTCGATTTTTAAATTTTGGATAGAAAGTGTATTAAATTTTAGAGAGAGAAACCATATCAAATTTCAGAGAGAGAAACTATCTCAAATTTTTTATACGCTATCCCAAATCTTGAGTTTTAAAGAGAGAAAGTACATAAAAATTTTAGAGAGAGAAATTGTATCAAGTTTTATTACCAAACAGTGGACATGGAAGTGATCACAAGGAATCCATGAAATTTTGTATAGTTTATCCGAACAAGATATTTGATGAATCCCTAACAAAAATCCTTGATATTGAAAATCTATAGATTTTATTGGATTTCAAATATCTAAGAATCTTAATGTCCTCCTATCCAAACGGGCCCTAAAAGAATATGGAATGTCAAGATTCCATCTCAAATATTATTGTAAGTGAACGATGATGATTTCTTATATCCATCGTTACCGATCATGCTTATCCTATTAATCAAAGAAGTTAGGAAGTTGTAGCTAATGGTGATGACTGCAGTATGATGAATATAGTACAATACTAGAAAAGTAGTGATTAACATCGCCGATTTTCGATGGAAAATTGTTTCACATGGGCTGGACCGCATTTTTACAGCATGCGGTCGAGAGATGTAAAGCATCCATCTTAAAAATAGATGTAAATAGGTAGTGCATCTAAAAACTATTATAATTGATGGTCTAAATGTTTTCTTAATACAATTATTAGTTCTAGTTTTCAATTTTTTTTTCCTTCATATTCATGATCTCCATGTTAAAGATCATACATTCTCTAAAAATTAAGATCTAATTGTATTTAAAATATATATTTATTGCCAAGTCCGCATTCCTACAATATACGGGCTGACCGCGTAGAAACCGTGTCCATTTCCAATTCATGTAGTTTGGTTTCTAATTGTTTTCACCACAAATCTGAGATGACACAGACTACTTAACATCTACTTTGCCTTGACTCGTGTCCAAACTAAATGAACTAATGTCAGTAGCGATCTAGGGTTCCATCGAATTGCAGTTTATGACAAATCAGTCCCAAAAGACTTTTCTCAAAATTAGAGAAAAAGGAAGAATAGGATTTGAAAGATTTTTAAGAAAAGAGAGCAATCAATGACAAGAAAAATATGAAAAAGGAAGTAAACAGAGCAAAGGAAATACCTGTGAGTGACACACACATTCGCATGCATTGTTAGAAAAATCGGACGATCTAATCGCTAATCGTTTGGTTAGATCGCAACCGATCACTGGCCAGTTCTGTTTTTGGGTGGTTTTGGTGATCGATTGGTATTTCAAAAAAAATTCAAAAAATATATATATAAATTTTCAAAAATAAATAATTTAGTTTGTAATATATTTTTTAATATTATTTACATAATGGTAAAGATTAAAAATTGTCTGTCATTAATACTCACTTTAATTAAAAAATTTGTTAAAATCTATTTTTTTTATTAATTTTGAACTTCATTTGAACGTGTTTTGTTTTAATAATTATTTATATGGTTTTCATATTTTAGTAGATTTTTTGTTTTTGTATTTTTTTTATTTTTTCAACAGGTTTTGACTGTCCGGGAGTTGCCAATGTAGAATGGTTGAATCGGCCGGTGTACCGGTTAGGCTGGTTAAACCGCTTCCAGGCCAATGTCCAGTTAACCGTTTCGATTCGATTTTGCAAACAATGTTCGCATTAACTCACCCAATTGCATATCACCTAGCAGCCTAGAATGAATCTGGGCATATCAAAGGGCTAAAAATAGATTTGGTTTTCTGTTAGATCTTTCACATGAAATTTGGGGCGTCTATGCAACAAGCAAAGGCGTACCCAATACAAATGTAAAAAGTAATTTAAATAAAAACTTGACCTAAATACTCCTAAAAGATTCAAGGTTAATTTGGTTCATTTTTATTTAATTTTTTTTTATTTATTTACTATGCCTTAGCAAGATGCATTGACACAATAAACTCATGTGAAGAATATTTTTAAGATAAAAATAAAATTTGATTATAGTGTCGAATGGCCTAGACTTAATTTGGGTCATTAGGCATACAAGATGAGTACCTTTTTTCTTTATAACCCTAAAATACAACACCTGTGACAATTATGAAGAAAAGCAAGCGAAATAAAGTCTTAGGAACGGGAATGCCAAATAGTAGCTTGTAAATGAGATATGGCCACTTTGCACTAATGAAATATCTCAATATGCGTACTTGAGATATGTATAGAGTAAATAGGGTAAATCAGACAAACAACTTGCCTGAAAGAACTATTTTTTAGCCAAATAAATGCTTCCAAACCATAATTATCCATGTTTTGTTTCTTCACTCTCTTCATTAAAACCAAAATGACTATACAAAATGAAAGCCCATACCTGCTTTTTTATTTTCAGCAAAATAAAATGCTCTTGGCCGCCTCGTCTCCAAAAGGTCTAAGTTTGTCCTCCCTCTCTCCCCCCTCCATTTCCACTGTGTTACTGTATAAGAACAATGGTTTCCAAACTCTAAGAGGAACTGGACAAACCTTTTCCCTTGCCCTAATTGATTGCCTTTAGTGGTCAATGGTTCTGATATGGCCGCTACCAATATATGTCGTGGAGCGGTATATATGCACACGTGGTTAGCAATTTCGCAAAATGTTTTGAAAATCGCATCGGCCAAGGTACTTCGCCTTTGGCCAAGTCAAATAACTTGGCCGAGTTTGAGATGACTCTAATGAGTTAGATACACTGAAAAAAATAAAAAATGCACAAGTATTTTTTATTTGGATTTATACATTGAATATTTGAGAAAATTAAAATAAAAAAGAAAAAAAATATCTCCATATCCTCTATTTTTAAGGTTCCATATATTAATAAACCTAAAGTTTCAAAGATATCTTCCAACCTCCTGTCCACTTTAAACATATTTTTTTAACCTAAATAAATGTAAGAAAAACATGTACTTTTTAAGCCCAATTATTTCTCTCTCTTCACTTATATATCCCAAATTTCTCTCTTTTTCTCTCTTCCGGTGTCTCTCACTCGCTCTCTCTTCCTGTGTTTCTCTAAACACCTCTCTCTCTCTCTCCTTCCCGTAACCTCTCATCTCCATGAAGCCCTTCTCTCTCTCTCTCTAAAAGTTGGGAATGATGTCTTTTAAAAAATGGATGTCTTTTTAGCTTTGTTTGGCTTAAAAATACAAGATTAAAATAACTCAGAGGTTAGAAGAAATAAAATCTACAATTTTTATACTTCAAGATATCTTGTAAAACCTTGGGTCTATTGTAAAATAAAACTTAAAAATAAAGATTATAAATATATTTTCCTTAAAAAAATGAAAATTTCCAATATATTAAAAACTAGCAAATTCTTCTACAAAATATTTCTAACGAACATATAAGTGTTTTCTATTTCTTTTATAATTTTTTGTATTTTTCATTTTTTTTTATTTTAGGAGTTATTTGAGCAGTTAAGTTGTGCACTAACTTGCCTTAACTCACCTCGCTACTAGGGTGAGGCCAAGTTACTTGGCTCGAGTCCGAGTAGATTTAGCTGAGTCCTGTAACACTAGTTTTGCCAGAAAGCAGTAGAATATAATTATGAAAACTCACCCCATCCCACTGTAATAGAGCAAAATGAAGAAGGGAAAATGAATGCGAACTTTGAGAAAACAGGTGACCAATATTATTAACACCTAAAAGTTTACCACTGAGAGAATTTAAAGGAGAAAGATAAGATGGCAATAGGGAATTGCAGAGAATACTTTGGACATCACGCGAGTCTTTTGAAGAATTCCGCCTCCCATGGAGGCGAGCGAGCTTACCTCGCATCTCTTGCTTAAGAAACTGATGTTATCCTTATTAAGGAACTGCGCAATGACATATTATTTGAGAACCCGGTCCAGCTAGGATTGGTGGTGTTTTTCGTGATTGCTTTGAAAATATTGTTTTATGCCGGACCAATTTGTATTGCTACAACTAATTTTGCGAAATTAAATGCCTTGCTTAGGGGTATGCATATTTAGCTAAGGGTGACGTCTCTCTTGGCTATTTACTGTTTCTGACGATGTAATTTTATTTAAGTCATCAATAAAATTTTTGAATGTTTCAAAAAAAAAAAAAATTCTTTGCACTTCCCTATTGCGTTTTCTCTTTTCTTTAAAATTTTAGATACATCAAAGTATTCTCTTAAAGGGATATAATTAACAAAGGATCGTTCGTAGATTTACAAAAAGAAACCATTAAAAGGGCAAAATTGTTATTCAATATTTTTTTGCAAAAATTACGTATATATCCGTTATAGTTTACATTATTACAAAACTACCCATAGTTTCTGTTATTACCTATTTGTTTGTTTTTTTCATGTCATAACGAAAGTTTAAAAAAAGATAATTTTACCTTTTTTTTTGTTGTTCAACAACCGAATTTAATGGATTTTCCGTGGTTTAACAACAGAAATCAGACCAATTTTCGTTTTTGACAAAACCTAAAATTTTGATTGTTAAATAATCGAAAATTTAAAATTTTCGGTTTTTCAAAGATCAATTTTTTTTTCATAATTACTCTGTGTATTCTCTCTCTATGGATTTTCGCTTTTTGGGTTATTGAACAACCCGAAATCCTCTATACCTTTCTTTCACTCATGCTTCACTCGTCTTTTGATGTTTATCCACATAGATTAGTCTTAGTAGAAAGAGAATGAATAAACATAAGAAGAGTGTAACCTTAAGGTTTAGAGAGAGAATGGATAAACATTGGAGAGAGAAACATAAAAAGAGTTTAAACCCACTCAATCTAAGGTATAGAGAGAGAATGGATAAACATAGGGGAGAGTTTAAAGGATAGATAAGAGTTTAAATCTACCCAATATTTATCCATTCTCTCTCTATACCTTACATTGGATTGGTTTAAACTCTTCCTTACCCTTTAAATTATCTCCTATGTTTATCCATTCTCTCTCCTTTGTTTATCCATTCTCTTCCTATACCTTCAGTGGGTTTAAACTCTTCTCTATTTTTATCTATTCGTTCTCATATGTTTATCCATTCTCTCTTTATACCTTAGGATTTAAACTCTTCCCTTATCTTGGATTTCGTTTGTTGAAGAAACGAAAATTCATTGAATTCTAATCGAAAAGGGGAAAATCCAGAGAATACGCAGTACCTAGGAAAAGTTTTTTGGAACTAATCGTAAAGGGGAAAATCTAGAGAATACGCATTACCTAGGAAAAAAAAACTTTTCCAAAAATTTTGAATTTTCGGTTTTTTAAAAACCTAAATTGGCTTAATTTCGGTGGTTGAACAACCGAAGATCCATTGAATTAAAAAGGTAAAATTGTCTTTTTAAAAAAAAATTATTATGACATAAAAAAAACGGACATATAGATAATAAAGGAAACTATTCGATAGTTTTATAATAACACAAACTATAATGAATATGTTTGTAATTTTCCCATATTTTTTTGTCTTCTCACTTTTTGAAAAGTACAAATATGGCAAACAAATTTCTGGTGAAGCCATAGGAGAATTTCATCCCCCTCTATTTCTGTTAATTGGGGCAAGTTTTAATTCGATGAAAGCAAGAGCAATATCCTCTAAATCAAGCTCAAACTTGATCAAAATCATAGGTCAGATTAGCAGCCAAAGCGCGGGGAACAAAATTCATGCAACTAAATTTTCATTTGAAATCGCCATAAGTATGACCAAAAAGGTCACAAACTATAGTAAGATTCAAGTTCTAGAAATAAACTAAAAGATTGTGTGGAAATTGGATTTTTTATGGCCTAAAGAAGCATTACTGCAGAGAAAATTGAGACTCCGCTCTAAATTTCACAAATCATGGGCCAAATTTTGATGAAATTTAGTCTGCATATAAAAATGCTTTGTAGTGGTCAAAAGTCAAAACCAATGTTTTGGGGCTCGCTTTGGGCTAATAAGGACCGATTGAGTGGCTAGGTTGCCTCCTATAATGGTTGGTTGGTGGCTAGGTGGGGTGGGAGGTGTATGAATGGGTTATGGACCATCTGTGGCCCGAGGATGATAGGTTGGAAGTGGTTGAGTGGTGGGTAGCATGAAGGTCGTCAGTCGGCCGGTTGGCTAGGACCAATCATTTGGAAGCATGCTTGGTTTGTTATTGGGTGAGCATGCTGCTAGATTGGGAGAAGCTAAAAGTTGACCCTATAGACACCCAAGATTTGACTCAGTATTCTAGATCTGTTTACATAGTTTCTTCATCCTAGATCCAAAGGAAAAACTCCCACTCAACCATACTAACACCCTAAAACATCTCATAGATTCACCCTCGGAAAACTCAAACTATTTTCGCATCAAACCTACTCGATATCATAGGGAATTAAAAGTGCTTTCTAATGATTCAAGAATTGCTCAATTCCAATGTACAAATTGAAAGTTATGGGCAAAATATTAAAAATACATGAAATGACCGGTCCTTTGTGGAAAACAACTTTTTTAATTCAATAAGCATCCTCCTTGTGTTTTCTCTTGAGTACGTTTGATTCACGTGAAAGCAGTCACCATCTAATTGTTTTCATATGAAACCTGCATTCGCATGTTTGGTTCACACAAAATACACGTGAAAAAACATCCTATACACCATAACCCATTCCATGTGAAACCAACTCCTCAATAGGTGTGTAGCAATTTCCCCATGAAACCAATTTCTAGCTAAAATTCCCATAATCGAGGACGGATCCATCTAAACGAGTGATCCTTCCCTCCCTTTCTCAAACCCATAGTGTATCTCTCTCACTCAAAACTCTCGCCCAACACTCCAGTGTTGGCAATAGGCCGGTAGGCTTGGCCTTGTCAGCCTGGCCCTAAACATCTAGGGTATCGGCCACAAAATGACCAAGCTCGGGCTGAGCCCCCACAGCTCGACGATTAGATCCATGACAGGGCCGGTCCGGCCTGGCCCAGCCCAACCCTTTTTTACTTATTTTATCTTTATTTTTTCATTAATTGTAGTTGGCCTAACCTAACCCGCCAAGATCCTGATACGGCTAGAGTTGGGCTTGGGCCAAGGACTCTGCGCCCCGGACTAGGCTCCGGCAAGCTATATGGAGCCTAGGCTTAGGGCTACCTAGCCCATTGCAAGCCCTACACCCTCACATCTAAACATATGAAATTGATTACAACAGGTTTTCATTACATGTTTACCGAACATGGAAACAAATTAGGCTTAAGAAATTCTTTCCTACGTTTATAGCAAATTCTGGGATAGCTATTTACTGGACCTATCGCTAATTCACCCGCTCTAAACAGAGTTAAAGAAATAAAAGGCGATAAAGAATAGGTGGTCCTGTTATGTTACAACCCACAGATTGATCCAATTCTAAAGGACTAAATTCCTCTATGGATTGTCGATAGCGCTGGCACTAACAAACGGAAAACATATCAGAAAGAAAGAAAAATGAATAATAAAGCTAAGTAATAAAAGGAATCATCAAAGAAAAGTGTAATTTCCAACTTAAGTGGGGCCAACCGACCCGACACTCGGAGTTGGAGCCTAGACCAGACAACTTTTGATGCGTTGAGCTTCTATTTTTCTATTTTGAGAGAAATCACTCGAACCTTCGAAGTTTGGGCTAGTGAAGGGACTCCCAGTGGTTTGTGCTTCAAGGCATAAGGATCAAGTTTCCTTGGGACTTCTAAGCTTTTTATGGCTGAAATGATTTGAAGTTGCAGATGTTTAGGGTTTGATAACCAAGACATAGGATTTCGATTTCTTTAGCATTAGAATCTAGGTTCTTGAAATAAAGATCCATGAGGAGACCCAAAGTCTTCTACTTATAAAGAAGAATACTCTAAATCACATAGCCAACATGGTGATTGAATTTGGACGGTTTATTGATCATCGACGTGCTTTGCATCACTCCGCTTATTGCCCTCAGTGCTGCAGTATGCATCGTTGAGACCTTTTTGGTGCATCGTTGAGACCTTTTTGGCAGATGTTGGTGCAAAATTCCCCACATTTGCCATTTTTGTAGGATTTTTTTGTTAGTTCATGCCTTCCATAGTCATGCTCATGTAATTTCCAATATTCCTCTCTTTTCATACTTCAACCTGCGGGTGCCATTCTCCTGAAGTAGTGCATTTGGGATGTTTAGCAAATATTTTAGGCTGGAATATGGTTCAGGTATATAATATAGTTTATTGTGTTCTATGGTTTATTAGGCTAGTGTCATAAAGAGTTCAGGGATCTTGGAATAAAATCATTTTCGAAATGTGTGCCTGCAGTTGTCTTTTTTGGGCACTCATTTCATTCTTCGATGAACGGATGGGTATTAAAGAAGTAGACACCTAAACTTCTAAGATCATATGATCAGATGAAGACCACCCATCTAAGCTCATGAAGATGTCAACCACAATCCTACTCTTATCACTTGGGGATTTTTGCATTGGGGTTTTTCGAATTGAGCATTTTAACGTCATGCTTGGCTTTCTAAAACTAAAATTTGAATGGACAACTCTATCTCACCTCAATTCATGTCTGAACTTAGCATTTGAAAATTTCCATCGAATTACGGTTTATGAAAGATCAATTCCGAAACATCTTTTCTTCACAAACCATCTGCCGAGCTGACTATGATTTCTGTAAAACCGAAAACAAATCCTTGAAAATCTCAAGGAAACAGGCAAAAGCCGAGCTAACTATGATTTCTGTAAAACCGAAAACAAATTCTTGAAAATCAAGAAAAGAGTTTTGGAGGATTTTAGAAAAAGAGAATATTACAATAAAGGAAACAAAGCAAAACAAAAGAAATACCTAGGAAGCGAGGCATCTTGGCCCAACACCCAGAATTGGGGCCTGTTGGGCCTAGATAAGATAGAATCTGGGTCCTGTTAGGCCTAGATAAGATAGAAGATGATGAGTCTAATTCCTTGATCTTCAAGTTTTGCCAATCTAGAAGTCGTCTTCTAGAAAGTGCCTAGATAAGATAGAAGATGATGAGTCTAATTCCCTGATCTTCAAGTTTTGCCAATCTAGAAGTCTTCTAGAAGGTGTCTTGAATTCTCTTGGGATTTTGTACAGATTAGGGTCTCACCTAGAGTTTACTATGGTTCAAAATTACTAAGGGCTCGGGTTAGGGCTTCATCCTTAAAAGGCCCCTAAAGGCACCGGCCCAGATAGTATATGAATATTTTTTCTTGATTCAACATGTGACCTACTAGCCTCGTAAAATGGCTTCTATAGAATATTTAGGGAATCTCCTATAATTGGACTTATAGTTTAGGTATGGACTACGTTTCAGAGTGTCATGCATATATTGATTAAAATACATAAAAGGAAAATATATAATGTGACCATTTATTTTTGGTATATGGTGGTCACAATTAATCTTGATCATTGGATGTGAAATTGAGTGGCTACATTTAATTCATTGACCAAGGTCAAAGTTCAAAAAAAAAAAATTTCGAACTTTGTTATCCTCCCAAACTATCATATTTCATATAAGATGGTCGTAAATAATGGTGACGTATACCAAAGGTTCATTGTATACAATTCCATATATAAACATATATTTATATTTTTCAAAGGCTAATAATATATTTCATTTTACCTTTCTAAAATACGGAAAATCTGCGCAAAAGACACTCCAACTTATAATATGAGCGTGATTTCAAAAGCAATTCTTGCGAGGGTTTTTATTCTTGTATAAGTAGGAGTTTTGTTTCCTCAGTTGAACAGCTCACTCAATAGGACATTGCAAAATTCATTTAGAAAGAACAAAAGGGCAACGTTTAATTTGGGCCTTATTGAAGCTACTCCACAATGTTTCTTTCATTGTTGGTTATAATTTACGAATTGCATTCTATGAAACTATTTATTTTTTAATTACTTTTAACGATTAGATGAGAAAAACAATACATAAAAGTATGCAACAACATTCGAAAAGCTTTTTTTTAACAGTAAAATTGGAGAAACTTTGTTTTGTACTTTGTGCCTAAGAAATGACGCATCCCCAACCACCCGATTTTAAATGTAATGGTTGATGAATGTAACCTCCTTACATCAAATGTAAATGGTCTCAAACATTTTTCATAATTTATTGCATTGTTTTAAAAAATAGACTTGTGAGATGGATCTTCTTTGGCTTATTCAACTAAACGTCGGAACAGAGTAGAGAAACTTCACTCAGCCAAGGTATTCGGCTCGTCGATGCCAATCCTAGCTTAAAAAAAAAAAAAAACCTAAAATATATAATATAGTCTTCCTTTTGGAGATGGAAAATGAGCGTGCACCCTACCCAGAGTGCCCTTTGAATGCGTTTAAATCAGAAGGGATGCATTACTATATAATTATAGGAAAAAGTGTATATAAGGTGTCAACCTTATACAAATAAAGTGCATATCAAAATTCATTGCAAATAGTACATCTTCAACTGTATCAATTGGAATATAAATTTTCAAGATTTTTAAGTGTTCAATGATCTACTTACTCTACACTATTTTTATATATTTAATTTTCATAATTACATATGAAAATAAATCTATAGAGCATCATAGGCATTTCCAGCACTTGACTGCATCGTTCAACATCATTTCGGGGTGTGCTTACTTTGAATGTTTAGGTGTGTGCTTACTTTGATTGTTTAAAGCGCCAACCTTATAACAACTTCATCCTTAATGGGCGTATTTGATTGTTTAATGCACCTTATAAAAACTTCATCCTTAATGGGCGTACAACAAAAGTTGCTAACAAGGCCCAAACGTCGTTGATTGTTTAAGGTGTCAACTTTATACAAACTTCATCCTTAATGGGATGTACCACAAAACTTGCCGAAAGACCCCGAGTCAATCGTGTAGATTGTGTAGGAATTTGGGTATGTACTAAAGTAGTGATTTTTTTATTGAAGGTATTAATGAGATGAAAGTAGTAAAACTACAACGGGATGACTAACTAAGGTATGGAGTGCTACCACCCCAACCTCGAGGGTAGGGATTAGATTAAGTTTGATGCATTTCATTGCAAATTAAATAACCTAATTAAGATCGCTGCGACGGCTAGTTTCGCTCTCAATGTTGCGATTTCGCTTTTGTTAAGGTTAATAAAAGCATCTAAAGAAGGGAAACCTTTCTATTTGCTTCAATTACAAGTGAGCATCATCTGATGTGATGCTCAAAGTATATTATTCTTAATTTTTCCACAACCCAAATGAAATTTTGTCACTTTATTTTGTCACAAATATTGTTTTGGTGTGTACCTGTAAAATGATGGCACGACCCAAATTTGTTGTGGTTTTGATTCGTTAAAATAATAAAAATAATGCAAAAAACACTTGGCTTGATAATCTATTTTTATAACTAATTATTAAATCTTAAATTTCAAAAATGGTTCATATCAATTACATCTATAAACACTAAAAAATCTTAAAGAAAGAGCGTCCAAATAATGTGCCGTAAGATACACTATTTTTTAAACTCTAAATCTTTTTTTTTTTTCATATTCATAAGTCTCCTAGATAATCAATTAGATAGGGTTTTATAACATCAAAACAACCCTTTATGAAGGATTTTTGAGGTGCACCTTAGTTCTATCTTTTAAAATTGCAACCTTATATAAACTTTTTCTAGGGTTTAAAAATTGCATTGTGATTGAAGTAATCCTAGCCATCCAAAAGAAAAAGTAGGTCTAATGTTGAAAAAAGAATATTTCAGTATAGTGGTATACAGTACACCAGGTCAGTTGGTGGGGGTTCGAAACCTCCACCACGTAAAGTGACATGATGTGCACCATCCAACATCACCGCATTAACATTTTCATATGGTGCTGATTCTTCAAAATAATTGGCACACGGTTTTTATCATATCCGATCTGGATCAACGATTTATGATCTAATTTATTTTTTTTTATCATTAATCCATAGATTTTCGAGGTGTAGAGAGTAACACCTAAATGTTTTACATTTTTATGAATTATACAAGGAAAAGTATATAATAAGACCATTTATTTTTTGTACAATGTGGTAACAAGTAATTTTGACTGTTAGATGTGAATGAAATTGGGTCGCTGCATTGACAAAATTCAATATTCAACGGAGTTTTTCTCGACACACCCAAGCTATAAGCTATTCAATTTCACATCATAAATAATTGTGATATTTTTGTACTAAAAATAAATGATCTCATTGCATACCATCCCATCGTACCTCTAAATAAAACAACTCTTCAAAAAACCTCATAAAAATAACTAAATGCTTTCAACTTCCCACTAATTAAAGCCATTGGGACTCTAATCCATTCAAATATTTACAGAGAGTAGAGAAAATAAGAAAGAAAACAAATCAAACCTCAATTGCAGTCTCAATCGCAACCATGCCACTTTCTCTCTGATGCCTTCCCCTCATCATCATCAGTTTGAACTCCTCAAAACTAATCATCCCATCACCGTCACAATCCACACCCTCGATCATCCTCCGGCACTCGTCCATGCTGCTACTCTCCCCTAAGCTCCTCAACACCCGGTGAAGCTCGTCCGTCGATATCGACCCGTTACGGTCCAGATCAAAGATCATGAAGGCCCCCTTCAAGTCCTCAATCTCAGCCGCACGATCAACCCCCTTGGTGTTCAAATCAATAAACTCCTGTAAATCAATGAAACCATCACCATCCGAGTCCGCCTCGAGAATCATGCGCTGGAGCTCTGCTTCGGAGGCGGTTTCACCAAGACTCGCTAGGATTGAGCCGAGTTCCGACCACGAGATCTTGCCATCTCCATTGGCGTCAAAGCGGTTAAAGACATGCCCGAGTTCAAGGGCAAGGTGGTGCGAGAGTGGGTTCGATGGCATGGGCGCAGGTGGACTCGCTGAGGAGCGGGTGGCTCGGTCTGAGTAGAGGCGGAGAAGGCGCTTGATTGGGGTGGTGGGTTTCTGAGACGGCGGCGAGTTTGGCTCAGATTGGGGCTTCTTGCTGCGTTTAAGGAAGGACTGGAGACCCATGTCCAGGGGGAAGAAGAGAAGAGAGATGGGTTGATGAAGAGGGAAGAGAGAAAAAAACCAATGTGTTTTTTTCTTGAGAGAAGCCAACAAATAAGGGCAGAGGAAAGAGGATAGAAGGAGCAGGGGAATATAGAGAGAGAATCAATTAACCAAACGAAGCAACAAAGAAGAGGAAAAAACCATAATTGGAATCAAAGAAAGCAAACAGAATAACAATCTTTCAATGAAATAGGAGAGAAACCAGGAAACAGAAATAACATTGTGATGAATGAAAGAGAAAGATAAGAAAGAGAAACAGAAACAGAGACGCGTTTAAGAAGAGGTTTGTAGAGACAGAAAATGAAGAGAGAGAAAATCTGAGTCAGAGAAGCAAATTTATAGAGGATTTGAGTTGAAAATGAGAGAGAATCCCTGGAATCCGTCTCATTCCTCGGGAGAAACCGTTCTAAAGACTCCTGTTATCGAATGCTTTTAAAAATATAGAAAAGGGTACCTATTGCCGGCTTAGTTCTACGGGATTAGATAATATAATAAAACTATGAAAAATTAAATCTAAATTAAATCCAGATCAGAACAAGTATCAACGGCCATGATCTTCCCATAAATAAAGACAGGCTCGGCTAAAGTACTAACCGTTATACACTTAGCCTTGATAAATTTCATAAATACCCTCTATGCTTTTGAATAGTTTACAAGGTCTTTAACGGTTATATATAATATGAGTAATGATCCTACCAAACCCTCCTTCACCCATGTGCGGAAGATCATCTATATGTGTATAAGACTTTTAAAGATCACCATTAAACTTAACACAGATCTAAATCTATACCAAATTTAATGGCAATCCTTTGAGATCCTGCACACATGGATATGGAAGGGTCTCATATAATTATTACTCATATAATATATATGCTGTTTGTATAGAGCTTAGGGTCTAAACAATCAAATTAGAGCCTACCTTCAAATAGTATTGAGAAATGTGGTTTAACACTTGAAATATTTGTAATTGCCTTAAAATATATTTTTATTTTTATTTATAAAGTTTAAAGCTTTAAAAATAGTGTAGATGGATTGATTTATAAAAACTTGAAAATATTCGAAAATTGACGGTCCAAACAATGCATTACAAAATACAGTATTTCAAAAAATTGAAATCCATTTTTTTCTCATGTCTATACATCTTGATGTCAAGATGATCAATTTGAGCATCAAAATAATCTCTTCTAATGAAACCTTTGAGGTAGGCTGTAATTTGATTGTTTAGAGCCTCGGCTCCATATAAACGTTTACCAAAATGTGATGAAAGGAAACGGAAAAAAACGTACCCCAAAAATCTGAAACAGGGAATGACGGGCGAGTATTTGATATTTAGGTAAGATCATATGCGCATTTTCAAGGAGGGCTAATTATCCGAAAATCTATAATTTGGACAAAAGCAAATCTCAATTTTATGTAACAATATTTTTTTGCATGTCTGAAAATATACTAATTCGAGTTTTGTCATTTAATAAATTAGATAAATTTGGTTGGAATGAGAAATAGCTTTTCTCATATCAATTTTTTCTATTTGGTTTAAAATTTTTCCAATGAGATAAAATGGAATTTTTTGCTAATATGGCAACAAAATATTTCAATGAGATAAAATAAAAAGTTTTGCTGATATGGAAAATTTCTCTCTTTGGTTGCGTTGAGAAAGCACTGAGAAGCTATGAATCAAGACCAAACTTTGCAAATTTATCTTGTCAAACTGTTTTATTTCCTGGTTTTTGGCAAGAATAAAGAAACAAAACTACGGAGAGAGATTAGAGAGTAGATTAGTTTTGCTTTATCATGGAAATGGAATGATGGTATTCATGCAATTTGATGGTTCGTTTTTTTTTCAGGATTAAATATTGAAGACAAATTTACATATACTATTCATTTTGGGTATAGTTTGTACAAGGTTGCAACCTTAAACAAAGTAAGGCATACTTTTAAATTTTATAATTCTTAGAATGGCCTAAGAATATATTTTTGTCTATCACCATCATTGAAGTTTTTTTCCACCAAATAAGAGTTTGTTCAATTATTTGGAGTTGGTTACACGAATCCTGATCCATAGAATCTATTTTTATTTTTAGTTATAAAATTTTAAACTCCAAAAGTAATTTAAATCAAATAGATCTATAAACACATAAAAATAGACGGTACAGATAATACGTTGCAAGTTACACTATTTTTTAAAATGTTGAGATGATCAAATAGAGGATTCTTCTGCATTAAAATAGCATTTTCCTATAGATTTCTAATGTGCACTTTAATTCCACACTTTATATAAGGTTGCCACTTTATATAAACTTTTTTTATTTCTACCTTAGTTACACAGTTTAAGGTTGCTACTTATATAAATGTTTTTTATTTCTGTACATAAACTTTGTGGGGGTGTTAGTGTCATACTGAATGAAGATGAGGAGGCGTATTTGTTTGATACTTAGTGGTACGGATGTAACAAACCGCATTGGGGTTCAAGAGGTCCGTCAAACACCGGATGACCGTTGTCTCATTCTGTTTGGAAGCAAGCGTGAGAGCACAGCAAAGATAAAATAATAATGGGCAAATTATAAATGACTCCCAAAATAGATTTCTTGTGTAACTTACCCAACCCAATTATTTTGGAAAAATTGCATAAATTTCTCCAAAACAGGCTTTCTAATCAATTTACCCACTTAATTTATTTTTTACTTTTTTTTTTTTTTTTAACTTCCCTAAAAACCATGTTTCCTAACAAATATCCCTAATATTTGTTTTTTTTTTTTACGCTTCCCGTACATAACAAATCATTTCAGATCCCAATAAAAGGAAATGCCGTACTTGTACAACGACCGCCTGCTTATTTCAAAATACTAGATCGCCACTTTAAAGCATGGGATTACCCTTTCAAAATGTCGTACCGCTACTCCAAAACACCACGACTGCTTTTTCAAAATGCCGACTGCCCATTTCTTCAATCCCCGTACTGCCACAATGAAATGCGACACTGCCCATTCCATCAAAATGATCTTCGGACTACCTCTTCCAAATGCCTGAGTGCTCTCTCCAACGAAAATGATTTGTTAAGCAATGGAATGATATTTTCGTAAAAAAAAAAATGGATTTAACCAAAATGATTTGTTAAGCAAAGAAATGATATTTTCGTCAAAAAAAAAATGAATTTTTTTTATTAGGCATTGTTTAGAAACATGGTTTTTAGTCCATTTTGAGGGGTTTTATGCAAGTTTTCTAATTATTTTTCCACTTTTTACGTTAAAATATACTTAACAAATACCAATACTATTCTTCCTGGATAAACATCTGGTCTAACAAATGTATATTGTGGTCTAGGAACTCCTCGACAAATATATGTGACAGTCCGACACTCTTATATATGTGGTCCGATATATCTATATATGCGGTCCGACGTATACTGAAGGCTAGTCCGATATATAATGAAGGCTATTTGGCACTTTTTGTAGTTTAGTTTAATGTGGTCAGGCAATTAATACTTGGTGGTCCGGCAACCCATCTATCATTTGGTACTGTACGTAAGCCCACGGTCCGGCAGCCCATCTAGCTTTTGGTAGTGTCGGTAAGCCCACGTGAATGGTTTAAAACTAAAAAGTGGGAAAAATAGTTTGATTGGGTTAAGTTTCACCGAAAGTCTATTCTTGGGTTTTTTTTTGTAATTTCCTCTGAAATAGGATTAGGTATAAATGTTAAAATGCGGCGAATTTTAAGCTGGGTTAATAATGATACACTGAGGGGATTTGTTTGGATCGCTTTATATTTTTTAGCATTGTTTTAGAGAGAGAAAGAGAGATCACATTTAAGAGAAAAGAAATCGTGCATGCTTGTATTTTGAGCATTGTTTGTTGGAAAAGAGGCGAGGTCAGAGAGAGGCGTGCATGCCAGTTTTTTAGAGAGAGAAAGAGCGAGGTCAGAGAGGCGTGCATGCTTGCTTTTTAGAGAGAGAAAGAGGCATGGTTCTGTTTTTAAGCATTATTTGAAGGAAAAAGAATAGGTGTTTCAAATTCAATGTCTTTTTACATGTGCGGGCTACGCGTGCTCTCCTACTCAGTGGTGTGCTTCAAGTAATATTCTCTCTCCACACCATGCACTTCACTTCCATATTCCCCCCTCTCTCTCTCTCTCGAAAAAGAATACTGAAAAGAGAATGTGAATGTGAGCTCGATATTTTCTTTAAAAAGTCTCTTTCCTTTATAGTTTTCCTTCTTGTTTTTTTCCTCTAAACATAGTATGCCGTTTCTATAGGCCTAGGCTTTATAAAAACAAAGTAACACCTCACTTAAATCCTCGTCCAGAAAGTCCTTTCAGCATAAAAACATATATTCATGATAGCTTTAAAATAAAATTTTTAACATTAACTATGAACTTAAAGAAAAATAATACAGATCATGCGGATCCGTAAACACTTATTTCAAAATAAAATAGATGATTTATATAATATGTTACAATATACAGTAATTTAGGGTATGAGATCTTAATGTTTTTCACAACCACGTAGCTAAGGCAACCAAAACTATAATTTTTTAGAACTACTTAGTTTGACAGGACTGTAGCCCTATCCAAGCATTTTTATTTTAACTTCTATTTAGTAAAATTTAGTCAAACTACTACATAATTTCCATCAAGCCCATCCGAGAAACCTGGCCAAAGTGGTGTGAATCAGTTGAATGGCCGAAATTTCAGATGTTGCCAAGCTGGCGAGAGAAATTATCCCAAAATTGGCGGACATTTCCCTCTACAATTGGAAAATAATGCGCCCAAAATCTCGTCCATTTATTTATAAATGATATCTCGGTCAAGTTTTTGGTCGCCGATATTTACCGCATTAATTTCATGAAGAGTGGAAGATATTTTCAGCTTAAATTTCGCGCGGATATTTACAACATTAATTTCGCGAAAAAAGAAGATATTCTCAACTTAAATTTCGCAAAAAATCAATGAATTTCGTTTAGGCGTTTATTCAAATATTAAGAAAGGATTTATGACATATTAATTGAAAAAAGGGTAAAATTAAGGGTGGTGGGCCTCGTGACCGACGCTGCTGCGGTCACGCGCTAGCTGTGAACGCGACCTTTTTATTAAACTTTTTGTGAGACTTTTGCAGCGTAACAACTCATAGATGCCGTGATTTAAACGACATAAAAGTAAGTAAAAGGAAAATAATTTTGTTGCATGAATGCCGCGTGGTGCTAATTCATGAAAAGTTACTAATATTTGCTGGGAAAGCTTTTTATATTCTTTTTACATGGAAGTTCCATCCTCCTACTATCCAGCCGTCTATTTTTTTTTATCTGAGAGAGTCACTCACCGTTTGATTTTTAGATCCGACATCTCAAAGTATTTTTTTTAGTTTTTTTAATACAAATTTTTTTAATTTGAAATTTGGCACGTGTCATCTTCTCATTGGGACGTACCTATAAAAAATATTAACAATAATTTTTCGATAAAAAATAATGACCAAAATAGCTTTTGAAACTTTCAGGTGTATTTTGGTCATTTTATGTTGTTGAAAGTATTTCTTTTATATTTTTCATTAGTGCGAGTTTATTGGAGGAATGGACGTCCAAATTTTGGTATCAAAATAGTTTATAGAAAAAAATAATAATAATAAAGTAGTGTAGAGACGTTACATTGTGATTGGGGCAATCTTAGCCCTCCATTAAAAATTGGACAATTGGATAAGAACTTCTATGTTGTAGGGGAACATAGAAAGTTTTCCCATATTTATTTGGGCAATGTATATTTTCGTTATTTTCCATTTGGGCGACATATATTTTCAATTTTGATCAAGAGAGCCACTCACTGTTTGATCTTAGATCTGACATATCAAAGTATTTTATTTTTAGTTTTTTTTATACAAATTGTATGAATATGAAATTTGGTACGTGTCATCTTTTCATTGGAGCGTACCTATAAAAAAATATTAACAATAATTTTTCGATGAAATATAATGACCAAAATACCCCTTGAATCTTTCTGGGGTATTTTGGTCATTTTATTCTATTGAACATTTTTGGATATATAGCTTTCGCTAGTGCGAGTTTAACAAAAGAATGGACGTCCAAAATTTGGTGTCAAAATAGTTTATAGAAAAAATTAAAAATAAAATAGTGTAGAGACGTGACATTATGATTGGGGCAATCTTAGCCCTTCATTCAGAATGGATGGTTGGATAAAGGGGAAGTATATAAGTTTTATGTTGTAGGGGAAGCATAGAAATCTTGCCTGGTTTGTATACAGTTACAACTTTAAACAATCGAATTAAGGTGTATCTCCAAATTTTATAATAACATGTAATTTCGGTGTTAAAAGTTCCTAGGATTATCTAAAAATCTAAATCAAATAGATCTATAAATATATGAAAATCTTGAAAATGGACGGTCTTGCAAGATGCACTATTTTTGGGACTCAAGATCCTTTTCTTTATATATATTCATACATCTCGATGTCGAGATTATCAAATAGAGGGTTTTTCAACATTAAAAGAACCATTTTCGATGGATTTTTGAGTTGCATCTGTAATTCAACATTTTAAGGTTGCATCTTTATATAAACTTTTTTCATGAATTTATGTAGAATTTTGTCATAACTCGTTTTTACTTTTTTTAGATATCACAATTTTTTTTTCAAAGTCGATCAAATGGCCATGATTCTCTAAGGGTATGTTTGGTTCATGCGTAAATATTCCTAGGTAATATTTACATATGTAAATTGTGTTTCATACGATTTTTTTTTGGGTAAGTAAGTAGGGGAGATGGCCCCTACCCTAATTTTTCATTAATAGGAAAAAGAAAAACATATTATTTTACAACCCTATAATAGGGTAATTGCGCCAAATCATGTAATAATAGAAGAGACAGAAAGTTTGGGATTGTTGCACCTACATAAGCCGATGCTTTCTTAGCTAGAGCATCAACTACCATATTCGTCTTGCGAAAAACATAAGCAATATTCTATGTATGAGTCGAGAGCCTTGAACGACACTTGTCAACTATAGGTCGTAATTTCCATGGGGCACTGCAACTATCCTGAATAGCATCTACTAACAAAGATGAATCACTTTCTATCTGTATTGGGAAGCGGCCCATCTTGATAATTAAGAGAATACCTTCCTCAAGATCCTAAAATTATGCATAATTATTAGACGCAACTCTAGTGTTTAGCGAACGCTGCCACAAATCCACCATTGTTATCTCTTATAAGCCCACACCTTACTGCAAAAATAGGATTGTGCAAGGACGTACCAGAAATATTCAATTTATAATACTGAACCTCAAGAAATGACCATGCAACTGGGACAAAGGATTTTGGCCTCTGCTAGTGCCAATTGATTTGTAAGTTTTTAATAATCGCATTTTCTGACAACTGGAAAGCCCAATTTTTAACTTCTGCTAGAGCCTTGACATGGATAATAATGTGAATTACAACCTGCTCCCTCCTTAGAGAGTTAGATCTAAAGAGTCGTATGTTCTGCTCCTCCCACAGATACCAAATTGTTGTGAACAAAATAGCCGTCTAGATATCAAGTAACCCCTGTGATTTGAATTTGAAGGCTAACCACCGGCGAAGAATACCCAGGATCGTAGTATCATGCACAAATCTCTTGCCACACTTCCAAGCTAAACATCGCTAAGCAGCCAGCGAAAAAAGACGATGAAACAAGAGGTGACATAGATTGTCCTCGTTGTTTCTACAAAAAGGGAAAATAGTAGCCATGTATATACCTCGCTGCTGAAATATAGATGAATTTGGTAACCGATTATGCATAGCTAACCATGAAAACCACTTTGCCCAATGGTGACATTTTGAAGACCAAAGAGCACGAAATAAGGGCTAAGGTGACGTTTTATATTGAATGAAGTTCCAAGCTGATTTGATTGAGAAAGTTCCATTGGCATAATGAGTCCATACCAATGAATCATCCTTAGACTGTAAGGAAAGAGTATATTGCTCCATATCACCCCATATAGTATTCAACAAAGTTGAAGGATGTGAATACAATATCCATGATTGTGGATTACCATCAATAAACTCTGAAACCTTCTGTTTTTCAAGTTCCCTCAAATCCGTCTGTCCATTTGCATCTAAAGAGTCCCAGATTGACTACACTGATAGCCAAGGATCTATCAAGAAATCCACCGTCTACCCATTCCCAATACACCATTGGACATTATCCTTTATTTGTGATAAACCGATATGAATGCCCTTTGAACCATGAAAACAACCATTCTTAGTCACAGAATCCCAAATGGAACACAATTTAAATTACTTGTATTTGAAGAACTGAGCAACTAAAGAAGATGGATTTGATAAAATCCTCCATGCTAGGCTTCATCATACCTGCAATATTGAAGTATATCATTTCCCTCACCCCCAGGCCTCCCTCCTCCTGAGGGAGGCAAACTGTCATCCACTTAACAAGATGAACCCCTTAAAATTATGTAAATCCTGCTCATAGAAAGTTCTTATGAATCTTCTCTATCATGTTACAAGTTTTCTTTGACAGTATAAATTATAGTATCCAGAAAATATAAGAAGCACTGAGGATTGATTTAAGAAGTTGAAGACGTCCTGCATAAGATAAACATATGGCTTGCTATGTTCCTATCCTATTGATCACCTTTCCAACCAGCCTTTGACAATAACTATTCTGAAGATGTCCATGAAACAAAGGTAGCCCAAATAACGCACCAGCAAGGAACCCTCACTGAACCCCAGCTTTATCAAGATCCGTGCTCGATTGCCCTGTGGCACCCCAAAGAAAAAACCTTGCTCTTTGTAGAGTTTAGAATTTGGCCAGTGCTATTATCAAAATTAATGGTAATTGTCTTTATTGAAGAGGCAGATGCATAAGATGCCACAAAAAAAATTACAACATCGTAAGCATAAAATAAGTGAGAAATCTCATAGTCTCACCCAGAGGAGAAGGCTCTAGGTATCAATCCCTGCAACATAGCCTGGTCTAGTTGCCTACTAAAGTAATCCATGTCTAGTATAAATAAGTACGGGTATAAAGGATCTCCTTGTCTTAGACCTTTTTTCCCTTGAAAAAATCTTTAGGGAAACCATTTCTCAAAACATAAAAGAGGTAGTCGAAATACATAGATGAATCTATGAAATAAATAGATCTAGGAAACCCAAAGCATGTAACCTCCTCACAATAAATTCCCATGTAACTCTATCATGAGGCCTACTCAAATTAATCTGCATACGCATTTTAGGACGAGCTGAATTCTTATAGCAAAGAGACATAATCTCATTTGCTATTAGAATATTATCTGAAATGAGCCTATCCTTCAGAAAAGCAGCTGCCTAGGGTAAATAATGTCCTCAAGGACAACTCTAAGACAGTTTGAGATTATTTTACTAACAATATTATAAAGGACAAACCAATAGGTATAAAATCCTTCATAACAAAGGAGGCATTCACCTTAGAAATCAAACATATGAAAGTAGAATTAATCTTCTTTGGAAACTTACCTTTACCAAAGAAGTCCTTGAGGGCTATGTACAAGTCTTTATTAATGATCTCCCAGGCAAATTTATAAAATTGCGCTGAGAAGCCGTCCTGTCCTATAGCACTCTCACTTTTCATGTCCCAGATAGTGGCTTCAATTTCTTCCATAGTGACTGCTTCAACCAATTTTTCCATCTGATCCAAACATAATGAACATGGAGGTAGAAACATATCCGCCTGAATGGTGTCAATATCATTATCTGGAGCAAGCAAGTCCTCGATAAAACTAATCATATGTTTATCAATATCATCTTCAGAATCTAGCAAATTCCGATTCTGATCTTTCAACGATATAATCTTGTCATTTATTCTTCGAATCACAGTGGAAAGATGAAAGAACTTGGTATTAGTATCACTGTCCTTAAGTCAATTCTATCTATATTTATGTCTCTATAGTCTCTCCTCATGTCCCAAACGCATTTGAAGCCTCTGGGTACTCTCCTGCTCTTCTAACATCAATGCCTCATTCAAGGGATCTGAGGTTAAGCTATCATGTAAAGAAGATAATTGGAGTCTGACCGCCATAATGGATTCACTAACATGACCAAAGACCTCCTTATTCCATGTACGCAAATCAGCCCTTAATCTTTTTAGTTTAGTAACACATGACTGTACCCCCAACTCTAACGTGCCAAGATGTAGAGACCATATCGATAAAACCAGGAGGCTTTTCCCACATCAAGAAATATTAATGGTTTTGGACCAACCGATCCCTCATCAGAAACTGTTACCATTATCGGACAATCATCAGAATTGGCTTTGGGAAAAAGCTCCATCTTGGATTCTAAAAAAGCTAAAACCCAATCAATGGTTGCCAATGCGCGATCTAATCTACTTCTTATGCATCGCATGTTGATCAAACTATTAGACTAAGAAAATCATCCCCTTATAACTCCCATGTCAGATAGAGCACATTTCGTCATGACTTGGGCAAAGTCACCCAAGTTTAATGGTAAAGAGCTGCTGTCACACCCCAAGAATTTACAGTACCGTTATTCCTGAGATGTGACAGACAAAACATATATACATCTCTTGATAGGACAAATTTACAGTGGCGAGGTCTTACAAAGTAAATAAAGAAAGCTAGTACAACAACAGTATCTTCCAAGGTTGATCTTGACTTTCACTCAAAATGAATCCGCAGTTATCCTGAAAAAAATGTTTACCATAGTTTGAGGAGTTTGGCTACTCAGTAAGTGATCATCATAATCTTAAAAATAATCATGATTGAAAGATATCAATATTTTCCAAAATGAGCTCTATTAACAGAAATGCATCAACAGTTTTACTTTCAATAAATGCATAATTAAGTATAATCCGAGTAATTGAAATGCTTATAACACTTTTAACGGCAGTACATAATTCAAAGGATTTCACAAATACCCTACTGGCGTCCCAAGTAGGTCACCTATATACCCCATCAGCGTCCTGATGGGTCCACTTAATCCCTATCGGCGTCCCAGATAGGTCCACTTAATCCCTGCAGGTCCACTTATACCTCACCGGCGTACCGGATGAGTCCACTTAAACCCTACCGGCGTCCCAGATAGGTCCACTTATACCTCACCGGCGAACCGGATGAGTCCACTTGCATACTTAAATTATTTCTAAATCTCTTTAAACATTCGAAAGCAGCAATATCATGTACTCAACATATCACTGAAACCATTAATATGAATTTCACTTAAACCATTAATAACAATCACTCTCTATAACATTTCAAAAATAACCAATCAAATATTTTGGGCTCAAATTTAGAAAGGTAGCAGTTTGTAAAGGCATTCTAGCATAATTGCCAATTTAATATGTATAGAAAAACTCTTATAAAAATTCAAGAATACGGAATTATCACAATTTATGGAATATCAATTCACAAATAAACATTTTATAACAATACTATAATCAATTGCAAAAATGTCAATTTTTAAATAATACGGCAGTCATTTGCACATGAATTTTACAATGTCTAAATATTCAAAACAGTAGAAAGAAATATCACAATTTTACTAAAAGCAGAAATATCACATTTATTTCTAACAATAGACAAGAAAAATAAATAAATTTATTTTTCTAATTTACAGCATTCAAAATTTCTAACATAGATAAAATATCACAATTTTTATTAAAAAGATTATTTTTCAAGATAATGAGGTCACGTGCGCATAAAATTTATCGCGCCTAAAATTCATGATAATAAGCAGAGTTTTTAAAAAGAATGGATTATTTTTCGAGACAATGAGGTCACTTACACACAAAATTGATAAAATAAAGATCCTAGACGGAAATATCACTATTTATTAAAAATAGACTATTTTTCAGAAAGACGATGTCACTTACACACAAAACTTATAACATAAAGATCCTAGACGGAAATATCACTATTTATTAAAAATATACTATTTTTCAGGAAGACGATATCACTTACACACAAAACTTATAACATAAAGATCCTAGACGGAAATATCACTATTTATTAAAAATATACTATTTTTCAGGAAGACGATATCACTTACACACAAAACTTATAAAATAAAGATCCTAGACGGAAATATCACTATTTATTAAAAACAGACTATTTTTCAGGAAGACTATGTCAATTACGCACAAAACTTATAAAATAAAGATCCTGGACGGAAATATCACTATTTATTAAAAACATACTATTTTTCAGAAAGACAATGTCACTTACGCACAAAACTTATAAAATAAAGATCCTGGACGGAAATATCACTATTTATTAAAAACGGACTATTTTTCAGGAAGACAATGTCACTTACGCACAAAACTTATAAAATAAAGATCCTAGACGGAAATATCACTATTTATTAAAAACGAACTATTTTTCAGGAAGACAATGTCACTTATGCACAAAACTTATAAAATAAAGATCCTGGACGGAAATATCACTATTTATTAAAAACAAACTATTTTTCAGGAAGACAATGTCACTTACCCACAAATACTTGAGAAGGAGCTTCCGATAAAAATTTGGCTAGAGAGAGGAGTTCACTGTGTTTCGACCAGAGAGAAAATCTCATAAGTTTTCTAAGGTAGAAGTCCTCATCTCTCTGAATTTAAATTCTACTAATATATTATTTTATTCTTTTATTACGTTACAGGTGTGAGCGTTAGGTTACGCTTTAAACGACTAAAGCCCACGTCCTTTAGTGGACGTGGCAAGCGCAAAGAAGCAAAGAAGCTTTTAAACGAAAAGCTTTGAAAAGTAGAGATGGTCCCTAAGGACCATCATGTTCAAACGAATCATCATGTATTAAAAGTTTATTTTCTTCTTCTTTTTTTTTTTTTTTTTTTTTTTTTCAAAAGTTTAGGATTGTTACAGCTGCCCCCTCTCACTTTTTTGGAGATGTGTAATAATGTATTGAAATCCCCCATCACTAACCAATGCTCTGAAATAGTTGTCCCCATAGTTCTCATATGATTCCATAACAAGGCTCTTTGAGATACTAAATTAAAGGCATATACCCCCGAATTTACAGATACACGACCATTGTAAATTCTAATAGTTTCCACTATTATCATTTGATCATTAACATCCAACACATTGACTGAATATATCAATGGATTCCATAACATCATAATCTTGCATCTTTCATTAATCTCATTTGTAATGAAATTATTGTAAAAGCTTAGTTTTTTTTACCACACATGATTCAAGTCTGTAGGAAATTTGGTCTCTAAAATAAATAAAATACCAATATTTTGCTGGTTTCTAAGAGTAACAATATTAGAAAATCTGCTTGGGCCTTACATTCCAAGCAACAACAGACATAGAAAACTTTTAAGATTTTGAGTGCTTAGTAAGGAAAACCTTACCTTTTGTGGAAATTGGGAAACAATATGCCTTAAGAGAACCCCCCTTCTTACCACTAATAATTGATGTAGATACCATCATTTGAGACTGCGTCAGAGGTTTATTTACCTCATCCCCAGGAATATGATCTTGCACATGTTTACTAGGACCTTTCACCTTATTAGCTCCATCTGTCATAGGCATTTTAAGCTTCAATTCGGCTGAGGCTATGACTCATCATTCTCCTGATTGGCACCTACATCTGATATGATTGCACTAACTGAGTCCATGCTACATTTGTCCTTCAAAGAAGCAACATCATCTGAGATCTCAATCTGATGGGAATCCCCATATATCTCTTCCTACACACAAATGCGCTCATCAGAGGGTAGGGCAACCGTAGATGCAAGTTCACCCTCACCATTACTAGACGCTGGCATCTCCTTCACAACATTCCCACCCGATTCAGCAACTTCCAAAACCTCAATCTGTGAATATCTCAGATTATGGACAACAAGACCTGCCACTCTCTCTACTTACTCTTTGAGCAAATCATTAGCATTTTTAATATCCTCGCTAACACAAGACGTATCCAATGGCACACAATTCAAAACTCCATCACCATGCAACATGCTCGAGTGGTCCTGCAGCCTGATCCATCAGGTCTTTTTCCTCGGCTAGGGCCTGAAAGGTATTGGGAACATTCACTACTTCTTTTTTTAAATCATTTGTGTTCTATCATTAACGACTTTCCATCCTTCCTCTCCCAATGGTAACACAATAACTGCTCCATTATCATTTCTTGCCTTTCTTTCGGCTGCTTTAACCTTTGATGTGTCTTTCAAAATAAGAGATGTTCAGGATAAATCCTTCATATGGCCAATTCTATTACATCTTGAACAAGTGGTTGGTATAAACTCGTATACAATCTTTTTACAGTACTCCTTGCCTAGGATATCAAACCACACATCCATCAAACATGATCTACACACATCCATTAAACATGATCTACTCACATCCATCGTAACACTGATCCTTGAATCTTCCCGCGCTCACAATTTTGTAGGTTTGTTCATAAAAATGGGCTTTCCTGCACTTGATGAAATACGAAATAGAATCCTCGGCTCCCAGAAAATGAGTGGAAGGTTTGACAATTTGATCCACACTGGGACAAGCAGTTGTGTGCGTCTAGTATGTTGGATTGAGGGGTCCCATTCTTGAAAAACCAAGCACTTTTTGTTTACAAACCAAAGGCCACCAGTGCGTGCTATTTCCATATCCTCCTTTGATTTAAATCTAATTATCAAAAACCTATCACCAATAGAAAATATTTCAAGCTCATTCTTGAGCATCCACATCTTCTATAACATCCCTTTCATATACGTCCATTCCGATCTACGTCCCAGGAGGCAATTTTCCCACTTCTCAAAGCACAACTTAACGAGCTCCTATTCAATTTGCACATAACATCTGCCATTGATTGTTTTAGTTGGTGTAATGTCCAAATGTCAAAATAACAAACAACATTATTGATCCCGTTTGCTCCAAAAATAAGATCCATGGGCTTTCCGGAGTCCCAACAATTAAGGCTTACAAGTGACCCCTTATTGTTCTTAGATTCAAATCGCAACGGAGGAAATTCATCCAATTCATTGATAATGCTCTGATCATTCAAAGATTAGGAGTTGATAGTGCCCTTACATTTATCTTTCGAATAGGCATTAGAGGTTAATGGAAGGTAAAGAATATGACCTCCCCTCACATCTTTGCCAACAGTAGATGTAGATGATTCACGCATGAACCTGCGTACTCCCACATCACCACCATGAAGTGAGTCCTTATTCAAAGTAATACCTCCAGAATGCCCAGGCATATGACCATGAGCACCCATAGATACATCCTTATCAGTGAGAATACCCAGATCAACCACCACTTTGCTGATGTTATGAAGAACATCATCCATCATAGCGCCCCCACCAGAGTTATCAGCAAGAATGCCCAGTGGCCCAGCCACAATACCACTAGAAAGCTCATGTAAGAGGCCATGAGAACCCATAGAAACTCCCTCATCAGCAAGAATACCCGAAGACGTAACATTCTCAGCCACCATTCGGTCGATGTTATGATTTCATGCTACATCAGCAGCCATTGGCGAGCCCACACTAGATCCATCAATTTGTAGAGCCTCTCTAACATGAGATTCTTCATTGGCCGCAATACTCCGACTACCACCACCATCATGAATCAAGTTACTTTAACTATCACGCAAAAACACGTTCACACCAAAATCTATAAAAAGCTGATGAGATTCATCAGCACCCAACGAAAGATCACAATGAGGGGAGACGCTTTCATCATGGCCATCTATCACACGGCCCATAATTGCCTCACGATCATAAGTAGTTCTGTTAACGAGGCCATCCAGCAACTTAGAAGATGCAATAGAGTCCTCTATCACGGAGAAGATGCAATAGAGTCCTCTATCACGGACGACATTAAGTTTGAAGCTGCAAAAGGTCCAACATCAGTGTCCATGGGCTTGGAAGCACCTATAAAAGAAGCAACCTCCAAAGGCTTGGAATTACCTAAAGGCTTAAAAGCATCCAAAGGCTTGGAAGGCTTCAAATCACCCAAAGGCTCGGAATAGTCAACGTTCAAAGGCTTAGAGGAGGTGGCGTCCAAAGGCTTGGAAGCACCCAAAGAGGCAGCATCCATAGGCTTGAAAGCACCTAAACTACTATAATCGAGAAGACCATCAAATCTAGGTCGAAGATCAGTAACTATGCGAAAACCATCAGCCACAGCAGCCAGTTGTCAATCACCATCATAGGGCCTAGGACCGCCCTTTCTGCCATAGTCAGTAAATGACATGAAAGCCAGGTCCTTTAGCAGACCTCTCCTCTTTGTTAACACCACCAAAACCAACAACAAAGTTCATGCCTCCATATCCAAGAAAAGAATATGCACCTACATTGTTCTTCGGATCTGGAGGCTTTCCATCCATGGGAAGTGCTTCCTCAAAACCAGGGCTCTCCATAGAAGCCATACGGAGATCTCTAGATCTCAAAGCCATGGCTGCAACGAACAAGCTTCCTCATCCCCTCAAGACCCTATCAGAGCTCCTTCAAAACCTCTTTTTCATTTCATACGATTTGCTTCATGCAAATGCATATTTAAATAAAATATCATGGTAAAAGCTTTTACTATGAAATGGTTAATCAATGGTAGGATAAAACCATACCTAATGAGGTGGGGAAACATTTCCTGTGCACTTGTTTTCACACACATGGACCCACTATTCACTATTTATAATTTAATATATTATTATAATATTTATTTATATATAAATTATATATTTAATATATAAATTATATTTTAATAATAATTAATATATAATGTATAAATAATATTTTATATGAATATTATATTATTTTATATTATACTATATTATATAACATCAGATATAATATTATAATATAATATAAGGAAAAAGTTTATATAGAGCTCATCTAAAAAATTTCTCTAGAAGAGGTGGTTTTGATGCTGAAATATTCTCAAATTGATCATCTCGACATCACGATGCATAAATATATATATAAAAAAAAGATTTCTAGTTTTGGAAATAGTGTACCTTGTAACACATTTTTGGGCTGTCAATTTTCAAGATTTTCAAGTTTTCACAAATCTGCTCTATGTACACTATTTTTAAAGCATTAAATTTTATAATTAAAGATGAAAATATATTTTAAGGTTGTCATAAAGATTTCCATTACTGAAACTACATTTTTATTTGAAGGTGCGATTTAATTTGATTGTTTAGAGCCCCAACTCTATACTAACCACATCATAATAATATGCTTATAATATAATATAATATAATATAATATAATATAATATATGGTATTAAGTAGAACTGAATGGCAGACCAGGATTCATGTAGCCAACCCCATATAATTGGAAAAATGCCATGATGATAATGATGAATATAAATAGATATATATTAATAGTTAATGTTAATAGTATTATGTATAAATATATATAGGAAAAAGCTTGTGTGAGCTCACTAGCACACAGAAAAAAATGAGCTCAACGGCCTAGATTGAATTTGGACCGATCTGACAATCATGGATATCCAGTAGTCTTTGAATTTTAATTTTTTTTCTACATATCCAAATCACTTGAAATTTTAGGCGTATGTTCTTGTCATCACGCCGTACCTAATAAAAATATATATGTATAAAAGAATCCTTGAAATACAAATTGACCAGAATACCCCGAAACTTTTGGGGGTATTTTGGTCAATTTATTTAATGTAAAACATTTTTTGATATTTTTTGAAGATTCACCTATTTTTTATGTACACACACTCCAATTTTCAAGTGATTTGGATTTTTAGAAAAAAAATTAAAATTCACACGCTATCGGATATCCATGATCGTCAGATCGGTACAAATTCAATAAGGGCCGTTTGACACATTTTTTCCTGTGAACTAGTGGGCTTACCCTAGCATATTCCATATATATATATATATATATATATATATATATATATATATATATATATATATATATAGGAAAAGCCTTCCCAACGCCTATAGGTGAAATGAACAGTGATTTCGCCTACCCTCATCATTGTCTAAAGTTCATCGCACGATCACGATTATTTATTAGTGTTTTATTTTTCATTTTTTTTCTACAAATTGGAATAACCTGAAATTTGGAGAGTGTATACATCTTAGGGAGGCGCACCCAATAAAAATACAAAAAACAAATTTGTGAAAGCATTGATCAAAATACCCTCGAAATGTTTTGGGGATATTTTGGTTAATTTTCTCATGTAAAATATTTTTTTGACATTTTTCGTAGATTCGCCTATTTTTAATAAACACACACTCCAAATTTCAGGCAATTTTTATTTGTAGAAAAAAAGTGAAACACTACCAGACAATCATGGCCGTGTGATGAACTTTAGACGGTGATTAGGGTAGGCGAAATCACAGTTCATTTTTCTCTATTGACGTATTGTAGTATCTTTATTTATATATAAGAGTAATATTCTTATGAGACCTTCCCACACCTATATGTATAGGACACCAAATGATCACTATTAAATTTGGCACAGATATCTAAAAAGGTCAAGTCTCACACCCATGTGATAACGTTGCTAGTGATCTGTGCCAAATTTAATGGTGATCCTTTGGGGTCCTACACACATGGGTGTGGGAGGGTCTCATAGGATCATTACCATATATATATATATATATATATATATATATATATATATATATATATATATATATATATATATACAGAAAATTCTACCCAACGCCTATAGGCAAAAATGAACAGTGACTTCACCTACCCTCATCACTGCCCAGTTCATCGCATGGTCAGGATTGTCTGGTAACATATCATTTTTCATTTTTTTTTTTACAAATCGGAATGAATTGAAATTTGGATAGCATGCATCTTAGTGAGTACGCAACATCTTGGTCATGGCTTCCAAAAACTTTACATGCAGTGGCATACATAGTCATATGCCTCATTGTATCTACTATTTGATGATCAAACATCCCATATATATTCCAATTTACTATGGTTCTTCCTGAATAGGATACAGTACGCGGAATTAGGTCTTCTTCGAATTGCATGTCTACTGGTGTTGGCCTAGTATGGTACATTCGCTGTAAAGAGGTAGGCCTCCATTTCTTTCCATAATCTATTCTATTAATATTTAAATATTCTTCTTTAGAGGCTCTCTCAATTTGAGATATCTCAGTTAACCTTATTTGTTCTTGTTGGAGTACCATTGCTTATGATTCTAATATTATTCCTTTTCCTTTTGATTCTTTTATGTTTAACTGAGATAGTCTTTTTACTAATTCATCTATTAAATCTTTATTGTCTTCTCTAAGGGTAAATCGATTCTTGTTAATTGTAGGAGGAGGTTTAAACATTATTGCCTTCTTCTTTTCTTCAATTTGTTTATATCAGTGTTTAAAAAAACGCCGAGTCGAACCGGACTCGCCCGGTTCGACTCGAGAATCGACAGTAGGCGTCTCAAATAGCTCAAAAAACCGAGAATCGCCCTGTTCTAGAGAGAACTGGGCGATTCTGTACAGTGACTTGCCGAGTCACTGTACGGAATCGGCGAGTCCCGTGAAGAACATGGGTTGCACAGTGTTCTTCACGGGATTCTTCAAAATTTGTCATTTTTTTTATCATTTTTTTTGTTTTTTTGGGCATGTGATCTAATATGCAGGCTTTAAACAGCTTTTTCACGGATTAAATGGTTGAGAAATTTTGTGTTTTTGGATCACGAAAGTTGCATTTTTAGGGTTTTCGCCTTTCCTTGTGTTTCATGCCAAATAGGGCATGAATCTGTCAAAATTTGTAAGCATTTTGATCGTAAAGTTGTTCATCAAAACCTTCTGTTATGAATTTGTGATAATCGTTGAGAAAAACAGAGTTATTTGGATATTGAAGGCTCCGGTTCACAAAACCAGGTAAGAAGTTTGGGTTTTTTTTTTTTTCCGCCATATGATTAATTTCACTGCATATTTTGAAGATAATGAGTTCAAATTGTAGGGTTTTTAATCTTTATTGTGTCTATTATGATTTAACATATTCGATTTTATGTAATTTGGTCAATTATAGCATGAATTTTTAGATGAACACAGAGATGTCTGTGGAAAAAAATTTGTGCTGTTTTTTTTTTTTTTTTTTTCCGCCTTTTGATTTTTTGTTCATGATATATTAGAAATAATGTGTTAGTTTTCTAGTGTTTTTAATCGTTATAGTGTTGTTTATAATTAGATGTATTCAATTTGATCTGATTTATTCAAATTGAACTTCAATTTTTAGATTTAATGAGTGTTTGTGAAGAAAAGAACTGTGTTTTTTTTTTTGCTCAATTTAATCGATTTGATTTGATTTATTGATGATAATGTGTTCAAAATTTAGGGTTTTGATTCTTATATTGTTGTTTATCATAAAATGTACTCAATTGGATGTAATTTATTCACTTAGAGGTGGACTTTTTAGTTAAAATGACTCATGTAAGATGGCCCTGTGAAAAACAGATTTTTTTTTTTTTTTTTTTTTTGTAATCTAGATTGAATTTTTTGTAATACATGATCTCGAATTTTTTGTAATACATGATCGAATTTTTTGTAATCCATGACCGAATTGTTTTTTTTTTTTTTTTTTAATCCATGATCCAATTTTTTCTAATCCATGATCGAAATCTTTTTTTTTTTTTTTGGTAATCCATGAGCGAATTTTTGTTTTTTGTTTTTTTTGTAGCCCATAATAGAGTTTTTTGTAATGCATGATCGAATTTTTTGTAATCCACGATCGAATTGTTTTTTTCCTTTTTTGTAATCCATGATAGAATTTTTTGTTTGTTTTTTTGTTTTTTTGTTTTTTTGTTTTTTTGTAATCCATGATCAAATTTTTTGTTTTTTTTTGTTTTTTGTTTTTTTTTTTGTAATCCATGATCGAATTTTATGTAATCCATGATCAAATGTTTTGTAAGTCGTGATCGAATTTTTTTTAATCCATGATTGAATTTTTTGTAATCCATGATTGAATTTTTTGAAAATTTGTGATTTTTTTTTTTTAATCCATGATCAAATTTTTTTTTGTAATCCATGATCGAATTTTTTGAAAATTTGTGATTTTTTTTTTTTTAATCCATGATTGAATTTTTTGAAAGTTTGTGATTTTTTTTTATTAATCCATGATCGATTTTTTTGAAAATTTGTGATTTTTTTTTTTTAATCCATGATCGAATTTTTTGAAAATTTGTGATTTTTTTTTTTTAATCCATGATCGAATTTTTTTTTGTAATCAATGATCAAATTTTTTGAAAATTTTTTACTTTTTTTTTTTAATCCATGATTGAATTTTTTTTTTTTGTAATCCATGATCGAATTTTTTGAAAATTTGTTGTCCTTTCTTTTTTTATCCATTATTGAATTTTTTGAAAAATGATGATTTTCTGAAAAGATGTGAAAATCGTGATAAGGTTTTGATTATCATGATGTATTAAACCCAATTTTTAATTTATATATTTTGAGTTTGCTGTACTTTTTTTTCCATGATCGAATTTTTTGAAAAATGATGATTTTCCGAAATGATGTGAAAATCGTGACAAGGTTTTAATTATCATGAGGTATTAAACCATATTTAAAATTTTATTGTTAAAGTTTTTGTTGAAAAAATTGTATGTTGATAGATTATTTATGCAAAAAAATGCATGTTATTATATTTTAATGCAAAATTGTATTTTTTTAATCTGTTGTTAATGCATTTTTTAGTTGGAATGACTGATGTTAGGTGGGTCATTGAAGAATTGTTTTTATTATTAATTTTTTAATGCACAAAAATGTATGTTCTTGATAATTGAGTTGTAGCCATGTTTGGAACTTGCGTTTTGTATTATATTATCCTGAATGTTTGTAATTGATATGTACGAAAATATTATTGTTAATAGAGGTATTTTGCAATAACAAATAACAACAAATATGACTACATGAACTACCCCAACATATTATCACTACATATGGTGATTATTTTTCTTGTTAAACTGTCAGATTAATTTTTAACTTTTTACATCTTAAAACAGTTGAATCATGTCAAGATCTGCAGAAGACCCTGCATGGCAACATGGGGTCAGATTTGATCCCAACAAAAAAGATAAAATTATTTGTAATTACTGTCAAAGAGTGATAAGTAGTGGGGTACATAGGTTCAAGCAACACTTGGCAGGGGTTAAGGGAGATGTTTCTGCATGCACTAGTGTCCCTAGTAAGGTAAAAAAAAGATGACGACAATTCTTAATGCTAACAAAGGTAAAAAAATTGCCAAACATAGGATGAATGAGGAGATAGCTAGTTTATATACGACATCAAGCAAGAATGATACAGAAAAGCAATATAATAATGACCTAGAAGAGCAATATAATAATGACCTGGACATGGCCACAAGATTGAGTTTACATGAACAATATCAAAGAGAACTTGGGTTTAGAATGCCCGGTGGGTCTAGCTCAGACATGCATGGTGGGCCTAGCTTAGACATGCATGGCGGGCCCAGCTCGAGCATGTATGGCAAGCCCAGCTCAAATATGTATGGAGGGTTGGTGGCAATATGTATCAAGGAGAATCAGATATTGAAGAAATTGTTTCTAGGTTACCTAGGAGTGTCAGTATTGCAGGTCATGGTCGTAAAGACCCATTTCTCTCAAAGCCTAAGTCACAACAGAAGGTACAAAAAACATGTTGGGGAGATATGTTGGTAAATGGTTCTACGATAAAAGGATTCCATTTGATGCAGCCAATAGCCCATATTTTCCACCTATGGTCAGTGCAATCCAGAGAGTCGGGCTCGGGGTAAAACCCCCGACGGCATATGAGCTCAGTGGGCCAATATTAGATGAAGAGGTGGAGGTAGTTACAAAGTGGATTGAAGAATATAAACAGAGTTGGTCAAGGATAGGCATTACTTTCATGAGTGATGATTGGTTGAATAAAGTTAGCAAAAAGAAGTTTTAAAACTTCTTGGCCTATTCCCCAAAAGGTACAGCTTTTTTGTCTAGCAAAGAAGTATCAGGGAAGAAAAAAGATGCAAACTTCTACGTACGACTATATGATCAGATAGTAGAGGAGGTGGGAGATAAGCATGTAGTCCAGTTTATTACGGACAATGCGCGTGCATGTGTTTCTGCAGGCAGCAAGTTGATGGATAAGAGGAAGCATCTAGTATGGACCCCGTGTGCTGCACACAGCATCGATCTTATGTTAGAGGAGATCAGTGAGATCAAAATTGTGAAGGAGACTCTAGAGGAAGCAAGGTTGGTGTCGAGATTTATATACAACCACTCTAAAATTTTATTTCTGTTTAAAGAACACTCTAAGAAAAAAGAGATAATTAGGCCTGCCATAACCCGCTTTGCGACCGATTATTTAGCTGTGGACTCCATTCGAGAATCTGAAGGTGCATTAAAGAGATTGTTTACCTGTGAAGAGTGGTTAAATAACCGCCTCTCAAAGTCCAGTACCGGTATAAAAGTCGACAACATAGTCTCAAATAGGCGGTTCTGGTCTCGATGTTCCAGTGTTGTAGAGGCCACTGCCCCTTTGGTCACGGTGTTACGAATGGTGGATGCTGATAAGAAAGCTACCATGGGTATCTTTTATGAAAGTATTGAGAGGGCGAAATCAGCTATTAGGGAGAAGTGTAGTTTTGCTAGCAAAGTGATCGAGATTATAGAAAGGAGGTGGAACACCAAATTTGGACGTCCAATTCATTATGCTGGTAAATATATATTTATCTCATTACAATGTTTCATTTTAAATCATTTTTTTATGAAATTGTAAATGACATTTTTCTATCTATATATTTTGTCGGTTACTACTTCAACCAAAAATTTTTCTATTTGACACCTAAACAACCCCACAAGATTATGGAAGGGGTCAGATACATTATTGCAAGGTTGGAGAGAAGCCATCGAAACCAAGTAGCAGCAATACAAGAGGTATTATTTAATGTTTGGGTAAGAACTTTATTGAGTTGTTATATTTGTGAGGAATAATGCACTAAAACGTAATATATTTGTTTTAGATTGCTATGTATAGGGATGCTATATGATCCTTCGGAACTAGACTTGCCAGGAATTCTCGAACTATGATGGATCCAGGTTATCCCCTCGCTAATATTTTGTTCATTCATATATTTAATCTTAAGAATTGTTCTTGCCCTTACAATGCTTTTTGCATTTTAATCCGGCTGAATGGTGGGAGATATATGGTACTGATGCACCTCACCTAAAGAGGATAGCAATCAAGGTGTTCTCCCAAACATGTTCTGCTACTGGCTGTGAGCGCAACTGGAGTATGTTCCAATCGTTGCACACTACTAGGAGGAATCGATTTGCTTCTGAGAAGCCTCATAAACTAGTGTACGTTTATTATAATTTAAACCTCCGAGAGCGACAAATAAGAAGGAAGCTTGAAGACTATGGGCCGATAAACTTAGACACAATATTTGTCATAGACACAGCAGACCAATGGGTAGTAGAAGAGGAGGAGCCAGTGTTGCACAAGAGAGCGTTCCTTGAGGCTATCGGTGAGGAAGATCTTGAAGAAGGTGATGAGCAGCATGAAAGAAGAAGCAGTCAGCCAATATATCCACAAGTCGTCGGAGATGACGGTGATATTGCACCTAATGAGGGAGAGTGGGAAGGGGGTCTAAGAGAAAATGAGAGAGACGATGATTCTGAGGCCACCCTATCCCAGCCATATTATTCACATATAGAGTCCCAACAGCAACAGTCTAGGGATGAGCACGACAGTGTAGGTGAGCATGAAGGATGGACAAGCTTCGGGGATTTTGGATTGGTAACACAACAAAACACTAACACTCAGGGATTTGGGTATAGTTAGATGCCTGCTAATATCGATGATTCATTTTTAGATCGAATCAATGAATTGTCAAACGAATTCAATCAATGGCACCAACGTGACCAAGAAGAACAACAACGTCGTTTGTCATTTTATTTTTAGATCGTATGTTACTAATTGTATGCTTTATTGTAGTCCATGTATGTTGATATAATTATTCCATGATAATTATATGTTTATCCTTTTGTGTGATGTAAATTAAATGTTGAATAGTAGTTCATGCAGGGAAAGAACATATCAATATTCTCATATTCATGCAAAAACATGAAAATTCTTAATGGAGTACCCTCATTTCTTATTGAATTCCTAAAAAACAATATTTATAATGAATTTTAATAATTTTTATATATTTTTTTGAAGTTTTATTCTGATCGATTCACCCGATTCCCGATTACGATCGCCGATTCGCCGATCCGGATCGGTTTTTTAGGTGCCCCATCCGGGTCACCGATCCGCTTTTTAAACCATTGGTTTATATGGTTTATTTATAATGTTTTCTATGGGGGTAGTCTGTTTTCCTAAAGAGTGAAGATATAGATTAGTATAATTATTCTGTTCTATTATGTGTGGAAGTAGTTCAATTCTATGGATATGGTCTCTTGGAATTATTTTATATGGTGAGGCTCTAGACTCTAGCTGTTCTTTTTTTATGATAAGAGCTTTTTCAGGGGGATGTATACTTTCTTCACTTCCTTTTGTTGTATGGAAAGTCTGATATGGATTTTCAATAGTATTTAGTTCAAAGTCTGGCACAGGGTACCCCTCTTCTTTGAGAGTTGCGTTTAGCCATTCAAAGTATCCAATATTCTGTTTGTGTTTTCTTAAAAATTTATTATATCTTTTGTGGCACATATCTATTAGTTTTTTTGGAAAAGTTTGTAATATTACCAATTTCTTATTTGTTCATTTTGTGCTGACAGGTAATCATCTTTTAAATATTCTAAGTCTATTTTTTCTTTTTTTTGCAGGGTCAAAACCTGCAAATCTAAATCAGTCAGAGTAACTTCGTTGGTTGAAGGATTAGGGTCTATTGGCTGGTATAGAGGTATATGAATATTACTAGTAGTCCTGGACAATCCTTGTATTCTAGGTTCATTGTCTATTGATGAGGTGGAAGATCTTGAAGGAGTAGGTACCCTTCGTGATGGTTTGATTGTGCTATCATCCAGTATATTTAATCTAGTCCTTCGACTAGAATTGAAGTGTAGTTCAATATCTCGATCTGAATGCTCAATTATTTGCTTGGGAGTTTTATTTACAGGTGCTAAGTATTGTTGATTTTCGTTATTGAGGGTCCAAGTTTTTGGCAAATTTATTTGGGACCAATCTATTGACTTAGGAATTACTGTATTTGATTTCTCCATGTTTGTCTGAAATAATACAGTCTAACCTTTTGTATCAATTTGTAATACATTTAGACTTAGCGTATTCATTACTTTATAGTTTCAATTACTATTTCTTCTTTCCTTTTAATTCTTAAAGTGCTACTAGTTGGGGCTAAAGTCCTATTGGATAGGTTCCTAATAAAATTTATCCATTTAAGAAGTTAGGCCAACACCTGGAGACATACAATTCGAGGAAGACCTAATTTCGTATAATGTATCCTATTCAGGAAGAACCATAGTAAATTGGAATATATATGGGATGTCTGATCATCAAATATTAGATACAATGAGGCATATGACTATGTATGCCACTGCATGTAAAGTTTCTGGAAGCCATGACCAAGATGTTGCAAAGGCAATAATCTGTGGGTTTACATGATGGCTCCGAGGTTGGTGGGATTTCCATATGAATGAAAATACAAAAAATCAAATATTAACAGCTACTCATTAGTGGGTGGTTAAAAATGAACATAATCAAGATGTTCCCCGCAGTGAAAGTGATGCGGTAAATACACTCATATATACCATAACTCTTCACTTTGTAAGAAGCACATCCTTACTAGATGATAGATCTGAGGATCTACTGCCTAACCTAAGATGCCCTACTCTTTCTTATTACAAATGGTACAAAGACGTGTTCTTCTCAAGACTGTTGTTAAGAGAAGACAGTAGTGCTGACCATTGGAAAGAGAAATTCATAGCTGGATTACCTTACTTTTTTGCTGAAAAGGTCAAAAATAGATTAAAAAATAAAACTAATGATATAATCCCATATTCCCAATATACATTAGGAGAATTATCTGCAGAAATTTGTGCAGAAGGGATAGCTTTATGCACTAATCTAAAATTAAAAAGACAATTAGATAAACAAAAGATGACAGGAAAGAAAGAATTAGGCGACTTTTGTGAACAAATCGGGTATAGTATAAATCCCTTTTCTAATAAAGAAAATAAAACCCCCTCTAGACATAGAAAATATAAGCCTCAAAAAAGAATCTCAGAAGATGGAATATAAACAAAAGAATAAATTTATCAAAAAATTTGCTCAAAAAGGTACACAAGGAAAAAAGAGACTACCAGTCTGTTATAAATGTGGTAGGGTTGGACATTACAAAAGTAATTGTAAAGTAAAAAGAAAATTGATGCTTTAAGTCTAAATGAAGAAACAAAAACTCAATTATATAATATTATCCAAATAGAAAACCAATCAGATGATGGTTTTTCAACATCCGATGATGGTTCATTAATTGGGAAAATAGAAGATGAACATTTAGTATGGAATGACTCTGAATCTGAAACTAGTTCAAAGACAAATGAGCAGATGCAAGACTGTTTCTGCCATACTCTTACCAAAGAAGAAAATTTTATCCTTGATTTAATAGATAAAATATCCGATCCCGAAGAAAAAAGAGAAGCAATAACCCAATATGTTCAAGTAGCTAAAGCCAAAACTAAATCACCTCAATTAATAAAACCTCAAAAATATAGCCTATCCGAAATCCTCAAAAGAATAAATAAAAGAGAAGTTATACAAAGAGAACCAACTCTAGCAGAGTTAAAACAAGAAATTAATGCGGTAAAAACAGAAGTACAACAATTAAATAATAGAATTAGAATACTTGAAATGGCTACAGAATTCTCTGAACCTGAATCTAATGAAGAATTAGAATTTGAAAATTTGTTAAATAGAACTATAATAGATAAACCTGAGTCATCAGGAATCTCTAAAACAGAAGAAAATCATTTAAATATAATAGATAAGGTCATTACACAAAAATGGTATACTCTAGTACGAATAGTAATACAAAACGAATACAGCTTCTAATCATTAGCATTGATTGATTCTGGAGCTGATCTGAATTGTATATATGAAGGATTAGTCCCCACAAAATATTTTGATGGGACTACTCAAATACTTAATACTGCTGATGGTAGTAGACTTATAATTAATTATAAATTATCCAACGCAGCTGTATGCAACAATGGTAACTGCTTTGACATACCTTTTATTATGGTTAAAAGATTAAGTCAAGCCGTAATATTAGGAACTCCATTTTTAAATCTGCTCTATCCCTTAAAAATAGATAATACCGGAATAGAAGCAAATTTAGATGGTCATAAAGTCAAATTTGAGTTTATAGAAAAGCCAAAAGTAAAAGAAATCAATAATATTAAACAGACTATCAAAAATAAAGAAAACTTCTTATGCTCTTTAAAGACTGAAGTTAAATACTAGCAAATAGAAAATCATCTACTACTTCCAGACATTAAAGAAAAAATTGAGACTATTAAAAGGCAAATAGAACAAGAAATTTGTAATGAACTACCAAGTGCCCTTCTGGAATAAGAAAAAACACATGGTAAGCCTACATATGAAGAAGGGTTTACTGACAGTAAAATCCATACAAAAGCAAGATCCATACAAATGAACTCAAGACTTTTAGAAATATGCAAAAAAGAAATAGATGAACTATTAAAAAAGGGTTTAATTAGAAAAAGTTCATCACATTGGAGTTGTACAGCATTCTATGTAGAAAACGCTGCTGAAAAGGAACGAGGAGTACCTAGATTAGTAATAAATTATAAACCTCTTAATAAAGTATTAAAATGGATCAGGTACCCAATACCTAATAAAAAAGATTTACTAGATAGATTACTCAATGCATGTATATTCTCAAAATTCGATTTAAAGTCAGGATATTGGCAAATTCAAATAAATGAAAATGATAGATATAAAATAGCTTTTAATATCTCATTTGGACAATATGAGTGTAATGTAATGCCTTTTGGGTTAAAAAATGCCCCGTCTGAATTCTAGAAAATCATAAATGATGTCTTTAATCCTTATACAAAATTTATGATTGTATATATCGATGATGTCTTGATTTTTTCAGAAAACATTCAACAGCACTTCAAGCATCTCAATGCTTTCTTGAATGCGGTAAAAACCGCAGGGTTGGTTGTTTCTGCAAGAAAAATGAGTTTATGCCAAACGAAAATTAGATTCTTAGGCCATAATATATTTCAAGAAACCATTATTCCAATAGATAGAGCAATAGAATTTGCAAGCAAATTTCCTGAAATTATTCTTGATAAAACAGAACTGTAAAGGTTCTTAGGATGCTTAAACTATATTGCTGATTTCATTAAAGACTTAGCTATCATAGCAAAACCTTTATATGAAAAATTAAAAAAGAATCCTCCAAAATGGACAGATAAACATACTTTTGTATTACAACACCTCAAAGGTAAAGCAAAGGAATTACCTTGCTTAGTATTAGCTGATCCAAATGCCTATAAAATTATAGAATGTGATGCCTCTGAACTCGGATTAGGAGGAATACTCTAACAGAGAATTGATAATAAAGAACAACTAGTTCGGTTTACATCCAAAGCGTGGAATAGTACACAACAAAATTATTCCACCATAAACAAGGAAATATTAGCAATAGTCCACTGTGTTACTAAATTCCTGAGTGATATCCTCAATACAATATTTTTCATACGAACTGATTGTAAAGCAGCCAAAGACATCCTGCATAAAGATGTCCAAAATTTGATTTCTAAACAGATCTTTGCTCATTGGCAAGCTATTCTTTCCTCTTTTGACTCTACTATTCAACATCTCCCTGGTTCTGACAATCGCCTTCTTGATTTTCTCGCCCGCGAATTTTGCAGGGGGACAGAGAGGACCAACAGCAACAGCAGCAAAAATTTAATATCAATATGAATACCAACAATATGAATACCAATATAAATACAAACCCCCAAAACAAAGGAAAAGCCAAAATGGAGATAGTTCCATCCTCACCAGAAGGATCTCCAATAATGAGCTATCCACCCTTGTCACCTGCATCTTATCCCGAATACTCTAGCCAAATAAGCAAATACCAGACCGAGACCGAGACTCCAGTATTTATCCAATCACCAATCCCAAATAAAATATCTTCATCCAGAAAGCCCCAATGTGAAGAAACCACTTTCCTAATAGATACCATTATAAAAGATGTCCATTGGGCAGTCGACCCAAATAAAATTGCCAACCTTTATCTTATGAACAATCTAAACCCTTCCAATGGGAATAAAACCCGTGAATGGTATGAAGCTATATTACTTGAGACAAGCTCCATCACCCTGGTACATTTTTACCAGCGGAATACAAATATAGTTGCCTACTCAAAGCTTCAAATAAGAAAAATATTATCATACAATGATTGGGGCTCAGATCCCTTCAGAGGAAAAAACTTACAGGCTCAAGAATTTCACAATAAATATTATAAATACTCTGAATACATAGATGCCTGGCATAAAGTATTTGCGATTCAAAATAATAATAGTTCTCACACATGGTTTATCCATATTAAAATGCCTATCCTTGAGGGATTCCCCAATTGGTTTAGAAATTGGTTCTTAATCTGGGGTTCAGGCTCCCAGATTCTTCCTCAAAGCCTACAAGTATCTCAAGATAAATTTGTTGAACTCAATGGAAAGGACCCCAATATAGACTACCACCTATATTTCATGGCTATTTACCAAATACCATGGATTATGAAGTGGCAATATGGAATATCTGAGAATACAACTAATAATTTTGAATATATCCCAAGATTGGGAAAAAAGATCTTTATAAAATGGTGGAATGTATTTGAAAATAAATCCTTAGAACCAGAGAAAATAATATTGAAGAAAATACCAGGGCAAACACAATATGAAAACCTCAATAGTTTTTTAGAATACATTAATAAAATGAAAAAACAGAATCCACAGGCAACCAAGGAGGAGTTAAATAAACAGTTATTACAAATGTTTGAAGAAGAAGCTGATAATATGACACTCTCTTCTCAAAATGAAGACGAAGCTGAAATAGGAATGGAGGATGAAGAATTTTTACAAAGGCCCGACAATGAGAATTTTCACAAAAGCCCGAATAAAGTTTGAAGACCCGGTGAAAGCCCTATAAAATCCAAAAATACATGTCTCCCTCTTTAATAAAAAGATATTCCCTCTGTCGACCATCTAGAAGATGTCGTACCACCACCTGTCGATTCCCTCTGTCGACCATCCAGGAGATGTCGTATCTCCACCGACACCACAGTGCCTCCACCAACACCACAGTGCCTCCACCAACAGCACAGTCCCTCCACCGACACCACAGTACCTCCACTAACACCATCCGTACTACCAGCTGGCCACAGTAAATCACTACCTGCCAAAAAGATATCATTAAAGATGCGGACTTATACAAAATATTTAATAATCCTTTTGAGTTCCGGACTCTATAAAAAGAGGAAGAAGTTATTAGCAAAGGTAGATTAAAAATTCAGCCTTAAGTGAAGCCAACTGCTTCAGCTCTCATCTTCTCCTTCCTCTTCATCTTCTCTCTTTGTACAAAAGCTTATTTCTTCTACACTTTCCCCTGTAACAGTTGTATTTGTGATATTACTTGTTTTATTATATCTAGGATTTATTAAAATGTTGATCTGAATATCTGAATATTTAAGTAAATATAGCAACTACTTGAAGTGTTATTTTGGTTAAAATTCGATCGTGGTTTTAGTGGTATCAGAGCCATAGTGCTTTAAGTAGTTGGATTTAAAATCCTAAGGTTTAGCAGCTTAATAAAATTTATCCATTTAAGAAGTTAGTCCGAGAGTTAAGACCATTTGGCACCCAATCCTATTGACCGTTAAGGCCAGGAAGAGCCGCTAAGGTCACAAAGACATAAGAGGTTGCCTAGAGTCATTATCCATAACTCTAAATGGAAAATTTTATTAGGAACCTATCCGATCGGACTTTAGCCCCAACTACTAGCACTTTAAGAATTAAAAATAAAGAAGAATTAGTAATTGAAAATATAGAAAAACAGATACAGAACTAAAATATTCCTAAAATCCCAATAACTGATATATATAGGAAGGTAACATTTGATCTAAAAGTAGGTTATGCCATCAAAACAGTTGAACAGAGTTTATCAGTTACTAGTGAACAGGAGAGTTTTCAATTACTATCAAATAAAATAATTCAATCACATAAAAATAAAAATTATAAATATTTACATATAGGACTAATACAGGTAGCAATTAAACCTCTTACAAGGTTAGGACTAATAATTCAATATTGTTATGCCTACGAGATAGTCGTCACAACAAATTTATAGATTCATTATTAGGAATAGTGGAATCAAGTCTGTGTAGTGGTCCGGTTTACTTCAATGTTTTCCTAATTTTTCGGTATCTTTAAGTGATCTAAACCTTCTTAAAGTCCTTACACTTAATTTGAAAACTCAGGGATTTGATATGAATCCAGGATCTCAAGACATTGCTTTAATATATAGAATTTGCTATAAAGTAATGAATACGCTAAGTCCAAATGTATTACAAATTGATACAAAGGTCAAACTGTATTTTTTTTACAAATCGAAATGACCTGAAATTTGAAACATGTGTACATATTAGTGAGGCGCACCTAATTAAAAAAATAATAATAATAATTCATGAAAAAACATTGACCAAATTACCCCCAAAACGTTTTGACAGTATTTTGGTCAATTGTTTTCATGTAAAATACTTTTTTGATATTTTTCATAGATTCACCTATTTTTTATGAATGTACTCTCTAAATTTCAGGTCATTCCGGATAATCGTGATCATGCGATGAACTTTGGATGATGATGAAGATCAAAGAAATCACTATTCATTTTCACCTATATGAATTCTGTAGTATCTTCCATATATATATATATATATATATATATATATATAATAGGTGAAAATGAACAGTGATTTCGCTCACCATCCAAACTTCATCGCACGATCACAATTGTCCGGTAGTGTTTCAATTTTCGCCTATAGGCATTTTGTAGCATTGTGTGCGCACACTTACTAACCGCTAAAATAAACGCTAAAGGCCCAGATTGAATTTGGGCGGATCTAATGGTCACGACCTCATTTCGTGTTTGAATTTTAAATTTTTTTCTACAAATACAAATCATTTAAAATTTTATGCAAGTGTTTTTCTCATCAAGGCGCACCTAATTAAAATAATAATTGGTGAAAAATCAATTGACCAAAATACCCCCAAAACATTTCGGAGGTATTTTGGTCAATTTATTTCATGTAAAATATAGTTTTGATATTTTTCATATAGTCATTTATTTTTTAAGAACAGACACATAAAATTTTCAAGTGATTTGGATTTGTTAAAATAAAATTAAAATTCAAACACTACCAGACATTTGTGATAGTCAGATCGGCCCAGGTTGTGGGCGTTTACTATAGTAGTACGCCAATAGGCGTACAAAATATTTTTCCTATATATATATATATATATATATATATATATATATATATATATATATATATATATATATATATATATATATATATATATATATATATATATATATATATATATATATATATATATATATATATATATAGTAATAATCCTATGAGACCCTCCCACACTCATGTGGGTAGGACCCCAAAGGTGGTGGCACCCGATTATATGCCTGAGGCTGCTGCTGCTGACGTTGAGGCTCCCCTTGGGCTCTCAATTGCGGTATTCCCTTAGATGTGTCCAGAGTTTTGAAAGGGTGCAAGACTAATAGAAGCTTTGGGATGGATTGGAATGGTAGTGATTGCCGCAATAATCACAACCTTTTCCTGGTTACTACTTGGATTGGACCGATTGAAGGCCCGATTTTGTCCCCCGCCCGATGCTTGTGACTAGTTATGACCATAGTGCTTGCAAAGGCTCTCAATTCACACTACCTTAAAGATCATGTCGAACAAGGTGAGAGGGTTGGATGCCTCGACGTGCATTGAGATCGCCGGTCTCATATTTCAAATGCAGGTTTGGACTGCATCCGTCTCAAGCATGGAATTTTGCTTTGGAAGATGGCTAAGCCTCTCCACCTTTTGATGAACTTATCAATCGGCTCATTCCACCCTTGGGTCATAGTGAGTCTACCATTTGAAAGCTAGCCCATCAAGAGTTTCAACAAAGTGGCAAAGGAGCAATCTCTAGTCGGACGTCGAATCTTGGCATGCTGACACAAAGTGTGCCACATGTTGTTGTATTGAGCTTGTGCCATTGAAGATCGACAACCTTCCATTTTGGTATGTTGAGGGCAACGAGAGTAGATCAATGAAGGGTGGGTACGGCTTTCTATTTGAAACCGTTTGGTCCAACCCACGGACTTGTAAACCTTGGAGTGGTCGATTGATCATGCTCTGGATATCCTCTTGGGTAACTACGAGGGAAGCAGTCTGAGGAGCTGGGGTGGCTCGAACATCTTGAATAGGAGGGGTTTGGACCACTGGAGGAGGTGGTAGTCTTTGCACCTCATCCACAAATGGTGGCACAAGAGGTGAGCTGCCCCCTTGGTGAGAGGATGCCTCAGGTGGTCTAGCACTTTCCACCTCTTTGAGCCTCTCCAAAATTTGGTTAATGGTTAATGCCCGAGGGCCTCAGGCTCGTTATTGGCTCTGCTAACCACCATGATGTTCGCTCTCTCTTCGAGGATGGGTGCTCCGAGTGGAGTAGGTGTCTTGTGCCACTTTGGACCCCAATTTGAAAGTCCAGGTAAGACGGGTTCTCAATGCCCTAATTGAACTTGGGTTTGCCTTAACGACTGGTTACCACTGGCTCTCGATGGTGTTGGGGCTGTAACTCGGGCTGAGTTCGTACTCGACGGTCTTGGGACTGTGGTTCTTGGCGGTTGGGTCTGTCCTTTTGGACCTCGATCGATAGGCATTGTTCCTTGCCTTTCATCCTTGGCTCCCTTGCAGTTTGCAATGGGTAGAAGGAAATTCTCTTCAATAGATCTTCTGGCTCGAGGGACGCTGGTGTTCTCCTTTTTTATGAGGGGCACCTTCATACCCTTTCGGTGTTTAATCCGCATATTCCAATATAAGCGTTGCCAAAACTAAAACTGGGAGTGTGACCCGGAGCGATTGGTGTGATGGCCTAAGCATAGGGGTTTCACAGTGTTTTGGGTAGTTCGCGTTTGGCTGAGGGATGGGGAAGGCTGTTTTGCTTGTTTTAGAAGAGGGATTTTGCCCCAAGCCCGTCTTTGGGGGACAGCATACACCTGAGGTGCCGAGGGAGACGACAAGATGGTACTCAGGGAGAAGCTTTTTAAGTACCAAGCCGTAAGAGGCTTGGGTAAGATGGATAGGTTATGGTAAGTAGGGGGCATATGTCCTCAACTTTTCCCCTCAGGGTTAGGATTAGTGTTGGGCCTACGCAAGTGTGCACGGTCCAAAGACGGGTTTGGGGTGGCTTTGGGGCCAACTTTAGATGGAGCAGAGGGTCCGGCCTTAAAGGTGCCAACCATGTTGTGAGGTGTGCGCGAGGGGGTGACCTTGTGGCCACCACTCGCGGTGTGCATAAGCATGTGCGAATGCGACCCACGACTAGGCCATTGGCTATGCGTTTTTTGTGGAACAACCTTAGGGTTTCCCCGAGTAGATTGAATGCCATGTAATGTTAATGGAGTGGCTTTTGAGCCACTGTTAGTCATGGGCCTAGGTCCCACGAGGCCCGGAGCGTGTGACTGAATCAGGGTGACCTTTTGGTTGCCCCGAGATGCTGGGCCAGCGACTAGACTGCTAGTGCTAGTGAGTGTGTGATAAATGTTAGGCCAGCGTCTAGGCCATTAGCATGATTACTGGGGGTGCATTAAGCGGCCTTGTGGGCCTTTCAACTAAGATGACCGGGTGGCTAAGCCACTGATTTGGTGTGTGTGAGAGACGATGTCGGTGGCACGATGACCGACACACATGTTGAGTGGGTTTGGGTGACCTTTTGTTCGCCCACAAAAGCAACTGTTGTAAGAGAGCCAGTTGCGATAAGGAGAGAGGTGGCCTTAAGGCCACTCTTAGATTAATACTGACAGATAAGCCGCCAGTGGCTGGGTGCATATGATGTGTGGTGGCTTTCGAGCCATCGATACACGTGACAACAATGGTATGGCTATTAACGTCAGGAGATGCAAAGTGAGGGATCGGAGGGTCCCTTCTCACCCTAGGCGGGGCCGAAGCCCAGGTGGGAGCGATTTGGTCGCTTCGCAGGAGAAAGGCGGGAGATGTAGGTTGAAGAACCGTACTTCCATGGGCAGAATTCACGGTGAGGGCATCATAAAATCCCCAACTAAGAAGTAGGAGTTGGTTAACTCCAAAGCCATATTAAAGTGTGGGTGGTGTGCTGTGTAGTTCGCAATCAAGACGGATCAGCTTTGGGGTGGCATGTCCCCAATGAAGTCACCAGCTGGTCGACCATGGATTTTAACGAGAGCCCCTTTTGTCAAAACTGTTGCTCCATCTTCTTTTAGGGTGGAAAGAAGAAGAAGAAGAAGAAGAAGAAAAAGGCGTGTGTGCATGACTTAAAACCTTCCTTTCTTTCATATCCATATATCTTGTGATGCATATGATCAATCATAGGATTTTCTAACATTAGAACAACCTTTTCCTTTGGGTTTTTAGGGTGTGCCTTACTTTTATAGTATAAGGTTGACAACTATTATATAACTTCTACTTTTCTATATACCAGTTCATCTTGTAATTATAACCGTTATCATCTTTGAGATATGGGATTCCCAATAGTCAATCCAATGGAGATGGTCTTTTATAATCAAGCAGCTACGCATATAGCCTTTAGTCCAGTTTTTCATAAACGAACCAAGCATATAAAAGCTGATTGTCACTTTGTGAGAGAAAAGGTTCAGTAAAAAATGATTAGTACTCCTTATGTTTGAAGTGAAGACCAACTTGTAGACATGTTTACCAAAGCTATTGCAAAAGCAAAGTTTCATTAGATACTGCCCAAATTGGGCTCCCTCGATATCTACACACCAACTTGAGGGGGAGTCTTGACTGTTAACAGCAACATATTAAGCCTCCTTTCTTGCGGAAAGCTTCATATCCTGTGGATTACAAGATATTGAATTCCTTATAGTTTCCTATATTGAGTTTCCTATTTTGTGGTATTACAGTTGCAATGAGATTCGTTTCTTAAAAGACAAGAATTGGTAACTCTATATATCTCTGATAAACCAGAGTAATTTCTATGAATGTAATATGTTGGTTGTCCTATTATTAATGGGTGTTAAGTGTAGACATAATACCTAACACCTATCCCTCACATGTCTTATATTGTGTCAGTGGTCACATCTAGGACGCCCTCTATTACTATGATTGGTCGGGCCTAAATTTATCTCGTCAGGTTCCCTTGAGGACCGAGTTCGATTGACCCCCTCATGAACAACCACTTGACCTCACGAGCACGTGTGTGACTCGTGTGTCACCTGCGTATAGGTATGTCCAACTATGAGACGAATTTAAAGCGATGAAGAGATAGACTCGAGCACCTACCTCAGCGCAGTTTGAGTTTGTGGGATAAGCCCAGGCTTCTGCCCTCTTAGATCAACGAACAAAAGCCCTCCGGTTATCCAGCAGTGCAATTTGAATTCTGCCCCCTCTCAAAACTCGACACCTCACTTAAACTCTCATTGAAAGCTGCTAATAAAATCCAAGTATAGTAAACTCCTCTTTGATGTGCTTTATGGGTTAATAGTTCTAATTTTGAGGGTAGAGCGGTTAAAGAAAATAATAAAGAAAGAGAAGAAAGAAGAGAATGAGAGTGAATTGATGAGAATTTAGTTTAGAAGTGAGAAGAAAAGGAAGATGAAGTAAAATAAGTGAAGGGATGACCTAAAAACAATTGGGCAGCCTCCTGACGTAATCCCTCCTAAGAGGTATTACTGGAGACAAGGAAAAGCACCATGCTTGAAGCCTTCGTACCCGAAGGATTTGGAAAGTGAAGATACGGGACTGAGCCTATAACTATGTCACTCAATCAAAGAGGCCCCCTAAAAATAGTTAAGAGAGAGAAGAATGTGAGAGAAAGAGAGAAAGAGAGAGAGACAGATAGAGAGAGATGAAAATCTCTCACAACCCGAGCATTGTGTGACTCGGTAGTTATAATAGTAAAAGGGTTAGAACTCTAAAGAAAGCAAACTCGGGATGACCCCAACCCGAGTGACCGAATGTATGAGAATCAGTGTAGCTTATAACCAGACTACAATGTACGAGTTGATGATTAGAGTAGCAATTCAAGAGTTAGAACCCTAGGGCACTATCTCAAGAAGACCTCGAATCAAGTGCTCGAGAAGTGAAAGAAATAGTAAGTAAGAGAGAGAATGAAGAAACAATGAAATAGAAGTAAAATGAAGTGAATAGGAAGTCAAGACATGACTTAGGGAGAGAATAAAATGATTAAAAAAGAGAGAAAAAGGATGAGTCAAGGGGTGATGGACCCGCCTATGGTGCGGGTTTGGGCTACTTATGGGGTCGCTTGGGGTAAGAAAGGGCAGGACATGATGAGAGAAGGATTGACCAGCCTATGGTGTCGATCCGAGCTACTTAGGGGTATAACAGGGTAGATGAGATAAGAGAATAGAGAGGGGGAAGATGGACTTGCTTGTAGTGTGGGTCCGAGCCTTAAGGACGATGAGAGAGTGGAGGGGAGAAGAGTGTAGGGGAGAGAATGGGTGGACCCACCTAAGCTGCAGTTCCAGACTCTGAGGAGGGATGAGAGAATGGAGAGAGAATGAGTGGACTTGCCTAAGGTGCGGGTTCGGACTCTAGGGGGATGAAAGAGTAGAGAGGATGAGAGAGTGGGGAGGAAATGGATGGACCCGCATTTGGTACAAGTTCGAAACTTTGTGTGAGAGGGAGAGAGGGTAGGAAAGAGAGGAAGAGAGAGAGAAAAGGGTGGACCCGCTTATGGTGTGGGTTTGTGACCCAGAAGAGAGAGAAGGAAGAGTGAGAGAGAAATAGGGAGAGAGTAGTTGGGTCCACCCTAGGTGCGGGTCTGGACATTTTAGATGAGAGAGAGGTAATAGAGAAGAAAAGGGAAGAAGCTCGGACCTGCTCTGGGTCCGAGTAGAGAGAGAGAGAGAGAGAAAAGGAAGAGGAGGAGAAAGAGAGAAGAGAGAAAGAAAGAAAGAAGAGAGAGATTGAGAGGAAGAAGAGATAAATAAAAGAAGAGAAGAGAGAAAGAAAGGAAGAGGAGAGAGAGTGGATCCAGAATAAGATTGAGCCTAGGTGCACTTTCATTGGTCTCTTTGCATGCAGTTGAGAGAGAGGTCTTGGTCTTGGTGGGTTAAGACTAGGGTCTAAGGCTTAAGTGTATGGCTTAGGTGGGTTGGTTTGAGGTATGATGTAGGGTGTATGGAGTACTATAGTGTATGGAGTAGAGTATGGTGTAGGAAAGCTAAGGTAGGGTATAGGATATATAGAATAGGATTGGAAACTTGGGGTTCTAATCTAAGATGTATGGAAGCAATGAGTCCTAGGGTGTATGGAATTGGGAATTGGGAATCCTAAGAGATTTGGAACTTTGAGGTTCTAAGAAGTGAGGGGTTCTAGGGGTATTTTCTCTCTCTAATAAGTATTTCTCTCTCCTCCCATCTTGGGTCTTGAACTTGAAAGCAAAGAAAAAGATCAAGCCTAAGCTTTAGAATTCTCAAGCTTTTCTCATTAATTTTCAACACGTTCAATCGAGATCAAGAGAGAGTATTACAAATTATTTGAGTTCCTTATACAGAGCAGCCACAAAACAAGGTTGGAATGCTAGAAAACTATCAAAATTGTAAAAAAGAATACAAATTTTATGAATTAAAATATTAATCCCGTTTTTGGACCAAATCTCCAAAATACCCTTTAGCACTTTTCAGCAAATGACTAAATCATCCCTCCATGATGGGCCTCTTGCCATTGTTAGGTCTTAAGAGTTCTTTCGGACGCTTTGGGTGGTAATTCGGGTGATCAAATGTCGTAAAATAGATGCTTGAACTATTGCGCACATTTGATACCATTTGATCATCTTTAAACGTATTTTTAAGGAAGAACCCAAAATCCGGTCAAGTTCCATAAACTTGTGATTCTGAGTCTTCAATTTTTATGACAAATTAAAGAGGATGCTATCACGATCATTTTGTAATAAATTTCGTCAATTATGGTCTCCGTTTGAGCATGTTCCAATTTTGGAAAGCTGAAAAATGGAATTTCTGCAACCCGAAAAGTATGTCATTTTCAACCTCAAAATTCATGTCATCTGACCTCCGATCGTATACAAATTATATCAAATTGTAGCTTTTCGAAGCACGGTCGCAACAGACCCATACTTGCGACGATCCAACATTGGGATCTTGAGCTATGGCCTCTTAAAGAATTGGATATTCTTTTTTATATAATCTGAATTTTCATGCTTCGAGCCCATCTTGTCTCTAGAAATTCTTTCGTTTCGGGTCGTATCATAATGCGTGCCATATGTCAAAATTAGCATATCGTCGAGATCTAGCTCATGTTCAAATTTGAGTTTAATTTGACCTAAAACGAGGAAGTTATGAGCATTTAAAAATTATCCCGAAATGAGAAATCATAGTTTTCATTTACTAGTTCACCGACGCTGCACTGTAATAGTGTAAAACCCACCATTTTATGGTAAATTAGGTCCAGAATGGTCTCAAAGATTTCTCTTTAGCCGAAATTTGGTATCTGGAGGTTTTTCAAAGTTTTGGATCCAATGGCGATAGTCTGATGCTGTTTTAAGACTTATAAAATAGGGCTATAGTTATAGGATCTATTTTCAGCCTGATAGAAACTGGATTTGAAAACCAAGTTTCGTCCTGGTCATCTCAAAACTAGTCATAATGCAACAAAAATTTGTGGGTATCCTTAGGGTATGCAAAAATACCCTCTCATGTAATTTTAGGTCATTCTGACACTTCTTCAAATGTCGCTCAATTTTAGGCTTATTACTACAGTGTTCCCATGGTCAATAGGCAGCTTGGGCACCGACGGGACTAAGTTACTACAAGCTCTCTCCTTATTCACCCCAGGGATACAAGTACTTAAGAAATGACGTATAACAATGACCCATCAACCATCGTGATAATTGTTAGGCCCTCTACCTCCACCATTATTTTGAGGCCTTTATTTCTCATTATTTGCAACCGGAGAAGATTTCTCAACAATTTATGTAGACGTTTTAAAATCAAGATTCATGATTTTCTTCATGGCTATGTGTCGAAGTTTAGATTTTCCAAAAAGAGAACGAGAAACAACTTTCAACCAAGCAAGATATTTAAGTTTATTCAAAATAGTAACATGTCAGAGTTTTTTTTGAATCTGCTATTACAAAAAGATAAAGAGAACTAGAAAAACTGACCTGATTAGTAAATATTCCGAAAGAAAAGGTACGCACAAAATAATTTGCAAAATAACCACTTGTTTAAACCACATCCGGATGGTAATGAAGCACCTGCAAAGATCAATGACCAATATTTGACCAATTTGCTTCTAAAAATCAATTCCGAGTTGGGTGGGATGAAATCCTTGCTAGCTGCTGAAAGTTCACTGCAAATTCGTATTACATCCAAAATTCCCACAATCATTCTGGGTATGGATGTTTCCCATGGTTCTCCTGGTCAATCGGATATTCTGCAAATTGTTGCGGTCGTTAGCTCGAGAGATTTGCCATTTATATCAATGTATCGGGCTTCTGTTAGAACACAGTTCCCAAAGGTGGAGATGATTGATTCCATGTTTAAACCACAGTCCCTATAAATATGGTTTGCAAGGGTATAGGCTTCCGTCAATTGCAAAGGTTTGATTTGCAACAGTTATTGCAAACAATTGATTTGGATTGCAAGTTGGTCTTTAATCTTTCCAATAACGTCAATAAAGGAAGGTCCTTTGAGAGGGAGAAATATGGTGCGTCACCTTCAAGAAAGAACCACAGTTACAGGACAGCAATATGGGAGAAGGGACCGCGCTCACCACGCACGAGGATTCCCAATACAAAAAAAGAAAAATAGATCCCACAATCTCTGGCTGCAAGAGATCGCTAGTGATGGATCAGCCCGCTCTGATATCATGTTGACGGTTATAGCAACGAGATAGAAAGCTTTCCATAAGATAAAAAGGTTAATATCTTGCTGCTATAACCGTCGACATGGTGTAATTGAAAGAAATTGAGAAACTCCGTTGACACCCCTGTTGATACCAAATGTAAGATTGATTTAAGAAATAGAAAACCTCTTGAAGATGTAGGTTGCTTTCAGCGACTTATCGCCGGATTGATTTATTTGATTGTAACGTAACCAGATATAACATATGCGGTTCGCCTTGTGAGCCGATTTATACATGCTCCTGGATCATGTCATATAGAGGTTGTCTATAAGATTATCAGATAACTTAAGTTGTCACCCGATAGAGGTATTTGGATGAAATCAAATGGTCAAACTAATATAATTGGCTATTTTGATGCTGATTGGGTAAGTAGTCCAATTGACATGAGGTCCACTACTGGTTATCGTACATTGGTCGGAAGAAACTTAGTTACTTGAAAAAAAAAACAAAAAGTAAAATGTAGTTGCTCGATCCAATGCAAAGGCCGAATATAAAGATATGGGTTCAACTACAGTGCATCGATATGGCTAAAATCACTACTTCGAGATATGGGGTTCTCAACAGTCAATCCAATAGAGATGTCATGTGATAATCAAGCAGTTATGCATCCTCTGATCCAACTTTTCATTTAAGAACCAAGCATATAGAAGTTGATTATCATTTTGGGAGAAAAAATGTTCAGTAAAAAATTATTCTTGCTCCTTATGTTCGAAGTGAAGACCAACTTGCAGACATGTTTGCCAAAGCTATTGCAAAAACGAAGTTTCATCATATACTGCCCAAGTTGGGCTCCATGGATATCTACGCACCAACTTGAGGGGGAGTGTTGACGGTTATAGTAGCAAGATAGGTTACTATCTTGTGGAAAGCTTCCTATCTTGTGGATTACAACATACTGAGTTTCATATAGTTTATTATATTGAGTTTTCTATTTTGTGAAATTACAGTTGTAATGAAATTTGTTTCCTAAAAGATATGAATTGTTACTCTATATATCTCTGATAAACTAGAATAATCCCTATGAATGTAATTTGGTATACCCTCTGTGGACATAAGCACCATTATCGAACTAAGTATATGATGTGTTGGTCTATTTCTCTTCTTCTCGTTTTTATTATTACAACTTCAACAAAGAGGGATTTAAAATCGTGAGTTTAAGCTTTGCTGCGTTACCATGGCTAGTACCCGATGCAATCTTTGTCGTCAGGATTAAGAGCATGGACCTTGGAATGACATATGTATTTTTCACCCTCTTCGAATGTTCTAAGGACTTGGCCGAGTCCACTCAAACATAGCCATTTTGCCTATCCAAGTGGTGGGGTGAAACTCGAGTTAATTAAACAACAAAAAAAGAATTGTAAAACTTAAATAAAATTACGGAATCAATATATAAAAATTATATATGTGATTTGGGTTATATACAATGATTTTGTGAGCTTTTCATGTGCCCCATTTCTATATTTTTCCTCTTTTTTGGATTTTCTTAAATGTGCCCCGTTTCAATTTTTTTTTTAATATGTTTGGGCATTTTGAACATGTACACTGGCAAGTTACTCAGCTTGGCCGTGGCCGAGTGCGAGGCCCATGAAATATCTTTGGTTTCAGCATTAAAAGCTGAACAATAAAATAACTCAAGAAAAAAAAAATGAACTGAGTGGTCTATGAATATCCCATAAAATATACTAGGTACAACTACACTCCACTGGTGGCGGCATTTACATTCATCATTCAACATGATGGGCAATAAATTTCATGGCTGTTCAATGTCGTACAAAAGAGAAAGGGGGCATATTATAACCTACCGGATTATGGTAGACTCAAAATTCGATGGGGTTATCACCGTTTCACTGAAATGATTATCGGTGATGAAGAAAGCACGACCCACCGCAACAAGACCCTTGTGACTATACTATTACCATGCACCTTGACTATTGTGTACTTCCCCAGAAGCAATCAACCCAGAGAACAATATCAAATAAATCATACCCATCCCATGCAGTTCTCATCATTACGAGAGATAAAAACATATCAAATTACTCGTCCTTATCCCATGCATTTCTCAGCAAAAGGGCCTCCAACACAGTGAAACAAAGGTTTTAAAAACTTGATCTGTGATCCGGACCGTTCAGCTAAAAAAGCATAATGGACCGGTAGATTGGTAATTCAGATCGAAGAATCGGCCAGATTGGTAAGATCTGGTGTTAAAAAATTTCAAAAATTAATAGGGTTTTAAAAGTATACTATTTAGATTTCCAAAAAAAATAGTATGGCGTCATGACTTTCATTATGTTACTAAAACTATATAAATACTTATTGGAGAGGGAATTCCCAAGTTTTCTTGGCACCTCAGAGTGTGTCGCAAACTTGATCGGGGAAGCAGTCCTCTTGAGTATGGGGGAATGTTCTCTTCGCCGAAAGTACAATACTGTTGCAGTCGAAGCCGATAAGTCAGCACGCTTTTTATTTTGCATTGGCGACTAGTGAAATGCATAAATACTGAGAACTTGTCTCATGTTTGATTGTTTGTTATCCATAATATTCATTTTATGTTCAAAATAAGATTTAAAATGCAACTCATTACAACATATGGATCCCTTTAACTCAAATTTTTATAGAGAAAAAAAAAGTATCGTACAATAGTTTTGGACCTTTTGATTTAATAGAGAGGAAAAAAACTATAACACTCACAATGAGCTCTAGTGTTCTAATTAAGGGTGTGGTTTGTATAAAGCCGAGTCTTTAAACAGTCGAAGTAAATCGCACTTTCAAATAGTGTCGAGAAATGCGGTTTCAATACTAGAATTCTTTGCGATAGCCTTAAAATATATTTTTATCTCTAGTTATAAAATTTAAAACTTTAAAAATTATGTAGATCGAGCAGGTCTATGGAAACATAAAAATCATGAAAATTGACAGTGCAAATAATGCATTACATGATGCACTGTTTCCAAATCTTAAAATCCATTTTTTTCTCATATCCGTGCATCTTGAGGTTGAGATGATCACTTTGAGGATATTTGGGCATCAAAACAACCTCTTCTAGTGAAATTTTTGATGTACGCCCTAATTTGATTGTTTAGAGCCTAGCACTTATATAAACTTTTTCCTTTTATTAAGGGATTGTCTATAAAGAAACTATTTTTTTTTTAACATGGAGCTTACAATCATTCTTGTCCCTTAATTTCAAAATGGATGGTTGTAAGAGTATCATTGAATAAACATAAAGTTTCAGAAAAAAATTCTCGGACTTCGTAATTCACCTCAAGCCATCCAATTCGACATCTAATGATTGAGAATAGTTGTGACCTCCACGTACAAAAGATAAATGTCCTTTTTGTAGACAATCCCTTTTATTAAACCAAAATGGCAATCGAGAAAATAGCTATGACCCTCCATTTCTAATTTCTCACCACAAATACTTTCATTATTCTTTTTTTTTTCTCTTAAGAAGTTTTATTTTCTGAAACAACCACAATTTTCATATTAGTTAAATCATTTCCATAATCTCTCCATATAGTTACAATTACAAAAAAAAAATCCTCTCCACTATATGAGATTTAGCAATAAAAAAAATATATATTGCCAAATAAATATAGAATTGGGAACATGAACCCGCAATTATGTTTTAATGAAATAAAAATAAATAAATAAATAAATTTATACTTACAATGAGGAAAATAGATAGTGCAACTTGAAAACAAGTTTTCAAGCGGGTGTATCGATTAAAGGAGCCTTATAGACTATTAGTATTTGTTTTTTTCTTAAATTATCCCATACACTAGTTTTGTCATTTGCCCCAATAGAAAGAAGCGTGACCGCTTGCATAAAAGCCTCCCGCTCTGTCAAAAATGAAGGGTGCGTCATTGAGCACATGCCATTCGGTTACACGTGCGCTTGTCAAAGCGCCTAGGGCCCACTAAAAGTGGGGATGCTTTTATAAGATTTAACAACAACAATTTATAAACACACTTAACAAAGTTTCCCCTTCTTTCAGACCGGTTCGAGACAGAACCGGCAGGTATGGCAAGTTCTCTTATACCGGTTTTGTTAAAGACTTGCCTGGTTGAACAGAGTAACCCGCTGGTTCACGATATATGAAAAGAAGTGGACCCGCTTTGACAATTCTTCATCCAGGGCCGCTCGATCTGTATCCGGCGATTTTTAAAACCCAAGCTGAAACACAAGAAATTGGAGTCAAAATTATAAGGACGATGGATAACAATGGTTGGAGTCAAAATTACATAACAAGCATGAGTAGCAATGGTTATAATAGAATTTTATTAGGTGTATCATGCTCCCTTGGGAGCATATGGTATATTTGCTCCCTAGGCAAAAGATCGACTTCAAAAGGAAGTTTTAGAGAAACTCATATTTTGGTTGCATTATGTTGAAGTTCTATTTTTTAAAAAAATTTTTATTGCTATTTATTCTCAGTTTGAAGTATAATTTTCAAATAACCTAAACTACAAAAATGTTGATGTATCTAGGTAGTTCGAAAGTCCAACTTCGAAACCACCCAACATCGAAAAACTATGTATTTGAACGGTTTGAAAGTTCAACTTTAAAACACCTTAAAAACAAAAACAAAAACAAAAAAAATCGTCGAGCAATTTTTTGAAAGTCCTTGTGTCTTCAAGAACTTGTAGAGTATGTATGAGGTTTATTTGACGTCTGTCCTAAGTCGAGAAGTTTACTTTCAAAATTTGAAGATCTTAAAAACACTCTTAGCAACAATTTTAATAACTACAAATTATTGTCATGCAATTTTCTTATAATTATATGAATACCCAAATCATCGTGTAAGCATTAAGAAGAATTCAAAAAACATCTAACGTATTGTATGTAAATGATAACTTGGTGAGTCCTGCCCTAAATGAGATCGCCTCTAAGAGTATTGTGTTCCAAATCGTGGTCTAAAAAAGTGTTACTCATTTTGATCTAAAACTAGTGTCAAACAACAAAAGACTTATCCAGGTATACGTTTCCTTTTTTTTTAATGGCATGGGGTATCCTACATATTATAGAACAATAAAATTCTTTTCAAACTTAATAAAAACACTCAATATCTGATGGCGATTATTAGTGTTGGGTTTATGTGGCATTTAAAGGCCTTGTCAGTGTTTGTAACAAAAACATTTGATATAGTAGAACATAAACTCCGTGGGAGTGTGGTCCCTCATGGACCGTGCTATGCAAACAGTGTTTGCATATACCGATCTGTGCTTAACGATCTAGACTAGTCGATTGGAAAAAACCCATGTTACCTGGGCATGAAGAACAAACTGATGAGGGTTTATGGGTTAGCCCTTGATGAGGTCAGAGAAAATGCTCGAATGAGTGAGTCGAGGGACTGTGTGACCCTTGTGTGTGATAGTGACTTACATAGACAATGGCCAAAACCTCATCCATGCATCATCACACGGCATGCATATCGATAGATCGTTTGGGAAAGTCAAAAATCCACCTTTTAGGGTGAAACATATGCATGTGCGAGAGATACCCCTATGTGTCATAGAGCTGTGGTCGCATAAGGTCTTCATGACCTTGACTCGTCTCTAATGGAGGACCTGTAATCCACATACTGAGATTGCAAACCCTTAGCTCATCGGCCAGACTTTAGTGACCCGCTAATGAGCCCCTGCATGGACTGTGGGTCATGGGAAACACTAGGTCGGTTTGATAAAGCATGTGTGGTCTGTAGTCCACAGTTGAAGGTGGAGTGCCCCATGATTGTTGATTAATTCCTTAACCATATGGATCTATTTACCATCATATTAATTTAATTATATTTGTTTTATAATAGAAATTATTTTAGAATTATTATTTGAATTGTTATGAGTATTTTGATATTTTATTTATAATTTTTAGACTTATAAAAATAAAGATATTGATTTTACAAAACTATAAAATTCAAATAATATTTTAAAAGTCATTTTATTAATTTTAGAATTACATAAAATATCATGGGGGCTCTTAGTGCACATGAGCCCACCATGTACCATGTGGGTGGGGCCCACACGTATCACATATGGGTGGCACGCCCCACCTCTTGATTGATTGCTTTTTTATCAAGTTTTCTCAAAGATTTGGTAAGATATTATATAGCATATGGTTAAATAGAGATATAAGAATATATTGACCATATATTAAAAGAGAATATTGACTTGACATATCTTTAGAATATTTTGTGAAATATTATGCTATAGATTGGAAAGCATAATATTTTAAATAGATATATTTTATCTATTTTACAATAAGCCCGGTTGAGGTAATATCTGGCATCCTTTATTTTTGTTTCTTACAATTTTATCTTTATATTTTCAAGCGTAATATAGTGTATAGTTGTTTCAATGGCATCAAGTTGTTAAGATCTTGGTTTTATTATTATGTAGATTTTATTTTGGAATTTATCTTGTTATAATAAAGACCACATGTAAGTGATCTTTTGCCAAAAGAAATGAGTGAAATAATAATAAAAAATAAAAAAAAATATTCCCCAATAAAAGATCACATAGGCCTTTCTTTCAGTTAGTAGGCTTTTGATGGAGCATCTCATGCTACCATGTGGGTGGAGCCACACATGCCACACATGGGTGGCATGCTCCACCTCTTGGTTGTTGTCTTTTATCAAGTTATCTCAAAGATTTGGTAAGATATTATATGGCATGTGGTCAAACAGAGATATGAGAATATTTTTACCAAATATTGAAAGAGAATATGACTTGATATATCTTTGGAATATTTTGTGAAAGCCGAAAGGTTTGATGGAACCAATTATATTTCTTGGAGAGTAAATATTCGATGTGCGCTTGAGGATGAATACTTGCATGAGATGCTCTATGAGCATTGTCCTTATCGTCCAAGTGACGACTCATCTCAAGCAATCAAAGATGAGTATGCCACTTGGAAGAAGAGGAACTTGATATGCAAGAGCATGTTTTTATGCTCCATGACTAACTCATATACTTCTGAGTATGAGTCAATTTTTATTGCAAGTGGAATTTTTGATAAACTTGAAAGAGAATATGATGACGCCTCTCTCATAAAACAAGTCATGGCCATGAAAAAGTATAATGATTTAAAGATGGCAGAAGGAACTATGTTTGCAGATCATGTGCACACTTTTCGTGCACTAGTCAGAGAGTTGGATGACACAGGCATAAAACAGACTGAACCCATGCAAGTGATTCATCTTATGAATTCACTTCCTAATTCATGGGAGACTTTTGAATCTTCACTCACGGTCAGAAAGAACGCACCAAGACTGGATGAACTTATCACCACAATCAGGGGAGAAGAAGAAAGGAGGAACTCAAGGCAAGCACTGACAACAACTCCAAGGGAAGTAGTGCATATAATAAAATCTCCACCCTCTTTTAAATATAAGAAAGGAAAAAGAAGAAACAATTTTGGGAATAGAAGAAATTTCAAAAATAGAGATTTTGAAAATAAGGGAGGTAAAAGAGAGACTCAGACTTGCTTTATTTGCAAAAAGGTGGGCCACATAGCTAATAACGGTTCAATAAATCTCGAAGAATCAACAAGGAATTGGCATGTGTGGTTTTTGAATCTATGTTGGCTGACCCAAAAGGAACTTCTTGGTATATTGACTTGGGGCCTACGACCCATGTCATAAACACCAAGGAAGGTTTTCATTCTTTCACTCCCATGGGGCCAGAACAGCAACATATTTATATGGGAGGAAATCAGAAAACTGATGTACTTGGAGTTGGAGATTTTGAGTTGAAATTGAAGATTGGGAGCACCATGATCCTAAAGCAAGCACTTTATACTGTTGATATAAGGAAATACTTGGTTTCAGTTCCTAAGATGTCCTTAGTTGGATTCATGACCATTTTCATTTGGGAGAAATTGGTGGTCAAGAAGGAGAAATATGTTATCATGACTGGACGACTTGTAGACGGGTTATTTACTATTGAAATAAAAGAGAACGTTGCTTACGTCTCGTCCCCTAATGAATCAGATGTTGCCCTATGGCATAAGAGGTTAGGATACATTAATATCAAACGAATGAAAAGATTGAAAAACAACGACGTTCTTCAAAATTATAAGGGAGATTTATCAAAAGTATGCGAGTCTTGTATGCAAGGAAAATTAATAAGAAAAAATACCATCGGAGCAAAAAGAGCTACTAGCGTTTTAAAAATCATTCATAATGACATTTGTGGACCTATGAATGTGACCACCAAAAGTGGTAAAAGATATTTCATCACTTTCATATATGATCACTTGCGATATGACCATGTGTACCTTATTCACACAAAATCTGAAGCCCTAGAAAAATTCAAGGTATATAAAATCGAGGTAGAAAATCAAACCAATTTGAAAATCAAAGTCCTTTGAACCGATATGTGGGGAGAAAGTGGTAGTCAAGAAGGGGAAAGATGTTATCATGACTGGACGACTTGTAGACGGGCTATTTACTATTGAAATAAAAAAGAACGTTGCTTATGTCTCGTCCCATAATAAATCAGACGTTGTCCTATGGCATATGAGGTTAGGATACATTAATATCAAACGAATGAAAAGATTTAAAAAGGACGACGTTCTTCAAAATTATAAGGGAGATTTATCGAAAGTGTGCGAGTCTTGTATGCAAGGAAAATTAATAAGAAAAAATACCAGGGAGTAAAAAGAGCTATTAGCGTTTTGGAAATCATTCATAGTGACATTTATGGACCTACAAATGTGACCACCAAAAGTGGTAAAAGATATTTCATCACTCTCATAGATGATCACTCGCGATATGGCCATATGTACGTTATTCACACAAAATCCGAAGCCCTAGAAAAATTCAAAGTATATAAAATCGAGGTAGAGAATCAAACCAATTTGAAAATCAAAGTCCTTAGAACCGATAAGGGGGAATATTCTTCTGAAATATTCAAAGAACTCTATGTTGAAAACGGAATCATCCATCAATACACCATGTCATATACTCCCGAACAAAATGGTGTAGCTGAGAGACGAGATAGAACCTTGATGGAAATTGTAAGGAGTATGATGGGGCCTGTCAGTCTTTCCCTCGACTTTTGGGGAGAAGCCATGTTGACAGCATGTTATATCCTTAGTCGGACTCCCACAAAAGCTACCCCACTTACTCTTCACGAAATTTTCACAGGTTGTACTTCCTCCCTTGATCACCAAAAGTTTGGAGTTGCTCAGCCCATGTTCTCATCCCGCACCAAAATAGAACAAAATTTCAAAAGTCCATTTTCATTGGTTACTCAGATCATGGTAAGGGATATCAATTCTATAACGTTGAAACAGAAGTGGTCATTGAGAGCCACGATGCACACTTCTTCGATGAAGAATTCCTTGAAGCAAGGGTGAGTAGAAAATAAGCTGACTTCTATAAGGAGGCGAAAAACAAGGATGCGATTCAAGAACCCAAACCTGAAACTTTAAAACAATCCCAGCCTGAACCTGAACTCTTTAAAGAAAGTGAACCTCTACCTGAACCAAGACGAAGCAATAGAATCAGTAGACCACCTCTATGCCTAGAACAATTTGTCTACCTTAAGTTGGAGAAGATCCAGATTCTGAGCCTAAAACGTACTATGAAGCCTTGACTTGTCCCTGAAAGGGAATACAGGGTAGAAGCCATGAAAGATGAATATGCTTCAATTAACCAAAACCATGTGTGGGAATTAGTACCTCTACCTCGAAAACGTAAGGCCATTGGTTGTAAATAGATTTTCAAGAAAAAATTAAATTCAAAAGGGAAAATAGAAAAATACAAAGCTAGGCTAGTTGCAAAGAGTTTCACCTAAAAAAAAGGGATAGATTATGAGGAAACATTTTCCCCTGTTGCCAAATTCACACCTATCAGAATCCTTATAGTTATAGCAGCTCATTTTGACTTTGAAGTCCATCAGATGGATGTCAAAATAACCTTTCTAAATGGGAATTTAGAAGCACAAATTTACATGACTCAACCAGATGGATTTGAAGATAAAGGGAAAGAAAACCTAGTATGTAAACTTAATAAATCCCTTTATAGCCTAAAACAAATATCGTGATAGTGGTACATTAAATTTCAAGAGACCCTTGCTCTCGCAGGATGCTCTACAAATAATGAAGATTACTGCGTATATAAAAAGGTCAGTGGGAGTGATGTGATCTTTATATCGTTATATGTGGATGATATATTAATTATTAGTAGCTCAATTGCCTTGGTAGTAGAGACGAAAAATTTTCTTGCACAACACTTTGATATGAAGGATCTTGGAGAAGCTTCATATGTGTTGGGCATCAAGATAATAAGAAACATGAGAGAGAAGACTATCCAACTTTCCCAGGCGACTTACTGTAAGAGGATACTAGAAAAGTTTCATATAAGCATATATAAGCCCATGTCTACCCCAATAAACAAAAAGACATAGCTCAGTAATAAAATGTATCCTATCAAAGATGTTGATAAAAGAGCCATGGAGAGAGTACCTTATATGAGCACAGTTAAATCCCTTATATACGTCATGATAGGAACAAGACCTGACTTGTCTTTTATCATGAGCTTAGTTAGCCATTTCCAAAGCAATCCTGAGGAGGAGCATTAGAAAGCAATGAAGAAAATCCTCAGATGTTTAAAAGGGACCATGAACTATGTGCTCACATACAAGGGAGGAACTTAAATAGTAATAGAGGAATATTCAGACGCAAACTATCTCGCGGATCCAGATGATGCGAAGTCTATATCTGGATATATGTTTATGCTTGGAGGGGGTACAGTTTCTTAGAAGTCGAAGAAACATAATATATTAGCATTATCCATCATAGAAGCTGAATATGTGGCATGATGTTTAGCGACCAAGGAGGCTGTATGGATTCAGAAGTTTATTAATCAGCGCAATTTTCATCACATGCGTTGTGAGGTTGTAAGGACTTTCTACGACAACACAACGGCAATTTTCGTAACAAAAGAACCACGGTTTCACAAGAATTCTAAGCATATCAAACCCTATTTCTATCACCTGAGGAATGAGGTGAGATTAAGAGAGATTAAGATTAGCTACAAATTCACAGATCTGACTATCATAGATCCTCTGACTAAGGGGATTGCCTCTAATGTTTTTGTAAGACATGTGAAAGAGATGGGGATGAGAGAAAGAGAGGAAGACAGAATGTACGGCATTCAAAGGCCAAGTGAGAGATGTTGCGTTTATGTGGCCTTTAAAGGCCTTCTGAGTGTTTGTAACAAACATATTTGATATAGTAGAACATAAACTCAGTGCGAATGTGGTCCCTCGTGAATCATGTTATGCAAACAATGTTTGCAGATACCGATCTGTGCTTGACAATCTTAATCAGTCGGCCGGAAAAAACTCATGTTATCTGGGCATGAAGAACAAACCGATGAGGGTTTATGGGTTAGCCCTTGATGAAGTCGGAGAACATGCCTGGATGAGTGACTCGAGGGACTGTGTGACTCTTGTGTTTGATGATGGCCTATAAAGACAGGGGCTAAAACTTCATCTATGTTCCATCACACGGCATATGCATGTGCGAGAGATACCATATACGCCATAGAGTTGTAGTCACATAAGGCCTTGATGACCTTGACTTGTTTTTAGGGGAGGACCTGTAATCCACAGACTGAGATTGCGATCCCTTGGCTCATCGGCCAGACTTTGGTGACCGTTAATGAGCTCCTGCTTGGACTGTGGGTCATGAAAAACATTGGGTCGGTTCGATAAAGCATGTGTGGTCTGTAGTCCACAGTTGAAGATGGAGTGCCCCATAATTGTTGATTAAATTCCTTAACCATATGGATCCATTTCCCATCATATTAATTCCATTATGTTTGTTTTATGATAGAAATTATTTTAGAATTATTATTTAAATTTTTTTGAGTCTTTTGATATTCTATTTATACTTTTTAGATTTATAAAAAGAAAGATATTCACTTTACGAAACTATAAAATTCAAGTAATATTTTGAAAGTCATTTTATTAATTTTAAAATTACATAAAATATCATGGGCGCTCATAGCGCACATGGGCCCACCATGTACCATGTGGGTGGGGCCCGCACGTGCCACATATGGGTGGCACACCCCACCTCTTGGTTGATTGCTTTTTTATCAAGATTGCTTTTTTAACAATTTTTCTCAAAGATTTGGTAAGATATTATATGGCATATAGTCAAATAGAGATATGGGAATATTTTGACCATATATTGAAAGAGAATATTGACTTGATACATCTTTGGAATATTTTGTGAAAGATTATGCTATGGATTGGAAAGCATAATAATTTAATTAAATATATTTTATGTATTTTGCAATATGCCTGGTTGAGGTAATCTCCAGCATCTTCTATTTTTGTTTGTTGAAATTTTATTTTTATATTTTCAAGCATAGCATAGTGCATAGTTGTTTCAATGGCATCAAGTTGTTAAGATCTTGGTTTTATTATTATGTTGATTTTATTTTGAAATATATCTTGTTGTAATAAAGACTATCTGTAAGTGATATTTTGCCAAAAAAAAAGGGGTGAGATAATAATAAAAAGAAAAAAATTATTCCCCAGTAAAATATTACATAGGTCTTTTTTTTTCAGTTAGTAGGTTTTTCATGGACCATCTCATGCTACCACCTCCATCCTCTTACGCTAAAATTATATAATAAGTGTAAAACATAAATATGTATTCATAACTAAAGATTAAACATGGTCACCCTCAAAAATATTAAAAAATAAAAAAGGTAAAAGATATGTAAAATGTGTTTAAAATTAGAAAAAACTAAAAGAGGTAATAGAAATCATTTGAAGATTAAAAAATACGAGAAAAATCTTGTAAATTTTGAATCATACCTTGAATATTTAAAAAAATTAAAAAAAATATTAAAGTTCCCAAATCATTTTAAAAAACATCAAAATCATCTAAAACTATATTTCTACACAGTATATTAGTATTTTCCATATTTTCTATTTTAACTTTTTTATATTTTTTAGCTATTTTTCGATGCCCGGTGAGTTGGGCACCCCACCCTACCCCAACTCACACCCAACTTCTCTCTCCACAAAGGCAAAGTCGAATTACGCGGACTTGGCACAGTCTAGAAACATGGAAGAAAACTATATCATATTTTTAATCAAACTAATCCAAACAAACTCTTTTCTTATATTTTCTTCTTTTTTTTATAGCAGTGTTAAAGGATTGCCGACTCCACGAGCCCTGTGTTGTATGTACAACTCGGGGTACATAAAAAAATATTTTAAAAATATTAAAATAAAAAAGCTGTTGTGTAATTTTTTTTTATATAATTTAAATGTGTTTGGCAAAGATTGGTTTGTCTTCTTGTTTTTTTGAAATTTTAATATATCCTCAATTATAAAACAAATTTTTTGGACCTATATTTCTATACTTTTTAAGCTTACTTGGACTTTTTAAGTTTGAATTTGGTTTATTTTACTTTACTACATTTATCTTATCGTTAATAATTCTTATTTTTTAATTCTTCTAGGTTTTACTTTTTTGCCCTAAGGCAAGTCACTCAGTCTTAGTCTTACCCAAGTAAGTTGCCTCGCCCAAAGGCTGGGTAACTTGTCCAAGTCGAGTCCCATGACATTGTTCGATAATAACTTGAGTTTGTTTCATTAACCTTCCAAAAAGAGCTATACAACTTGTATCAACTGCAAAAGGAAATTGGTAGTAAACAAATAGAAAACGTATATATATAATCAATCTAAAGATTCTAAACCAAACAACCTATTTTCTTTTTGATAGCTATCATGAACCTGTTTCACTATCCTTTTTTGTGAATGTTCCTCTTTCACTGACCTTCCAAAAAGCTTTACAATGTGTATTGACTGCTACGAGAAACTTGCAGTAGAAAAATACAAAAATTGGTATATGTATTGACCACTAAACTTGGCATGTAGTAAGGCCATCGCTTTGCAAAATCGGTCCACCATTCCGCACCCAGCTTTTACCCTACATCATAATGTTGTCTCCCACTATTGTCTAGGCTAAAAAACGTATTACCCATTCGTCTTTGCCATTAGGAATAAATTTCTTTCTTTCTTTTATAGGATGTACCGATTGTTACTACACTCTAGGGCTGGCAATGGGCTGGACCCCAGATCAGACCAGCCCTGGCCCTGCCAAAAGGGATGGCCCAGGCCTGGCTGAACCTGGTCGTGACCGGGACTGGACTAGGCATGGCCTTGGCAAGCTTGGCCCTCAGGCCATAGTAGCCCAGCCCTAGCCCTAACCCGGCACTCAAGCCACATCTTGTGGCCTAGGCCTTATTTTAAGGGCCGGGCTTAGCCAGGCCGGTCCACTTGGCCCATTGCCACCCCTACATGCCATGAAATTTGGATCATCATTGTATGGGAAAATCAATGACTATACCATCAAATACTTTGACGTGGGCGTTCTTGTTTTGACTTCTGGGAAATCTCATTTGATTAATGTTATGGACATGAATCCTATTTGGAGACCATCAAGATGGAATCTTCGTTTGCAAATCTGATGTTTGACTCGCATGTTTTTTAATCCTTAGTTTGTCAATTTCATTCTACTTTCAAATTATAAAAGGATTAGTATTTTTCCTTGTAACACTAACTCTTTTCTTTCCAACCGCGCCCTTTTTATTTTCTAACATCTATGGATAACTCATGTCTCCACCTCTCTATATGTGCTCTTCACTCCCTAGTTCTCTCTAAGTCTTTAAAGTGTAATCTAAGAAAATCTCAGATGAAAAACCCCTCTGACTTATGCTCTAAATCAGATCGTTTTATAAATTCGATAGAGATTTGTGGAGGTGGATGAATTACATCCACATACGAATTAATCTTGAAAGACCAATTCCCCTTTGGACCTTCAGCAGCATTGCCCAATCTTTTGAACCAAAACAAATACTTTTAAAACAATTTTCAAGAACATAAATCAAAAAGAAATATTTCTCACCAAACCCAGGCCTATTGGCCTGAGAAACCCAAAACTCAGAGTTATAGGGCGTGTAAGCGTTTGCCTTCTTCTTGTTTAAAGAATGTTTTGAAATTGTTGTTGGTTTTAATATTGATCTACATGAATTAGCCTCCCAAGGTTTAGGTGCCTAGTCCTATGGTCTAAGCTTTGCTCAAGTACTCCCAGGGTTTTTGTGGCTATAGGGGATGAAGTTGCAAGTTATGGTTACTCTTAAGTATGGGCTTTCTCTCAATGGGATATAATCTCTTTCTCTAGGGTTTGTAAAGTCGCTATGAATCTCTCTCTCAATTTTCTAAACTCTCTCTAAAACTTTTCTATACTAAACTTCTAGGCTAAAAAAATGGTCTTTTTCTGAGGTGATTTATGCGAATTCATGCATTTTTTTATCATTTTAGAATCCTATCAAGATTAGAAGTAATCTAGGCCATCAAACAAATAACAACATAATTCACTACTATCTATCTATGCCTTGTTTTCCAAATTGTAATGATCTTTCTTGATATGGATGTATTTTGAATAGATTTCTAACACAATTTGGACCCGAAACATTTCTAATATTATCAAAGTTATGATTGTTCCAATCATAAATTGATTCTAGATAAATCCTAATGGCTTAACAATGTTAGGATTTAAGAACCCTCTTAGCTGCGGTAACAAGAATCTCAAAAGTTGGATCCTATCAAGATCGTGTACTTATCCAGCTAAAAACAAAATAGGAGAGAGAGCACGAGCCAAAATTTGAAAAATGAAGCATGAAACACACACACCTCAAGAACACAAAGATTTACGTTAGGGCTATATCCACGGGCATAGGAAGCTGAAATACACTATACTAATGAAAGTTATATCTTAGATTTTGGGACATAGAGGTACATCTTTAACCCATGACAAACCCAGTCGAGAAAACCTTTTTAGACCCGCTCTCCCAATCGGCAAGACCCACCGATCTCTCATCTCTATTCCACAGGTAAACCACTATCCAACAAGAGACACATCTCTATTTCACAGCTAAACCGTTGTCCAAGAAGAGACCCTTGAGGGCAACTGAGACTTTCTCTCACTAAAAAAGGAACCCACTCCAAATATCCATGAAAACCACTTCTCAATCTACAGGAGGCACAATGTGAAGCTTTTCTCCATATGACGCTCTCTTCTCTCTAAAGGAGAGCCTTTGCCTCTCGTGGACAAGAGGCCCATGCCTCTCTCTTTAAAGGAAGCCACCTTTCTCATATGGTGACCCAAATAGGGCATACCAAGTATTTGCTCTTTCATCCCATATATAAGGTTAAGAATCCACATCAAATAGGAAACTTCTCATAGAAGTTACATATATCTCAATACCAAGAGATATATCACAAGAGTCCTAATCTTTTTTAATTTCTATTTTCTTCAGGAAACTTATCATTATCAATCTCAATCCCCCATAATATGGGATTTTTTTGTATGGATGAATTTGGATATTACCATATCCAACAATCTCCACCTTGATATCAAAATCACCTGCTTACCATGCCAACATCCGTTGTATAGCATTATGAATTCTTCATCTTTTGCCAAATAAATTCTTTCATCATTCACGCTTAAAGGATTATGCTTTCCATTATATTTTTTCACCTTAAATAAAACACTCACATACTTTGCCATGTGTCTTTCTTCAACCGAATGTCCAAACAGTAGCCTTATACTGAACCATGCACTCTAATACCACTTGTTGGTATTTAAGAACCCTCTTAGATGTGGAAACAAGAATCTCAAAAGTTGGATCCTATCGAGATGGGAATTTTTCCAGCTAGAAACAAAATAGGAGAGAGAGCACGAGCGATAATACGAGAAATAAAGCATGAAATACACACACCACGAAAACACAAAGATTTATGTGGTTCACCCCAAGAGGACTACATCCACAAGCATGGCAAACTGAAATCTACTAAACCAATAAAAGTTACATCATAGATTTTAGGATATAGAGTTTTATCTTTAACCCTTCACAAAACTCAGTCGAGCAAAACATTTTAGGCCTGCTCTCCCGATCGACATGACCTGCCGATCTCTCATCTCTGTTTCAAAGGTAAAACACTGTCCAGCAAGAGACCCATCTTTATTTCACACTTAAACTGTTGTCCAAGAATTGAAAGCAACCGAGGCTTTATCTCACTAAAAGGGAAAATCATCCAAAATTTTCATGGAAGCCGCTTCTCTACAAAAAACCAGCCTCTCAATCTACATGAGGCAGTACGTGGAATTTCTCACCCTAAGAATCTATCTTCTCTTTGAAGGGGGGCCTTGCCTCTCGTGGATAGGTGGACGCTACCTCTCTCTCTGTGTCTAGAGGAGGACCTATTTTCCATACGGTGACCCAAATAGGGCACACCAATTCTCAGCTCTTTCATCCCATATATATAAGTTTAGGAGTCAACATCAAATAGGAAACTTCCCATATAAGTTAGATCTATCTCAAAACTAAGAGATATGTTACAAGAGTCCTAATCTTTTGGACTTTTATTTCTTTTAGGAAACTTATCAATATCAATCTCAATCTCACATAAGATGGGATTTTCATGTGTGGGCGAATTTGGATATCACCATATCCAACAAATGATTCGTAAAAATTACCTTTCAAGGTTCCTAGAAAGTATGGACTGAGGGCATAGGGTTTACTATGTAAGTATGGTCTCCATTGGCTCATTAGGCTATTTTAGGTTATCTTTCCTATTGTTTTAGGAAATAATTGGCTTAAGCTTAGGATTTGGGATTCTACTGAGGATTTGATTTGCCATCGAATGGATTTTAGAAATATAGCCAATATCAAAAAGTGGTGTCTACAGTTGCCCTTATTGACGTTTATTCGAGGAACAGTTGAGTGGCAAGGAAGTGATACCTGCAGTAAATTTCAATTTGTTTTCTTGAATACCAAATGGTTAGAGCGTAGTGGATTTTACATGATCTTTCATAAAACATCACATCATCCTACTCATTGTCTAGGACCACTTTTCGGATGTTTTCTTTCGCTAGACCACTCTTGGACTCTAAGATAGATTTAAAATTTGAACTTGGTTATAATCTTGTTTACAACCACATATGAAGAGTTCTCAGATGAAACCTCCACGAATTTATGCTCTAAACAATTAAACTTATAATCAAGAAAGATCGTACGGATTGATCAAATTACGGTTTAAAGACAGTCCCCAATCTCGAAATATCAACTCTCTCTAGCTTGAAATCACACAATATCTATTAAGAAACCAGGAGAAGAAATAAAAGAAGGTAAAATAATAGAGGATTAAAGAAAAGAAACTTAACTAGGCCAGGTTGGTTGGCCTGAGACACATGAAAACCCCATATCAAATCGTAGGTTGATTTATTCATTCATTTTCTCTTTTCTTGAAGAAATTGTACCTAGGGCATGTTTTTCCTAAGGTTTTATGTTTTTTAAGAAATTGTCTTCATAAGGCATGTGATTTAGGGTTTTGAAGATTGCAGAGAATTAGGGTTGTAGCGAATTTTCTAAGGGTTGGATCACCTATGGTTTTCTAGGGTTTCTTAACTCTAGGCTTTTTAGGTTCTGCTCTAGCCTAAGGAATTTTCTCTCTAATTTCTAAGTATTTTTCTAGTATTTTAGTTGTGTATTATGGAGTTGTACTGACGAGTTTATATTAGGCTTCAATTTGGGCACATTTAATTTGGGATTAGAAAACTCATATCTGTATTTAAGCTTGATGATAGGGTTTTACTTATGATAGGATCAGAATTCCAAGGCTTCTATCGGTCAAACTGATGCAAAATTGACCTAGAAGCTTCCAGAGCATCAATAAGAAGTCAATAGAAACCCACCATCAAATTTGGAACTCATATGTGCTCGAAAAGTACCAACGATGCGATCAGCGCCGTCACAACTTTCGAGAATGACGACTCATTTTCTTAGGCCCTCTGAGCTTGACAACGCACCTCGAATCATTAGGCCAATTCATATCCAGATCTATGTAGAATCGAGTCGGACAATCTTTTACTACATTAGGTCACAGCCTAAATCAATTTTGACCCATTTTCAGGAGTCTAATTCAGGTTTCTTTGGATTCCAGTATGTTTACCTACTAGTCTGGATTAGTCTGAACAAGCTTTGGATTACAGGTTACAGTAGTCTCTATGGTTCAAGGTTGCATGTTTTTGGGATTTTCGGATTCTAAGAAATAAAAAATTAAGCTAATTTCAAATTGGGTGTCTACAATTGCCCTTATTTGGTGCACTTTGCTCTTCGAGGAACAGATGGGTAGCAAAGAAGTCGACATCTGCAACACTTTTTAACTTTTATTTTTTCATAATATCAAATGGTCTAACGGCACAGTCACTTAAGGCATTTCCATTATAGGGTTTTTCAATATAAGATTTTCTAAGTTTCTTCACGTTGGTCGTCATGGGACTCCGAACTAGATTTCCTAGTCACGTCAATTAATCTTAGGCTTTCAAATTCTAAACTTTAAATTTCTTGATTTTTTATAAGAGGGAGAAGTATTCAAGACAGAATCAGGTGCCAACTATACAATTTTAACAAAGAAATTAAGCTATTTAAAATTATAAGATATAGAATTTGAAATTTTGAAGAAATGGAGATTTTTTTGAAAAATAAACTAGGTAGTAGTTTAAGTTCATGCAATCATTGAGCCCTCTAAACAGTTTTACGTCATGTAGTGATGGTCAAGGGCTCCTTAGCATTTTACATCACGTAGGGATAGACGGAAACTAGTTGTTTAACATCATATCAAGGATAGATCTTTGCATTTTAATGTCATGCCTAGGACAAACTTCACAGTTTGATGTCGTGCCCAGAATAGATCTTCACAGTTTAATTTCATGCCCATGTCAGATCTTTGCAATTTAACATCATGCCTAGGATGTTTTCTAAAATACGCCTGAGTTTTTATGTTATACAAGGTTTGGTGCTATAACTTTAAAATACACCCAACTTTTTGTGTCATACAGGGCTAGACGTTTTTGAATTTGAAAATTAAAAAGTGAACTGTAGTTTAGGTCATCCCTCCATGGAGCATTTTCTGAAAAAATTTAGAAAGGCTTTTTTTAAATGGTTTTTCAAAATATTTTCAAAATTTTCTTTTGAAAATGTGGGTCTCACAATTTAACCATTGGTGACACTTTGATGAACCTATGAGCTTGGTCAACTTTGGCTAGGATTATTAGGATGAGGATTCATCAAATACTTCTTCATCTTCGACTCTTGGCCCTTATGTCCCAATTCAAAGGAGGGTGGGTTCTTCGAAGTCTTCAACAAAACAATATTTTAGGGAATGTGAAATGTTGCCCTTTAATGCTTGGGATCTCCTTAGACTTATAATTTCGTTCATCCACCACCTAACCTTTGAAGTTGGGCTGGTTGAGGTTCCTTAAAGTTTACTTGGAAGGATACATAATGATGATTTGTTAGGCTAATGCCCTATTGATTGCTTTGGACACCTGACCAGTATTGTCTTGCAAAGTTTGGCATTGTCTAGATTTTCTTTAAGATGTTGGACCCATTTTACTTTTGGGAAATTTCAAGCACCCATGCTTTGCTTTGAATTATGTAGTACTCCTTTAACTTTAAGGATTTCTCTTCTTCTTTTTGGTCCATTGCTTGCACAGGATTCCTTTCGAATTTTCGACCCTAATACTTTTATTTTTTTCAATCATTTCCATAATCTCGCCATATGGTTACAACTACAAAATAATAATAATAATAATAATAGTTCTATGAGACCCTCACACACCCATGTGTATAGGATCTCAAAAGATTACCATTAAATTTGGCACAGATCTCTAAAAAAGTTATCACAGAGGTATGGGACTTGACTTTTCTAGATATTTGTGACAAATTTAATGTTGATCCTTTGAAGTCCTAGACACATGGATGTGGAAGGGTCTCACAAGATCATTTCCCTAATAATAAACACCTCCACTATATGTGATTTAGCAAGCAAAAAATATATATTGCCAAATAAATATAGTATTGGGAACATGAACCTAATGAATTCAAAAAAATAAACAAAAGAATTTATACTTATAATGAGGAAAATAGATAGTGCAACTTGAAAACAAGTTTCAAAGCGGGTGCATCGATTAAAGGAGCATTATAAACTATTAATATTTGTTTTTTTCTTAAATGTCCCATGCCCTAGTTCTATTCACCCCACAATTCAATTAACCTAAAGTTTTGCCATGCCACCTATTTATTTGCCCCGATGGATAGAAACGGGACCTAAAACATAAAGAAGCAAGCGCTTGCATAAAAGCCTCCCGCTCTGTCTAAATGAAGTGTGCATCATTGAGCACGTACCATTCGCTTACACGTGCGCATGTCAAAGTGCTTAGGGCGCACTAAAGGTGGGGTTTCTTATTATAAGCTTTAACAACACTTACAAAAGTTTCCCCTTGGTTCAAACCGGTTCAAGACAGAATCAGCAGGTCTGGCAAGTTTTGTTAGAGACTTAGCTGTTTGAACCCCGCCGGTTTATGATATATGACAGAAAGTGGACCGGCTTTGACAATTCTTCATTTGGAACAGCTCGATCTATATCGGCAAGTTTTAAAACCCAAGGTGAAACACGAGAGGTTGGAGTCAAAATTATAAGAAATAAGGATAACAATGGTTGGAGTCAAAATTATAACAAGCATGAGTAGCAATGGTTATAATAGAATTTTATTAGATGTATATGGTATATTTGCTCCCTTGGCAAAAGATAGCCTTCGAAGGAATTTGGAGAGAAACTTATATTTTGGTTGTATTATGTTGAAGTTCTATTTTTAAAAAAAAAATTTATTCCTATTTTATTCTCAGTTTGAAGTATAATTTTAAAACAATCTAAGCTACAAAATATTGATGTATCTAGACGGTTCGAAAGTTCAACTTTCAAACCACCCAACACATAAAAACCATGTATTTGAGTGGTTTGAAAGTTCAACTTTAGAACACCCTAAGAACAAAAATAATAATAATCGTTGGACAATTTGAAAGTCCAACTTCAAAATGCTTTTTTTTTTTTTTTTTTTTTTTAAGTATTTCTTAAGTCAAACAGCTCAAAAGATGATCAATGCAAAGTGAGCATGATTTTTTTCACATGCATGATGCATGAGATTTAACATGCTTCGAGTGTGAATAGGCATTTGTTTGCATTCCCTCTATATAATTGCCTTGCCCACCAAACTTTTCAACTTAAGTTAGGATGTTTTATAGTGTTCTCAGTCTCATCATTAAAGAAGTTGATTTGAGCTTATTAAAGCATTGGAGGAGACTGAAGGTAACGTGATAATAAATTATTTCCACTTTTAATTAGTTCAAAATATATATATATATATATATATATATATATATATATATATATATATATATATATATATATATATATATATATATAGATTTCATCAACATAAAATTCTTTATTTATAACTTACTATTCACATACATAGAAAAGTTAATATTCATTTGTTACAAAATGTGATTAATTAATATTATGGCTTTTTAGGTTACAATGATTTTATCTTACTTGATTTCTTAAAAATTGTTATTTATGGATTTTTGAGATAATAGATATCTGCAAGACTGTTTTGTTTTTAAGCTTCGATCAAGCCTTGGACTCATTTGAGCCAAGTAACTAGGCCGAGTCTAAGTAGACTTGAACAAGTATTGTACAAGACCATAAAATATTAAAAAGTCAAAATATTGAAAAGTTTATGTTAAAAAAATTAAAAATCATAAATAAGTAAATTAAGTAATAGAAATGATTAAACATCTATAAAAGTCTAAAAAAATATATAAAAAAATGGATATAGAAAAAAAAAAAAATGTAAAAAATTTAAGCATATAATAAGATAGGTTCCCAAATCATCATAAAAACTATATATATTGTATAAAACTGTATTTAAAAATCATACGATGAAGAAGATTCTTTAATAAATCATATGCATAAAGGGTGTTCTCCATTGTCCACATTCAGATACCATTCTTTATTTTAGGATTTATTAAAGACTAGGACTCTCAAATAAGAAAAGTCTTGATTTTTTATCTGTTTTGACCTAATCATTTTAATGGACATATGGACATAATCTTCTCCAGATTCTTCGACATCATTGCTTAAAGGCAGAAAAAATATTGTCCTTTATTGAAAAAATGGTATTTGAATAGAAGGAATATTGATCTCAAAGTAGAGGTCATGATAGGCGTATAATGGATCGGTTTCTCTTGTCTTATAATGGATTGGTTTATGTTGTCTTTCGATGTAATGATTGTCTCATGTTCCATGTTTCAGCCATGTAATGATTCTCTCAAGTTCTAATGTTTCAGCCAAAGACGAGCTCGTCAATGTTTCAGTCAAAGCCAAAAAAGAACTAACAAAGTAATTTCAGAAGCTCAATCGTTTAACCGGTGTTAGAAGGCTGTTGAATGGAAAACCAGCCCAGCAAACGTTCTAAATTCGTGTATCTTTTTCCCCTGTCGCTCTTCCATTTTCTACTTTTGGGGGAGTCCATTTATTTTTTTTTATTTTTTTTATTTTTGTTATTTTTTTTATATTGTTTTTTTTTCTAGGTTACCCTAAAGAGTAAGTAACTAAATGTTCTAAATTAATCTAGCACATTAATGCATTGAAAACAAGTTGCATCTTTCTCCCCAATCTCTCCTCCATTTTCTAGTTTTGGGGAGTACATTTATTTTATTTTTTTATTTTTTACTTTTTTTTATGTTTTTCTTTTCTAGGTTACGCTAAAAAGTTTTCTAGTTTTGGGGAGTACATTTATTTTATTTTTTTATTTTTTACTTTTTTTATGTTTTTCTTTTCTAGGTTACGCTAAAAAGTTGACCAAAAAACTAAATAAATACCTGAAAAGAAGAAACCAAATTCCAATTACGAGTGATTAATGTCTAATCTTTTTAGACTTCTTATAACCCAAATTCCAATTGGGAATGGCGGAGGTCTAACCTTTCTAGGTTTCTTACCACGTTATTAAGAATCTTTGATATTGATGTTTCGGATTATGTGAAGGAATTAACACTATGCAGGATTTGTTTATTTATTTAGTTGGTTAGACAGTTTGTTTGCATAGATCTCACCAATTATTAAGACGAATATTATAATGTATATACCAATTTGGTAAATTTTATGTGTGCTATCATTATGAGAATTTGAGAAAACCTGTATTATTTATTGATTATGAATTAAAAGAATTTCATTTCTTCTTTTTTATCAAATGTGGTCTCATCATGAGCGATCGTGTATGCACGAGTGAGAAAAGATTACTTGAGTTTTTTCAAATGACAAAAACTTCTTACGTTTATCGTTAGGCCGCAGTCAACATGCTCCAAATGTCGAATCACCATTTTTTATCCAATAAATTGAATAAAAACTCAACACCTACATTAAAATTCACTCTACTTGCCTAATCCATGTTTGACTCTCGTGAGATAGGTCTCTGATCTCATTGCATCTCATTGCATCATAATTTTAGTTGTTATATTCTGGACTCCATTAGTTACACTTCGGACCACACCGTTAGTACAATATGAAGTGGTGCCCATTTGTGTGAATTTGTAGTTACTAAGTAGGGAAATAACAATAGGAACTGGTTTCTATACAGCCAAGCTCGCATATGTAGAAATGGGGGCCTCTTAGTAGATTTATTTTTGAGATGATTTTAAGACTTGATTTTTAAGGATATGTAATCTCTAACATAGATATCAGGAATATGAAAAAATAAATAAATTTTAAAAACTAGAAATAATAATTATAGTAAAAAAACCTTTAGACGGTTAGTTTCCATGGTTTTTAGATGGAACACCTACTTGCATCCATCTTTAAAATAGTCTAAACTGCATATGTAGAAATGCGGTCCAGTCCGCATGAAACAATTTTCCTAAGAAAATTGCATGACAATAATTTGTAGTTCTTAAAATTGTTACCCATAAGTTTAGTCCGCATGAAACAATTTTCCTAAGAAAATTGCATGACAATAATTTGTAGTTCTTAAAATTGTTACCCATAAGTTTACTTCACGTTTGGTAATTATATGCTTTGTTTTGTTTCCATATCTGGTAATCAAATGTTGATGTTTATTTAATTGGTGAAACTGGTGAAGGAAGAATTGGCTCTATGGGGTGGTTATTCTTTTTATTTGGTTAAGCAAATATATTTTTTATGAGTAGATTTGAGTAATTTGTACTGCTAACTTATGGAGTGGTTATTCTTTTTATTTGGCTGAATAAATATTTTTTTATAAGTTGAAGAAAGATTCCGGTAATTTCTACGCAAAATGCAATGAGGAATGTGTACCAAAAAAATTAGTATAATATTAAAGATATATTGTTTATAATTTCTCTTTATTATAAATAAATAACATATATCATTTTTCTTTCATATAACCTGGGCTTAATTGGTTAGCACTTGAAAAATGGTAAGGCTATGATCCTAGGAATAATTCCTACTAAAGATAGGGCCCTCTCCCCACTTACTCACCCAAAAAAGTTATAAATTATTTTTTAATATAAATAGGTTCTGTTAGGGTACTCACATTATAGATGATTATACCAAAGGTAGGACCCTCTCCCCATGGACTCACCCAAAAAATTTATTTATTGATATAAATAGGGGTTATGTTAGGGTACTTACATTATAGAGCTATTTATATTGAGCAATTTATAATTGTACTAAACAAATTTTGAATACTTATTAACCTTTATTTTGTATGTACATGGAGCATACTTATATACACTTGTTTTGTATGTACATGGAGCATTTTTTTAAGGGAAAAGTTTATATAAGATCGCAACCTTGAAATGTAGAATCACAGATGCACCTCAAAAATTTATTAGAAATGTTATTTTAATGTTGAAAAACCCTCGAATTGATCATCTCGACAACAAGATGTATGAATATAGAAAAATAAAGTTTTTGATTATTAGAAATAGTGCATCTTGCAGCACATTATCTAGACCGTCTATTTTCAAGATTTTCCTATATTTATAGATCTACTTGATTTTAACCATTTTTGAAATTTAAAAATTTCTAATTAGATATGAAAATATATTTTAAGATAATCCTAAGAATTTTTTACAACAAAATTTCATGTTATGATAAAATTTGGAGGTGCGCCTTAATTGGATTGTCTAAGGTTGCAACCTTATGAAACCGCACCTTTTTTTTAATAAAGATCTTTTCTATCATTAGAAGAGGTGTGACATCATCCACATCAGCCATATGGAGCATACTAGTGGTATTTAATACTCTATGTGAGATCACATCTTATAAATGATGTCACACGCCTCCTAATTTCCAAAAATGTTCTTGCTAAAAGAAAAGCTCCACATACAAAAGAATGTTATGTAAGTGTCCAAATTTTGTTGAGTATAATGATAAATTCTTCTATATTGTGAGTACCCTAACATAGCCCATTAGATATATAGATTGTATATAATAGATCATTTATCTTTGATACAATGTAGTCCCAATTCCTTACGATCATTTTATGTGAAAGTTCTATAAAATTTCTTTTGAAGTTTGAGCTTAATCAATGGAATACTTGCAACCACCCAATATCACATCCAATGGTCAAGATTAATGTGATTTCGATAAATAGTTTCATTCTATGCTTTCCCTTATATATATGTATGGCTTCAATAATAAGTGAAATATATTGAATAGCAAATTCTCGATAAAGTAAATCTATTTTTGTAAAAGGGCTGCGATTGTTTGACTTAAGACACGTTCATCTCCATTGTTTCTGCCCCATGCTACAGTAAATATATCATTTTTTAGTTGTATAAATCTATTATTTATATGAATAAATATATATATTACTTATATTTATAAGGAAGGAAAATGATATCATATTTGTATAAATCTATTGAAGCTATTACCTAGCTATATCCAATTGATGAATATTAGTATTAAGGAAGGTGGGATTGATGAATATTAATATTAAAGAAAAAAAGGCACACAAACCAACAGAAACATCAACTTCAAACTTGAAAACAATTGAAAAGAAATTTGAACATTAAACTATATCAAATTTCAAATATTAAAGAGAGAAAAAATTTTAAAATTTTAGAGAGTGAAACTACATCAAATTTTAGAAAGAGAATTTACCTAATAGAAACTATCTCCAATTTTTTAGAGAGATAAACTATATTAAATTTTAAGTTTTAAAAATAGAAAGTATCTTAAAATTTTAGTGAGAGAAACTATAATTTAGAGAAAGAAACTACCTAAAAATTTTTAGAGATAAACTGAGAGAAATTGTCAACTATATGAAATTTCAAATTTTCAAATAAACAAACGGTCTCAAAAGTTTTGGAGAAAGAAAGTATACCAAATTTTAATTTATTTAGAGAGAGAAACTATCTTAAAATTTAAAGTTTGATGTATTCTCTCTATGTGTGCAATAGCAAACCAGGTTATACAATAAAGATAAGGGCAAACTTTCTATACTTTCCCTACAGCATAAAACTTATATAATTCCCTTATCCAATCGTCCATTCTGAATAGAGGGCAAAGATTGCCCCAATCACAACGTCATGTCTCTACACTATTTTATTTTTAATTTTTTTATATAAACTATTTTGACACCAAATTTGGAGTCCAATTCTCTATTAAACTCGCACAAGCAAAAAATATAAAAACAATATTTTCAATAAAATAAAATGGCCAAAATAGCCTTAAAAGTTTCAAAAGGTATTTTGGTCATTATATTTTATCGAAAAATTATTTTTAATATTTTTTATAGGTGCGCCCCAATGAAAAGATGGCACGTACCAAATTTCATATTCATACAAATTATATATATATATATATATATATATATATATATATATATATATATATATATATATATATATATATATATATATATATATATTTATATATATATATAAAAAAAACTAAAAAAAAAATACTTTGAGATGTCAAATCTAAGAACAAACAATGAGTGGCTCTCTTGATCAAAATTGGACGGCTGGATGGTAGGGGAAGCATAGATCTTCTATGCAGTAGGGAAAGTATAGAAGCCTTTCCCTTCTTTCTTTTATAGGATGTACCAACTATTACTATACTTTACGCTAGGGCTGGCAACGGGTTGGACTTGGGTCGGGCCTTCCAGTCTTACAGCGAGCATTCATGAGAGCTGCTGCTTGCCACTATCTCTAATAAGAAGACTGTTTGGCCCTGACCCCAAAAGGGATGGCCCAAGCCTGGCTGAGCCAGATCGTGACAGGGACTGAGTTAGGCATGGCCCTGTCCAGCTTGGCCCTCACGTCATAGTAGCCCAGTCCTAACCCGGCACTCAAGCCACATCTTGTGGCCTATGCCCTATTTTTAGGGCCGGGCCTTTCGGGCCTAACCAAGTCAGGCCACTTGGCCCATTGCGACCCCTACTCCATTCCATGAAATTTGGAACATCATTGTATGGGAGAATCAATGACTATACAATCAAATACTTTGACGTGGGGGGTTCTTGTTTTGGCTTCTTGGAAACCCCATTTGATTAATGTTATGGACATGAATCCTATTTGGAGAGCATCCAGATGGAATCTTGGTTTTGCAATTCTTATGTTTGACTCACATGTTTTTGAATCCTTAGTTTGTCAATTTCATTCTCCTTTCAAATTATAAAAGGATTAGTATTTTTCCTTGCAGCTCTAACTCTTTTCTCCCCAACCGTGCCCTTTTACTTTCTAACAATACACTCTCTAGGTAACTCATATGTCTCCACCTCTCAGTCTGTGTTATTCACTCTCTAGTTCTCTCTAAGTCTTCAAAGTGAAATCTAGGAAAATATCATATGAAAACCCCTCTAACTTATGCTCTAAATCAGTTAGTTTTATAAATTCGATAGAGATTTGTGGAGGCTGTTGAATTACAACCCAGAGGCAAATTAATCTTGAAAGACCAATTCCCCTTTGGATCTTCAGCAGCATTGGCAAATTTTTTAACCAAAACAAATACTTCTAAAATAATTTTCAAGAAAATAAATAAAAAAGAAAAGATTTCTCACCAAACCCGGGCCTATTGTCCTGAGAAACCCATAACTCATAGTTTAGGGCCTCTAAGCGTTTGCCTTCTTCTTCTTTAAAGAATTTTTTGAAACTGTTGTTGGTTTAGATTGATCTACATGAATTAGCCTCCCAGGGTTTAGGTGCCTAGTCCTAGGGTTTAAGGTTGCTCAAGGTCTCCCAGGGTTTTTGTGGCTATAAGGGATGAAGGTGCCGGTTATGGTTACTCTTAAAGCTTGGGCTTTCTCTCCATGGGATAATAATCTCTTTCCCTAGGGTTTGTAAAGTTGCTCTGAATCTCCCTCTGAATTTTCTAAGCTCTCTCTAAAACTTTTCTATACTCTATACTAAACTTCTAGGCTCAAAAAAGGGTTTCTGAGCTGATTTTTGCGGATTCATGCATTTTTTTTTTATCATTCTAGAATCCTATCGTAACTAGAAGTAATCTAGGCCATCAAACAATAACAACATAATTTGCATCACTGATTGTCTAGCTTTCACGATGAGATTCACATCCCTATCTCTCTATGCCTTGTTTTCCAAATTGTAATGATCTTTCTTGATATGGATGTATTTTGAATAGATTTCTAACACGATTTGGACCCAAAACATTTCTAATATTATCAAAGTTATGATTGTTTCAATCATAAATTCATTCTAGATAAACCCTAATGGCTTAACGATGTTAGGATTTAAGAACCCTCTTAGATGCGGAAGCAAGAATCTCAAAAGTTGGATCCTACAAATATCGTATACTTATCCAACTTGAAACAAAATAGGAGAGAGAGTGTGTGCCATAATACAAGATATAAAACATGAAACACACACACCGTTAGAACATAAAGATTTATGCGGTTTACCCCAAGAGGGCTACATCTACGGGTATAGTAAACTAAAATACACCATACCAATTAAAGTTATATCATAGATTTTTGGATATATAGTTACCTATTTAACCCACGACAAAACACAGTTGAGCAAACGATGTTAGACCCGCTCTCCCGATCGGCACAACTTGTCGATCTCTCATCTGTATTCCACAGGTAAACTACTATCCAACAAGTGACTCATCTCTATTCTACAACTCAATTGTTGTCGACGAAGAGACCCTTGAGAGTAACTGAGACTTTTTCTCACTAAAAGGGGAAACCAACCAAAATCTCCATTGGAACCGCTTCTACAATGTGGAGCTTCTCTCTATAAGAAGCTCTCTTCTATCTAAAGGGGAGGTTTTGCCTCTCGTAGACAAGAGGCCCCTGCCTCTCTCTCTTTAAAGGAAATCATCTTTCTCATATAGTGACCCAAATAGGACACACCAATTCTCTACTCTTTCATCTCATCTATAAGGTTAAGAATCCACATCAAATATGAAATTTTCCATATAAGTTACATACATCTCAAAACCAAGAAATATATCACAAAAGTCCTAATCTTTTTTAATTTTTATTTTCTTTAGGAAATTTATCAATATCAATCTCAATCCAACATAATATGGTATTTTTTTGTGTTGATGAATTTGGATATCACCATATCCAACAATCTCCACCTTGGTATCAAATCACCTACTCACCATGCCAACATCCGTTATATGGCTTTATTAATTCTTCATCTTTTGTCAAATAAATTATTTTATCATTCTTGTTGAAAGGATTGTGCTTGCCATTAGAATTGTGCTTGCCATCATATATCTCCACCTCAAATAAAATGCTCCAACACTTTGCCATGTGTTTTTCTTTAATCGAATGCCCAAATATTAGCCTTATATTGAACCATGTGCTTTAATACCAATTGTTAGGATTTAAGAACCTCTTAGATGCAGAAACAAGAATCTCAAAAGTTAGATCCTACCAAGATCGTGAACTTATCCAGCTAAAAATAAAATAAGAGAGCGAGCACGAACCATAATACAAGAAATAAAGCACGAAACACACACACCTCAAAAGCACAAAGATTATGTGGTTCACCCCAAAAAGACTACATCTATGGGCATGGCCAACTCAAATCTATTATACCAATTAAAGTTACATCATAGATTTTGGGACATAGAGTTACCTCTTTAACCCTCAACAAAACTCAGCCGAGCAAACCCTTTTAGACCCGCTCTCTCGATAGGCACGGCCCGCCAATTTCACATCTCCATGAAGAAACCCTTGAGAGAAACCAAGGCGTTCTCTCACTAAAAGAGGAAACCATCCAAAATTTCCATAGGAACCGCTTTTATACAATAAACCAATCTCTCAATCTACAGGAGGCACAGTGTGGAGTTTCTCTCCATAAGAAGCTCTCTTCTCTATGAAGGGGAGGCCTTGCCTCTTGTGGACAGTAAGCCCCTGCCTCTCTTTCTCTCTCTAGAGGAAGTCACATTCCCCATATGGTGACCCAAATAGGGACACCAAGTTTCTACACTTTCATCTTATATATATAAGGTTAGGAATTCACATCAAATAGGAAACCTCTCATATAACTTACATATATCTAAAAACCAAGAGATATATCACAAGAGTCCTAATCTTTTTAGATTTCTAATTTTCTTTAGGAAAATTATCGATATCAATCTCAATCTCACATAATATGGGATTTTCTTGTGTGAGTGAATTTGGATATCACCATATCCAACAAATGATTCATAATAAGTACCTTTCAGGGTTCTAAGAAAGTATGGACTGAGGGCATACTAAGGTTTACTATGCTAGTATGGTCTCCAATAGCTCATTAGGCTATTTTAAGTTCCCACGGTTTTACGAAATAATTTGCTTAGGCTTAGGATTTGGGGTTCTACTAAGGATTTGATTTTCCATCTGATGGATTTTAGAAATACAGCCAATTTCAAAAAGTGGTGTCTACAATTGCCCTTCTTTGGTGCACTCTGTTCTTCGAGAAACAGATGAATGACAAGGAGGTGACACCTGCAGTAAATTTCAATTTGTTTTCTTGAATACCGAATTGTTAGAGCACAGTTTATGAGGTTTTCTTTCGCTAGACCACTCTTGGACTCTGTTTATTTCTGCCATGCCATTTGATATTAGGATTTTCTTTTCAGATTTAAAATTTGAACTTGGTTATAATCTTGTTTACAACCACCTGTGAAGGGTTCTCAGATGAAACCTCATCGGATTTATGCTCTAACAATTAAACTTATAATCTAGAAAGATCGTGCGGATTGATCAGATTACGGTTTAATGATAATTCACTATCTTGAAAGATCACCTCTCTCTAACTTGAAATCACACAATATCCATGAAGAAACCAAGAAAAGAAATAAAAGAAGATAAAATAATCAAGGATTAAAGAAAATAAAAATTAACTAGGCCCGGTCGTTTGGCCCGAGACACAAGAAGACCCCGTATCAAATCGTAGGTTCATTTACTCATTCATTTTCTTTTCTTGAAGATATTATACCTAGGGCATGTTTTTCCTAGGGCTTTATACTTTTTAAGAAATTGTCTTCGTATGGCATGTGATTTAGGGTTTTGAAGACTGCAGAGAATTAGGGTTGCAGTGAATTTGCTAATGGGATTGAAACTCGTGTGCTCGAAAAGTACCAACGATGCGATCTGCACCATCACAACCTTCGAGAATTTTTTCATGTTGTTAAGCCCTCTGGGCTTGACAACGCACCTTGAATCATCATACCGGTTCAGACCCAGATCTATGTAGAATCGAGTCAGACAGTATTCTAAGACATTAGGTGACAGCCTAAATCACCCATTTTCAAGAGTCTAATTCAGGTTTCCTTGGATTCTAATATGTCTACCTACTAGTCTAAATTAGTCTGAACAAGCTTTGGATTACATGTTACAGTAGTCCCTATGGGTTCAAGGTTACATGTTTTTGGGATTTGAGGATTCTAAGAAATAAATATTAGCTAATTTCAAATTGGGTGTCTACAGCTGCTCTTATTTGGCACACTTTCTCTTCAAGGAATAGATGGGTAGCAAAGAAGTCCAACATCTGCAATATTTTTAACTTTTATTTTTTCATAATATCAAATGGTCAAAGGGCACAATCACTTAAGGCATTTTCATTATATGGTTTTTCAACATGAGATTTTCTAAGGAAGTTTCTTCATGATGGTCGTCATGGGACTCCAAACTGGATTTCCAAATCACGCCAATTGATCTTAGGCTTTCAAATTCTAAATTTTAAATTTCTTGATTTTTGATAAGAGGGAGAAGTATTCAAGACAGAGTCAGGTGCCAACTATACAATTTTAATAAAGAAATTAAGCTATTTGAAATCACAAGACATAGAATTTGAAATTTTGAAGAAATTGAGATTTTTTAAAAAAACAAACTAGGTAGTAGTTTAAGCTCATACAATCATGGTGCCCTCTAAGCAGTTTTACGTCATGTAGTGATGGTCAAGTGCACCTTAGCATTTTACATCATGTAGGGCTAGAAGAAAACTAGTTGTTTAACATCATATCAAGGATAGGTCTTCGCATTTTAATGTCATGCCTAGGACAAACTTCACAGTTTGATGTCGTGCCCAGGACAGATCTTCGCAGTTTAATTTCATGCCCATGTCGGATCTTTGCAGTTTAACTTCATGCCCCGGATTTTTTTAAAAGACGCCCAAGCTTTTATGTTATACAAGGTTTGGTGTTTTTACTTTGAAATACACCCAACTCTTTATATCATACAGGGCTAGACATTTTTGAATTTGAAAATTAAAAAGTGAACTGTAGTTTAGGTCATCCCTCCATGGAGTATTTTCTGGAAAAAAAAAATTATAGAAAGAATTTTTTGAAATGATTTTTGAAAAGATTTTCAAAAATTTCTTTTGAAAATGTGGGTTTCACAATTTAACCACTTGTGTCACTTTGATGAACCTATGAGCTTGGTCAACTTCGGCTGGGATTATCAGGATGAAGATCCATCAAATAGTCCTTCATCTTCAACTCTTGGCCCTCATGTCCCAATTCAAAGGAGTGTTCTTCGAAGTCTTAGACCAAACAGTACTTTAGGGAATGTGAAATATTGCCCGCTCAAAATCTGCTTAGACTTATAATTTCGTTCATCCACCACCTAACCTTTGAAGTTGGGCTGGTCGAGGTTCCTTCAAGTTTACTTGGACGGATACATAACGATGATTTGTTAGACTAATGCCCTATTCATTGCTTTGGACACCTAACCAGTATTGACTTGTAAACTTTGGTATTGTCTAAATTTTCTTTAAGATGTTGGACCCATTTGACTTATGAGAAATTTCAAGCACCCTTGATTTGCTTTGAATTTTGTAATACTCCTTTAACTTTTAGGATTTCTCTTTTTTTTCTTTTTTCTTTTTTTGCACAGGGTTCTTTTTGAATTTGCAACCCTGATACTTTTATTATTTTACTGCTTGAGGTTCTTTTTGGATTGATTTTCAGCCTGACTAAGTTAAGGCCTACCTTTCAAACCTGCCTTTAAAACCTTCCCAAGTTAAGGCCTCCTTTTCAAACCTACATTTAAAACATCTTAGAAGACTTTTAGGAATCTTCGATGAAATCCAAACACCATGGTAGAAAAACCTATAGCTATAGAAAGCCTTAGATGCTAAAGGGATAAGGAATTTTGAGAAAACACTAATTTCCGTTCCATCTTCAATTCAGCTTTTAAACCTAGAATTTTAAGGATGATGGACCCCAGACAGAAGTTTCAAATGACAATATTTGAAAAATTCTCAAGTCAAAAGGCTCCATGGACAACCTCAAAGTTCTCCCAGAAGACGGAGTAGAGTGGTGGTTGACATGCCAACAAACCTAGTGAATGGTCGACATCTAACTGGTTGATCATAAGGGTTCATGTTTTCATCCATCACAGGTGAATACTTCTTTGCCATTCACCTATTCCTCGAAGAATGAAAAGCACCAAGGAGGGGTAACTACAGACACTCACACCAAAATTAGATTTATTCCTGAGCCCCTAAACCATGAAGCCCGGTGGCCTGGTGAATCATAGAATACACTGAACCATAGTTTAACAATAAGACATTCCCCATATATTTCATGAAATCCATTTTAGGAGACTGGTTACCAAAATAGGCAGGTCATAAGTGTGAATGGAGATGGAATATAACAAATTGTTGAACCAGACTCCAAAATGGGGCTAAACAAACATAAAATCTCTCAAAATTAGCAACTCCAAAAAAATTTGTGTGTGTTTGGAACAACTAGGCCAATGATGCACACCATGTCGTTGGACTACAAGCAATCCAGATTAATCGCATTTCTTCGTGCAATGACTTGGTACAATTTTTTTATAAAAGGACCACTTATGTGTCATCAAAAGTTCTTTCTTAGAGAACAAAACTATAAACCCAACCTCCGAGCCAATAGACTCCAAACCCTAACCAACCCTAAGTGACCTCAAACCCTATCCTCCAAACCCTAGAGCAAAAAAATAGCCTTTTAGGTAAAACAAAAGCCCTAGACGCAAATTCCTAGGCACGCTTTTCAATAAACCTTTTATTTCAACAAACCTCGAAGGTGAAAGTAGGGAAGACTCATCATCTTCTTTCTGATTCAGTCTCCAACTTTGAGTGTCAGGCCTAAAGGCCTACTTCGAAGGTGTTTAATACCAACAACTTATTTATTTTCTGATATTTTTTTATTTTTGTCTAGAAATCTTTAAAAAAACCATTTCTCATGGATTTCATACTATTTCCAAGGTTTCTTTTGGTTTTAAGCATATCTAAGCCAACCTGGGCAAACGATTTGTGAGAAAGAGGTCTCTCGAGGCTAATTTCTTAGAAATTATAATTTGACAAACCCTATCTTTACTGATTTCTTTAATTAACAAATCTGGACACATATCAAGATGGGATAGAGCTTGAGCCAATTTTCATATCGTATGTGCATGTAAATTACTATCATTAAACACAATAGAGGCACCTAACTCTTGAAGTTAGGATAGTTGGGAGTACCATTAATGGGGCACCCCTTTGCAGATCTCCTTCCTGTGAGGCATCTAGCAATAATTAGGCCACTCGCCACGCACCAGGGTTTGCTTGGTCTAATTTGCATGGGTGCATTAGAGGTGTTAATTCATTTTAAGTTTCAGTCAGGAACCTAGAGATTGTGTACCTTTCGTTTGCCCTTAGAAATGTTGGCCAAATTCTTCAAAGACCTAGACAATGTCGCACGATTCAGATATTGAGTCTAGGCATCATCTGGAACTAACACAGGCTGGTTAGCAAAGTATGTACTGGTGTCATCTTATTTAACCCAAGCCAGCATGGGACATCGTTAGGCGCCACAGTTAGTTGGTGAGCTTCCTAGTCCCCAACTTAGATAGGTTTTGCACCCTGAATAGTCAAGGCATTAGACTTGGTGCCATTCTATAGGAATTAGGAATCATGCCCCAGCCTCTTGTCTTGGTGAGATCAGGGTTGAGGTTCAAGCGCTAAGCAATGTGCAATAAGATGATCAAGATTGAGTCAACCTTAATAATCAGTCCACTAAAGGCCGTCTTACAGGAGTAAGACTCCTAGTCATGATTTAAGTAGCCATCGGCATCATAGCATTTGCTTACATCCTCCTCAGACCAATTTAGATCTACAGTTGATTTAAGCATTGATCAACCTTCTACTAGTGGGAGGCCATTGATCTGGATTTTTCTACAAACTTAGGGAGGTCAAGCTCACTTTTCACAGCCCAAATCATTGTACTCCTTCAAGTTATGTCTAATAGCAGTAGCTATCAGGTCCTAGCCAGCCCACCTATCCTTAGACTCATTAACCTGTCTACCAAACCCATTCAGCGCATCAAGCTCAATCCATAACACAACAAGTTGGCCGACCTACCAACCTCAAACTGTAGTTTATCCAACCCAACCCACTGCTTATTTATAATACCTTGTAGGAGCTCTACCCAGCCAAGCTAACCTATTAAATGAACCAGTCTCATATTTTGCCATTCAGACTCAATCAATCCAACCTGCTCTAGCTAACCAACCTAGTGCAACTCAGCAGGCCAGCATGGATACACCCATTAAGGCCACGTAAGATATCTTAAAGCGAATGGGTACCCCCATGAGCTTGTCTTGGAAAATCTTAAGCTGAATACAAGAATAGGTGCATAAAACAATTGCATATAATTTTGGACAAAACTCTAACAGGGTATATCTGCGTACAGAGCTTTTTTTCTTTCTGGGTCAAGCAATTCCAAGATAGTTGTGGACACCTTGTTAATTACATTAATTGTCTCACACAACGAAGATGCAAAAAACCCATGTTTAATTGATCGCAGATGGATTTGATACAAGGTATGTCATTTGCATACAAGGGTCTTCTGCACGCTTATTATTGTCCACTGCTCTCTTTTTGTGTCTCAGTGTGTGTGTCTTCTGAATGCTAGCTTATGAGCTCTTTTTCTAGACATCAAATGGTATGGTTTGACAGTTGCGATCATATCCAATAGTTTCAGTAAAGTATGTTAATGGTCCGCGTGTCTAATGGTTGAAGTAACACATGGTTCTGCATGAAGATCACATCCTTGAGTACTAGAATGTTCGTCTCATCATGAACATGTGTGCTTCCATCAAGAGTGCCTTAAGGGATAGGGCTTTGTTTTCCCAAAATGTACACAAACAAAGATTTTTATATGAATATGACTCTAGTAAAGTAAACATTAACTAGATGAAATGCACATATCATAAAACAAATTCACCCATTTTGATTTCATATACGGGGAATGGGTTTTTTACAAAGTGTTGGATTCGTGAGGAACTCTAGAGTCGATTCACCAGAGAATCTCATAAAGTAGTGTAAATCCACTAGAGAGTCTCATGAATGATGAATCAAGATCAATGATGCAGTCAAAGGTCAAAGGTCAAGATTAAGGGGTCATTTTAGACGTTACCTCTGGCTTATGTATAAATACCAAAATATTATACTTTGTTTATGTGGATTCAACATTTAGTCTGAAGCTAGGCCTTATTATGCTTGATCTAAATAGGAAATGCTTTTTCTCAAGGATGTATAGTGATCAAAGTTTAGGCTATATCAAAAACCTTCAAGGATCTCCCACCAAGGTTTACTATTCCCGAGTTTCGAAATACATTTGATGTGAAGGGTGATGCTAATCTATATATTAATACCTACTTAATCTATATATTAATACGTACTTGCTCACTATCACCTTCGTATGCGCCAAGCTGAACCAACTTAAGGCTTTGTTTGCACAAAGACTAAGAGGTGATGCTCTTATGTGGTTCAATGACCTAAAGGCAGACCCTAAGAATACATGAGATGAACTAAAGCCGGACCCTAACGACCCAATAATGAGACTGGTTGTGATTAATACGCCAGCTCAGCCTAGCCCAGTCAGTAACCCATAATCGAAACTCAACGTAGGACACTTCCGCTTAGGACACGGTTTCTATGAGTTTATGTAGAAATGAGTCAACTGCTAAAAATCTATGTTTGAGATGGATTTTCAGATTGAATTTTTAATGACATGTAATCTCTAACATGGAGATCATGAACATAAAAAAATAAATAAATTTTAAGAAATAAAAATAATGATTTTATGAAGAAAACATTTGGACCGTTAGTTTCAATTGTTTTTAGATTTGCCACCTATTTGCATCCATCTTTAAGATGGATGCTTTATACCTTGGGACTGCATATTGTAGAAATGAGGTCTAGCCCGCATGAAACGATTTTCCTTCTACCTTCTTAGCTAGATAGGAGTAACTCATAGGGTCAGTCTAGGTAGTCACACCTCTAAAGTAACCCTTGTCCCAGATGATATAAATGCTTCTCCAGCACAACCTGGTGTTTCTGCCTCCTCCTTTTCTGGCATCTGACAAGACTAAATGGTGCTATTGGTATTGGAATCATGCCCATGACACCAAAGATTGTATCGGCTTTAGCCATGATTGTCCAAAATCTTATTTATAAAGTTGGGTGCATAATAGCGAAGGTTCAGTCATAATTCTGATCTGATCAAAAGATGGGTATATATGCTAACTTTTTGCCTAACAATAATCCTATCCAGCTTAAGGTAGCCAAAGTCGCACCTCTAGTGTTTGGAATTGAAAATCCCTAAGGAATAACTATCATAGTAATTGTCGAATTCGACCAGGAAGTAGAAGATCCTAGCTCGTTCATTGTTCTTGGTGATGACTTTCTCACACCTTCTCCGCAACGGTCTAAAGTAGAAGATGGATCCAAACATTTAATGTCCCAAATAACTGCTTTTTAATTTTTTTGAAGTGGGAGAAGCGTGCAAGTCTTGGTGTCTAAACCCACTCCTAAGGGGGAGATTCATTCAAATGTATCCAAACCCCGACTTTTTTTATTTTTATGTAAATGGGAGAAGTATTCGGATATTGGGTATTGGAACCCAAGGTAATTGGGGTATAAAAAAGACGAGAAAATGGGACCTTTGCATAAACATAATATATATATATATATATATATGAAAATGGCTTCTGTGAGCCAATGGGCTTATAAGAAAAAATAAGGCCAATGGCCCAGATTGAATCTAGACCAATCGAACGATCATGGATACCCGATGGTGTTTTAATTTTAATTTTTTTTTTCTACAAATCCAAATCACATGAAATTTTAGACGTGTATTGATAAAAAATACGTGAATATTTTAAAAATATTAAAAAACATATTTTACATTAAAATAAATGACCAAAATACCCCCATAAGTTTTCGGTGGTATTTTGGTAATTTTTAATTTTACAGATTTTTTTATATATATATTTTTATTAGGTGCGTCTTGATGAGAATAACATTCACCTAAAATTTCAAGTGATTTGGATTTGAAGAAAAAAAAACTAAAATTCAAATACTCTCGGCTGTCATATCGGTCTAGATTCAATATGGGCCATTGGGCTTATACTATTATGTGAGCTAGTGGACTCACCCTAGCATCTTCCCATATATATATATATATATATATATATATATATATAGGATTAGCCCACAAGCTCATATGAATATATGAGCCCAAAGGCCCGGATTGAATCTAAGCCGATTTGATGATTACGAATGTCCGGTAGTGCTTGAATTTTATTTTTTTCTACAAATCCAAATAAATTAAAATTTTAGGTGTATATTTTTATTATCAAGGCGTACCTAATAGAGATATAAAAAAAATTATTCGTAAAAAAACAAATGACTAAAATACCTCTCAAAACATTTCAGGGGTATTTTGGTCAATCTATTTCATGTAAACTATTTTTTGATATTTTTCGAAGATTCACCTATTTTTGATGAACACACTCCTAAAATTTCAAGTGATTTGGATTTGTAGAAAAATAAATAAAATTCAAATACTACTGGATATCCATGATCGTCAGATCGACCCAGAATCAATCTGGAACGTTAGGTTTATATGTTCATATGAGTTAGTGGGCTAATCTCTCTCTCTCTTGTTTAGACCAAACTACCTATTGTTTAGACCAAGGTCTTCATTTTTTTAGTGAAACACCAGTTTAGGCGTTAGATGTTTGATACAGGTGTTTTGTAATCAGGCATGTCCAATACTTGAATCAATTTTTCACTCTTTCGCTCAATATAAAATATATAAGTGGTCTTATTCAAACATTGGATGCCCAAACATATCCTCTTGTTAACTTTTTTAAGCAAAGAGCAGTTTGAACATTGGATTTTATTTTTATTTTTAACAATTGTTGAACATTGGATATTTAAACCGATCTTTTATTCTAAAAAGAAAAAAACCCTACTTTAAGGTTGGATATCCCAATTAACCCATTTATTGAATGAATAAAAATGAAAAAAGCATAGAAGCAAACCAAAGGCCAAGGTGATCATGGTAACGAGGTGCCATAACACGACATCTTGGGTTCCATTTCTGCCCTATTAACGGCTCATATACTCTGAAACTAAAATTTCATGACGTTTCAATTCAAACTAACTTAAAAACCTTAAATGAGTTATTATGTGTCCTGTTTTTTAATGATAGGGTAGGAATGGAACACATTTCTATATTAAATTATAAAAGGCATTATGCTCTCTTGTTTTTAACATTAACAATGTAGCACAAGATGACATGTTTTGCTGTTAAAAAGAAACACTCTATCATTTTGTCAGGCCATAATTTATTTCCTCATGATCAAAATGTATTTGCTCATGGAAAGGTTAGTGAGCTGAATCAGACAACTCCTCATCCTTGTGTTGCTAATTCGCAAGAGTAATTTTCAATTAGGCTCACAATCATAAATTAAATACCAGCTCAGCTAATCAAACATTCAAAAAAAGGACCAACTTTTCCCTAAGGAAACTCAAGAAGATAATATAATATACTTCTTGAAATGGTAGACTGCTCTCAAATGCTAACATCATTTGGCAACATTATTTGGCTTTTATGTACCATGAATTTTTCAATTTTAGATTATACTATCATTATTACTCTAATATTACCAAATAAGATCTTATCATCAATCGATTCATCATTTCTAGAATTATGTGCAAGTAATTATCTCTTTCAAGGACTGTTGATTTGAAATTTCAAAACAACTCAGAGAGACTTCGAGTTTTCATTTTTCAGATTTTGACTCATTATACGATCAAGGAAGACCTTATACTAACCATCTATCAATTCACCATGTATACCAAGCTATCTGGATTTTGTGAATGGCTTTCCAACCATCCAGTGTTTTACAGAGACCGAAGATGTAAGGATCGTTAATAGTTCTATTTCATGGTTTGGGGACTATTGGTTTAAAATCTCGAAAACAGTTCGAATTCCGTAATTAGTGATCATTTTCTGAATTCATGGTCCCTATCAATCTTCAAAGCCAGGTACGTCTTTTTTATAAGTGAGACTGGTTCAGAGTATGTGAACAAGGGTAATTTCAATAGTGAAAGAAAAACATGAAGAAGAGGAACCTGAGCTTAAAATATAAAATATTTAAAGTCATTTTTCATATTAAAAAATATATACTTTTTATAAATTTCCCTAAAATAAATATCAAAATATTTATTTATTTATTCATCATTAAATAGAAAATGCATCAATAAAATATACAATTACAAATAATAGACTAACTATTTAACATATTACCAATATCTTTTGATTTAATTGTAAAATACTCATCAAAATGCACATCATGAATTATAATAATTGAAAGAATGAGCTATTAATTTGTCTAAAAATCAGATATATATGGTAGAATTTCCCTTTTTTAATTTTCAATATATTTGACTTTTTAGAAAAATTAAAAACAATGGTCTCATGCGAGCTGGACTGCATATCTACAGAGGTATAAAGCAACCATCTTAAAGATGGAAGCAAATAGGCAGTCCACCTAAAAACAATTGTAACCAACAGTTTAAATGTTTTTTTAATATAATCATTATTTCTAGTTTTAAAATTTTACTTCTTTTTTTTTTTTTTATGCTCTCTATTATATATTTTCTAAAAATTATGATCAAAAAGTATTTATAAAATATATTTATTGCCAAGCCCACATTTCCACAATATATAACGGCATCTTATTAGAAAAACCATTCACTTTTAATACATGGTTACAATCATTCTTAACCATTAATAACTTAATTTATATCACATATTTCAAAAAATTATATTTTAGCCATTGATCCTAATCAATGACAACGTTCCACTATCTCATTTATGTTCTAATATGTAATAATAATTGTGATCTTTTTGGGATGAATGTGATTGCGACTTTCTAACACCAAGAATAAATAGTCTTTTTCTAGATATTTCTAAACATAGACGTTTCCAAACAAGGAAACTAAAACATAAAATACATTTTAAGGCATATCAATAAATTAATTAAATTTTAAAACAAAATGACTAAACAGAAGAATATCATAAAACCAAAGGTAGTTTCAATGATTCCAAGGGGTGCTTCAAAAAGTCCTCTTTTTCTTTCCCTTTTTTCTTTTACTTTTCATTTTCTTAATTTTTTTTAAAAAAATTTATCAAAAACTACATATAAAAGATTAATTATTTAAATTTTTAACACATCTTTTAATTTTAAGAAAATGAGTAATGTTTTTACATGACCCAACAACATATAAATTACATGTGACCCCAAATTTTAACCGTTCAATTCATCGATCTGAATCTGACGACTACGATTGCTCAAATCACAATGGTCAAGCCAAACACTGTTTTATTTTTCATTTCTTTTCTACAAAACATTTTTTGTTGAAATTTTGAACATCCATCATAAAATTAAGAAAAACTAAGAAAATATTTAAAAATATATATCTGATATAAAAACAAATGACAAAATACCCCCACAACTTTCAAAGTTATTCTAGTAATTTTTCACGAGAAAAAATTTATATTATCGTTATCATGTGCAACCCTGCTAAATCCACGCATGCAACAAATTTTGCTTCAAAATTATTTGCAAATAAAAATAAAAGACGAAAACATTATGAACCGTCTTATCAAGATTTAATGGTTAAGAGCTAATTTGACTCGAACCATCTCAGCCATCCTACCACTTAAACGTGACAAACGTGACAGGTGAGGCCAGGGGTCAGCAATATTGCATATGTGAGTGGGGTCACTCAGAGAGCTCCCTCTGCTTGGCAAAGGAAAAGGTGGTTGGTGAGGCCCGTGATTTGCCACCCACCCAAAATGAAGGAAACTTGGCATTATTATTATTATTATTATTATTACTAGGTATTTTAGGTGAAGGAATATTGGTATGATATTATTATTTTTAATAGGCATCTTTTCCCAAGTCCCAATTCCTGTCCCAAACATTACAAGCATTACAATAACAAACAATATTCAAGTCTCTTCAACAATGTGTCACCCACTCATCATTTTTTCTTCACTTATTGAGGCAGCTTCAAGAGAACTACGGTTGCACACACACTCACTCCCTCCCTATTGAGGCAGCTTCAAGAGAACTACGGTTGCACACACACTCACTCCCTCCCTCTCTCTCTCTCTCTCACTACAATGGAATGGAATGCAACTCAGGTGCAATGCAAAAAATGACCCTAATTTAGAGGAAGAAAGAGACCTGAAACCAAAGAGCAGAGAAAGGAAAACCCAAATAAAATAAGCAAATCTAAGAAGAACACCAACACCCCTAATATAGGAAGATGAAAGGACGTTTCTCTCTGTCTGCTCTCATGGCTTCCAGAGAACGGTGGTCTCCGCAATCTTGGAAGTGACCACATAAGGATCCATGTTTGAGGCAGGCCTCCTGTCCTCAAAGTATCCTGCACAATAGATGGTGCTCATGCAATTTAGTCTCACTAAACCACCTTCGAAATACAATAAGTCGCATGTATCAGACGAAGTAAAAGAAATGGATTACAGACGCCAAAATCGATTCTCTCTCTAATCAGAAGAAAGAGATGGCAAAAACATGAATAATGTTGCATAATTTTTATCAATCCACCTATCTATTCATCATCTAGAGGGAGAGAGAGCCTGATAAGCACTCACCCTTGCCTTCGCGCTCAGTCTCCCGGCCAACACGGATTGAGGCACCACGATTAGCGACACCCTGAAATTTGAGAGGCATAAATGAAATTCTTTTATTTCAAGGATCCAAACACATTCCCGTTATTCTCTAAATAAAAATAAATTAACCACAAGTTGAGGCCCTACCCATGAGAAAGTGTTGATATCTGCAGTCTCATGACGTCCAGTTAATCGCCTCTCATTCCCTTCACCATATGCAGCAATGTGTTCCTTGTGCCTCAAACCAAGTTTCTCAATTGCCTTCTTGATGACATCGAATCCACCATCACTCCTCATGGATTTGGTGCTAAGGTAAACAACACAACACAAAATTAACACGGCACCCTGAAAGAAGAAACAGGGACAAAGAGCCAAGGATCTTCCTGGGATTATCAATGAAAATAAATGCTAAGCTCACCTGTAATTGGAATGGCAACCAGCTCCATTCCAATCTCCCTGATACCAGCAAATTAATAAAGAATTATAACCCAAGCTCAATCGAACCCATAATGGAAAAACTCATTTCTAAAAACAAATTTATCAAAGAACTCCTTATATATTTACTTGATAATTACTAATGAATAAAGGAGAAATCTGAGTTCACTTTTCAATCCTCTCTGTAAATAATATCCTAGAAGTGTGGAAAAGCTAGGAAGAACAAACTGACCGGAATAGGCTTCGGATCAAAAGAGACAACAACTCCTGCAATCTCTGCAATCCTCTGTTTCAACACAAAAACAACAAGGTTTATAAGAAAACGCCCACGAACTAAACCAATAAGCCCTGGCTAAATATAAATGGATTATGGGGGAGGTGCTTTACCTCAAGAATGTAACGAGCAACCCATATTTGATCGCCTGATGAAATCCCAACAGAAGGACCAACTTGAAATTCCCACTAGCAAAAGGAGAAAAAGGCAGAGACCCAATTAAGACGAAATTGTGATTGAATTACACCAATAAGTAGAGAAAAACAAAAAAAGAAAGGCATGGGTAAATTTTCACCTGGCCAGGCATGACCTCGCCATTGATTCCACTCATGTTAATGCCAGCATACAAACAGGCTTTGTAGTGCGCATTAACAATGTCACGCCCAAACGCCTTGTCAGCACCAATCCCACAGTAGTATGGGCCCTGAAACCAAATGCACTTTTTGATTAACATCGAAATAATACTACCATGTTCCTTCAACCCAAATAAAGTTGGAATAGAGCCGAGGCTCTAAACAATCAAAGTAAAGTGCACTTTCAAATAGGGTCGAGAAATGTGGTTTTAATACTAAAAATCTTTGTGATACCTTAAAATATATTTTCATCCTTAATTAGAAAATTTAAAGCTTCAAAAATAGTATAGAAACGGCAGATCTATGAAAACTTGAAAATTAACGATCCAAAAATGCGTTACAAGATGCATTATTTCCAAAATTTGAAATCCATTTCTTTCTCGTGTCCAAGCATCTTGATGTCGAGATCATCAATTTGAGGATACTTGGGCATCAAAACAACCTCTTCAAGTAAAATTTTTGAGGTGGGCTGTAGCTTGATTGTAGCCTGAGCTCTATATAAACTTTTTCCAATAAAGTTTGCCTTTTCATCCATAGATGAAAAACAAAAGGTATTTTTTAATGGGTGTGGTTTCAATAAGGTTGCAACCTTCAACAATCCAATTATGGTGCACCTGTAAATTTTATCATAAATATAATTTTGGTATAAAAAATTCTTAGGATGGCTTGAAAATCTATTGTCATCTCTAATTATAAAACTTTATACTATAAAAGTTCAAATCAAGTAGATCTATAAACACATGAAAATTTTGAAAATGGACGGTCCATATAATGTGTTGCAAGATACAGCATTTTTTAGACTTGAGACCTTTTTTTTCTTTTTATATTCAGACATCTCGACGTCGAGATGATCAGCTTTCCAACATCAAAACAATCTCCAACGATGGATTTTTTAAGTGCACCTTTAATTCTACATTTCAAGGTAGCAACCTTATATAAACTTTTTCCTTTTTCAATTAGATATAGCACATCAAAATACAGCAATTCCTGACGTGAAAAAAGGGCAGCTTAGAGAGCAGTGCTCCGGAGACTCAGCCAAGGTCCGCGGTCCCTTAGAGAGCAGTGATCCGGACTCGACTCGGCATTTGGTAGCCTTTTAAGGCAAGGGAGTAACTAGGGCGAGTCTGGCAACTCTGGTAGAGAGATATAAGACGAGCAAAACCAAATTTTTTCCACAATAAAAAGTAGATCTATAATTAGCTATGAAGTACACAGCAAGAGGAGGATATAAAGTACACAGAATGTAAATACAAATGCAATGAGAGTGAGAAAACGTTTGGTGTGGCACCTGAGGACCAGGGAAGCCACCAATGGGCCACCCAATGGGCCAGTTAGTATCCTTCTGGAGAAGGGTATACTCCTGCTCAATACCATACCTGGATTTCACAGTCATGGACCAGCACATAAGGAAATAAGATCACCAAATAAACCCAACCAAAAGATAAAAGGAAAAGGAAAAAGAAATTGAATCACAGGAAATGGGTTTTTCTCTGGGTACTAAGAAAAGGGCAAGTAGATTATAATTAATTATTAATAATAAATACCAGGGTTCCTCTGCAACAACATCTGGATGGCTGAAAATCTTTGCAGCGTTATATCTTTTGTTTGTGGGGATCGGCTCACCAGCTGGTGTATAGGCGTCACACATAACCTGCAAATACCAAAAAAAAAATCAAAAAAAAGGGTAAAGATAAAGGGAAAAAGTGGGGGAAAAATTATGGTATCTAATAACAGAATATACATCTAAAAATAGACAAAATGACAAAAAAAATAAGGATAAATACTCACAAGAATGTTCTTCCCTCTTCTAAATGGGTCTGGGAAAATAGCTTGTGGACTGGACATTAAAAAACACAGAACCCCCACTAACGTGTATATGAGAGAAAGATAGAGGTGAGAGATGCCTGTAAACATAAAAATATGAAAGAGAAATATCCCGAAAACGAAAAAGCCTGAGAACTTACTACAAAATCACTTCACTATCTTCACCAGGCGCTTGGCCAGTGCTCGACCCATCGTAATTCCATTTCGGAAGCTTCGAAGGATCATTCTCAGGTCCAGAAAGTGTCTGGAAAAAAAAATTTGCCCAAAAATCCAATCACCAAAACTATAAAAAAAAAATTCCAATAGAAACAATCCATTCTCTATCTAATCATATCTCCCTCCAAAAAAAATCTACAAATCTGATTACCCTTCCTTTGCTCCTCAAATCCATGCCCGACCCACCAATCCTGTCATCAAAAAAGCCCGAAAATCACACAAAAGATCACAGAAAAAAAACTCAAAAAAATACACCAAACAATATAAAAAAATAAAAAAAAAATAGCCAGAAAAAAAAAACCTACCATATGTATTCTGCAATCACCTTCTCAGTTGAATCAGAGAGGTTAAGGTTTATCAGATCAGTGAGAAGAGACATGGTGAAAAAAGAAACTAAGAACCAAGAGTAAAAAGAGAAGAAACTCTACAAGCTCTCTCTCTCTCTAAAAATCACAGGCGAGGGAGGAGGAGATCACAGGAGACGAGGGGCTTTTATTGGGCTCACCGTCGTGGACTCTGATGAACAAAATTAGTAATTAAGCAACTAATAATAAACAAGTAATTATCTCATTAAAAAATAACCAAAAACCAAGGACTAAATTTAATCCAAAAAAAACGTCTCCACCACGGCTATCTAACCACGGTTAAATTTCAACCCAAGAGTCGTGTCAAACTGCACTGATTCAGCCGGTAATTTGAGACCGTGCGTAACATGAAGTCAGCGGTTAAGGACAGACACGTGGCGGTTGAGGACTTGCTGACCGGGCCAGCCGGTTTGGGGTGGTACGCCAAGAGTCGGGCCCACGAGACTTGGGAACTCCAATCAAAGTCGAGGTAAACGCACGGCGTGGATTCGAAATGGGATTCTCGATACGACCGCCGGATGGGAACGTGAGCAATCCAGACCGAACACGTGTCATATAGAGAGCGCGTGCAGGTTAGGGTTTCGCACTGCACTTGTCTACGGCGTGCGACGATTTTCCACCCGCTCGTGGAATGGCCCCGCTGCATGACCACCCGACATGAGAATGACCCGAAATTTCGGCACAGAAACGAAATTCTCAGATTTCGTTGAATTCTTAGAAGCTCTTGGGGAAAGGCGGGCCTCGACTTCAATCAAACCAGTTTGCTTTGAGTAGTGGTGGACAACTTAGATCTGTGTGGCGCATTTTGGATTAAGTAACGTAACCCATATACGTACCGTAAACATTAACTTATGGGTCTCATCAATTATTTTTTCATTCTTTTTATCTCTTTTATTTTTAATTTTTTTTATGTCTATCTATTTATTAGCTCTCTAATTATTATTTTTTATATTTATATCTTCTTTCACTCTCTATTTTTTTTTATCACTTTTTTCTCTCTACAATCTCATCATGGTTTCCTTAAAAAGAGTAATCAAATATTGACTTTGGCTATAAAAAACAGAGGACATGATATATCTAAAGAAATGATTATGAGATTGTAGAGAGTGAAAGAAAAGAAAAATATTAAAAGAATCAAAGAGGGAAAGAAAAGATAAACATAAAAGGAATTAAAGATAAAAAAAGATAAATATAAACACAATGAGAAAAAGATTTATGGCATTTTAAAAGACGTATAAGATGGATGGGTTAGTTTCAATGATACTTAAAATGTTATATAATGTGTTTTAGTTTTTACGGTACTTAAAATACCGTAATTGGCTTCACGGTCATGGCTAGAGTTTTACAGTACTTTATTACTTGAAGCTCCTACAGTATTTTAAATATAGTATAAAATGATATGTATAATGTTAGTAAGATTACCGTAAAGATCATTTTGGTCCAAAAAAAGTAGAAAATGCGAAAAAAATATAGACGAGGTAAATAAAAGTTTTTGGGTTTTTTTCAATTAAGTTTAAATTAAAGTATATTTGCAATAATTTTCCAATCTTCTACCTCCTAACCACTTTAAACTTATTTTTAACCTAAACAAATGTGAGAAAGACATATTCTTTTTAAACCCAATCATTTCTCTTTTTTCACTTATATACCCTAAACTTCTTTCTTTCTCTCTTTTTTTTAGTCTTTCACTCTCTTTTCACTCTCTTCTACCTGTGTTTTTCCAAATACCTATCTCTTTCCTCCCGATAATCTCTCACCTTCATGGAGCCCTTCTCTTTCTCTAGAAGTTTGGGACGAGGGCTTTTAGAAATGCATGTCTTTTTAGATTTGTTTGGCCTAAAAAAACATGTTGAAATTAGCTTGAGGGGTTAGAAGAAATAAAATCTACAATTTTTATGCTCCAAGATATCTTTTAAAACCTTGAGTCTATCGTGAAATGAAACCTAAAAATAAGGGATAGGAGATATTTCCCCTAAAATTTAAAATATGGATTTATAAGATTGGGATATAAAGAGGAAAAACAAATTTAATAGTTTAAAAATAAAAAATAAGGAAAATTATGAGCCCCAATAATTTTAGTATCGGACCCATAATCCTATCATTTTTTCTTTTTTTGCTTTTACCCCAAATTCAAAAAATAAATATTTTAAAAACTCACTACCCCAAGTGACATATTTCTATCTACTTACCCTTTTTCTCTGTTTTGCTTTCTCGACCTAGTCCCTTTCTTTTTTTTTCTATCCACGGCGGATAGAAAAAGAAAGAGAGAGAAGGTGAGAGAGAGAGATTTGATTAGGGTAATTCAAACTAATCCCGAAAATGGGAGAAGAACAATAATAATAAATAAAATAATAAGAATCAAAGCTCTTGGGTCTTAGACTCATAGTGCCTATCCATCAAATCCCATATGGATATGCCAATTCAGATCCAAATTACACTTTCCGAAAACCCTTGATATAACCCAACGGAACGGGTCGGTCCATTGCCCCTTTACAACAGTACGGGTAGGTGCACGGAAAATGCATGTGTTAAGCCAAAAAAAAAAATTGCTGGAAATGATTGAGCCCAAAAAAAGGGGGCAAAAGATACGAAAATAAATAGATAATTACAATATTAGATAATGTTGTTTCCTTATTTGTGGAAATAAGGTTGCAATGCTCTACACTCTCTATTTTATTTGGGCGATGTAGATTTGATTTATGTCTTAAAATAATATCAATATATGACATGTTTTTTAAGAAAGTGTCCAATCTGTACCGTTTTAATAAAATTGACAATGCAGATTACTGTAACCATATTTCAACCACTAAGGTTGCAATTATATATAAATTGTTTCCTTATTCATTTCTTAAAAGAAATATGTATTTGAAATTAATAGTTATTATGTTCATCATTTTAAAAATAATGATGGTTTCCTCTATTTTTTTAGTTTTTTTTAATTATTAACGGATATCATGAACATCAAACTGCTATGTAATTGTTTCATTGGGTTCCATTCGAGATATTATGGAGCAAAACCATGTTATCTCATTTCAAACCCTACAAACGTTATATTAATTAGTGTTTATGCACTTGGGCAGATCTCGAATGAGTTCTCCTAAAATTATGCCAAACGAGTTAAATATGAATAGATCAATAGAGAAGTGGGGGCAGATGAATTACAAATTCAAAACCAATATGGATCTGGGTAGATATGACCCCTTCTGAATCTGATGGCAGCGCCAACTGAAATCTCACCCTAGATAAATATAAAAGCTTAAATTCTAAATTAAACTAGGAAATCAAGAAAAAAACATGAAATAAAAAATTAAATAAAAGAAGATGAAGATATCACTTACTTGAGAAAACCCAGAGTCGGGGCATGTACCAGGACTGGAATAATTAACTTTAAATATTTTGGATCCAAGAGATCCTACTCTGAAGATTTTGATTTTTTGGGATTTTTCGATCATTTTTTTCAAAGGATTTTGACGTAGAGATTCTAACTTATGGGTTTTACTATGATTTTACTAATATTTTAGGCTCCTAATTTCTAAGGGAAATTTTTAGGATTTTCTAGGGATTTTTACTATTTCTATGGTATTTTCTAGTTTTTCAAATGATTTGAGATTTTTAGATGAATTTCCTATAGGGAATTAGAGGGGTTTATATAGGTTTGGGTTCTAAGCATTTTCTACCAAATGCCTCTAGAAAAATCCAAAAGTCTCTGCCATTTTCTAGATATTCATTTGGTCAGAAAATTTGCTAAGGTCGTCGAGATGCGTGCAGTCTGAACAGACCGTCGCACAATAACTGATAGGAATTTCTGGCAACAAATATTTTCAATCCATAACTTTCAAATCATAAGTTAGATTCGGACAAGGTTTGGACCATTGGAAAACTTGCGACGTCATTTACAATTTGGAATCAAATTTGGTCCAATTTGAGTAGTTTTTTAGGTGTTTATAAAGATAGGACTTCAGTGTGTCAATTTCAAGTTTCTAGATGTCGAATTGGTATTTTGGTCAGTTTTCTATGTTTATTAAGCTCAAGGGTGTATTAGTAAGCTTAAAGTCTAGGTTTTAAATATACAAAGGTCAATATGGAAACCAATGTCCTGAAAGTGGATAATTTCCCTTAGGAAACTAATATTATGAAAATAGGCGAAGGCCTTGGATTCGGTTTTAGCCAAGCCGAGTCACTTGGCTCAGTCCACTCAAACTCGGTCGAGCCTACACAACACGAACGTAGGCCCAACAGTTAGAAAGAAAGTAAAAAGTTATTAAAATAATTATATGGAAATCTTTAAAATTATATAAAGATGAAGTGTTGAAAAATTGATTTATACCTTAAAATATCTTAGAAAATAAAAAAGTGAAGTTCACAAATTATTGCAAAAAACCTGAAAATCATATAGAGACATTTTTAAATCATATATTAGTGTTTTGAATATATATATATATATATATATATATATATATATATATATATATATATATATATATATATATATATTATTTTATTTAGTTTATTTGTTTGTTTTAAAAGGATTTTAAGAAAGAAAAATTGGGCAGATAAACTCACATTATCAAGATGGTAGGGTTAAAGTTACTAAACCAAGTCCGATCCCACGTGGCCCAGTCCCTGAAGAGTGATGAAAGCACATGCATGTACCAAAATTCATTACTTTCCCCTACATTGGATGGTTTGATTATAAGTAACTAAGGTATAAATGCCAAATTTGCTACTACTTTTGAAAAGCAAAGGACAAGAGTGCCCGCATGCGAGATAGCCTTTTTCTCTTTGGTATTAATTGATGTTGTTTTCCTCCAAAATGATACGTCGGCTCAAATTTGATTGTTTAGAGCCTCGACTTTATATAAACGTTTCCCATATCTAAAACATATAGACTAATTTTAGTTAAAAAAAAAATCCGAAAAAGACTCTATGTACTAGAAAAACGAATGCTTCAAGATTGAATAGAGGCCATCCAATTTTTGAATGCTAGATCCAAGGGTCACATGACAAAATTCAAATTTTTGAAAATAATCATCTAGTAATTCTCTTGTGGTTGTCAAACATTTAGGCTAAAAAAAATCTACCTAAATAGTTGTTTTGAGAGAAGGAGTAGATGCACAGTACTCACTCAGTAGCATAGTATACGGGCTCTTTTATTATTATGGTTATCATTACTATTATGGGTGTTGTTTCTATAAGGTTGCAACCTTAAATAATCCAATTAAGGCGCACCACCAAATTTGATAATAGCATGTAATTTTGGTGTAAAAATTTCTTAGGATTATCTGAAAATCTATTTTTATATCTAACTATAAATTTTTAAACTCCGAAAATAGTTAAGATCAAGTAGATCAATAAACATATGAAAAACTTGAAAATGGATGGTCTAGATAATGTGTTGCAAGATGCACTAGTTATGAGACTCAAAAATATTTTTTTTCATATCTATACATCTCGATATCGAGATGATCAATTCGAGGGATTTTCAACATTAAAACAACGTTTTTTGATGGATTTTTTAGTTGCATCTTTAATTCTACATTTTTAAGTTACAACTTATATAAACCTTTTTCTATTATTATTATTACTATTACTATCAGTGTCATTACTCTTATTATTATTATTATTATTATTATTATTATTATTATTATTATTATTATTATTATTATTATTATTATTATTATTATTATTATTATTATTATTATTACTACTATTATTATTACTATTATTATTACTATTATTATTATTATTATTATTATTAAATTATTTTACAAATATATTCATTTCGGTTATTGGATCCTCCACAAATATTCAGCTTGACATGAAAATAAGAACAGCACTTAGAATCTCAACTAAACTTGGTGCACACAATTTCAAAACCGAACATCAAGAGAACTTGAATTACATGAAGGGAAGTAACTTTAATAGTGGGGTAAACTCTTGTCGGGTTTACTAAAAGTAAACTTCGTTAAGTTAGGAATGATTACATAAATTACCCGTTAGCTTAGAAATTACACATTTTTAGTGTGCTTGAGCAGAAGCACACAATTGTCTTCTTTATCTTTTTATCTTTAAAAAAATTTTATTTTTAGTTTTTATTATTTAATATATTTTTATATATGAATATATACTTTATTTATATTAAGTTTTTCTAAAAAGTTTCCAAATATTTCTCTGAATCGTCCAAAACACCGAATTATTTGCTTTTTTGGACAAGACCGAAAAAAGCTCTAAAGCTAATCTGAAATACAGCCTAGAACAATAAAACCATGGTCCTGGTTCAGCCTTAGAAAAATTATCAACAATTTGGTAATGGACACACTTAATTGATCCAAAGGACATAAATTTTTAATAAAAAAAAAACATATTTGAATTTATAATAGGAAATAAACAAAAGTATTTATATCATTGGGATAGAGTGACCTAGGTAGCACATTACTAAAATGTTCTCCCTCGTTCAGGGTTCCAAATCCGAAACAAAGGTGGGTAGTTTGGGATAAGCCTAACCCATCTTAACATCAATAAGACTGAAAAAATGAATCATTTTCATTTATATATGTGTCAAAAATAAAACACTCAATAATTCCATCTCATACCCAACCTTACCCTCAAAAAAAGTGAAAAAGAACAAATAAAAAATAATAGGGGTAACACTGAGAAATAAAATATAAAAAAATAAAATAAAAATAACTAGGGACGACTTTTGGAAATTGGTATAGGCACAATCCCTTCTCTTGTCAAATAAAATATAAAACTCAAATGTAGTTTTTATATTGAAAAAGTAGGCTGGACTAACTTGGGTTTCCTTCTCCGGGAGGAGAGCATGCGCATGCTAAATGACTTTAATCAATTTGAGAATGGTGCATTGACTTGTACCTTCCATTCCTTGTAGCCAAGGAAGCCATATGTAAAAGATACGTTTGATAGGGCTACAGTCTCATCAAACTAAGTAAAGCCTCATCTCATAATGAATCAAAAATTGCAATTCAAGTGTTGAAAAATTTACTCTCTTATCTCAGCTTGAACATTATGATTGTAAAAAAACACTTTGGATTTCAAGTTCTAAAAATAGTGTATATTGCAACAAATCATCTAGACCATCCATTTCACCTTGAAAATAAGCATTTACAGATCCCAAGAATTGTATTATTTTTTTAATTTCAAAATTTATTGTCGGTGTTGAAAATTGATTTTAGAGCCATCATAAAGATTTCCGATGCCCTAAATACTTTCCAGATGAGGCGTTATTTTGTTTTCCTAAAGCTTAGACCTCATAGAAAAGAAAAGTGTTTTCATCCAAAAGAAATGGCTTATTGGGTTTAAAAGTGAGTATCACCCTCAAAATATTATAGTTGAAAATTTTAAGTGGCCAAGATGGAATACAACATGAGACTTCGAGGTCATATGAACCTAACGACCAACCCTGAGGCTCAACTGTAAAATATTATCAATTATTTGACTTGTTGAGTCATATTTTGCACTCTTTTTGTTTTGTTAATTTTGGTTTTTTTAACTACACGCATGCCTCCAGCCTGAAGGTCAAAAGATATGTCCATTCATTGATTGAGATGTTCATGGTTTTGAGAGACTACACTTGGTTTAGTATGCTAATAAAGTGAGGGGCATTTCAAAATATTTCTCAAAAAGTCCAGGATGGGCTTAAAAAATATTGACGATGGCTCTTGAGTCTTGGAACACGAATTAGAATAGTTTTATCTTAGGGGGCACTTGGCAATTGGAATATGGAATCATAGTTGGAGATTTTTAATTTTGAAAACTAGAAGATAAAATCTTGAGTACCTGGTAATGAAAAATATTGTGTTTGGTTAACCAGTCTAGAATTGTGAGGATTTTGGAAAATTATATTTGTTTCGAGCTGAAATTTTGTAAATTAAGAGATTTAAAAATCAGCCATTTATAACAGTCTATTAAAGTTTTTTTTTGTTAATGAGACGGTATTGTTTGTTAAATGAATGAGATTTCGAAATCATAGCTCCCCCATGATCAGTCTAGCGAAATGAATACTCATCGCATACAAAGAACAAAAATTTGGATAAAGTGAGTGCATATCCAAGTATTTCAATTTCATTTTATTTTCTCTATACATCAAATTGAGCTAAAATTTTGGGCCACTGTACTTCGCACTCTCATGCACGTATAAAAAATTGAAACAATAATTTGGAAATAATGTCTCCATTTTCAAAGCCTTTTCCCAACTAATTGGGAGAAATAATACAATGATCAAAATATCTTCACATCTAGTTGAGAGCAAATTTTACATGGACGGTGCATAAAAAAAATATAAAAATTATATTTTAAATTTTAAAAGTTTATTTTTCTTTTCACATTTATGATCATCTTGGCTTAGATGATGAATCTACCAAACAATTAGAAAAAAAAAGATCATTTAAAATTTATTTTTAGTGTGATGAGTCGGTACTCATAGAAACCCTATCCAATATAAAATGGCTTATTTTCTTTAAGGGGTATTTTGATAATTATTTTTTATATATTTTTTTAAAGGCTATTCAATTAGCACACATACCCGCCAAATTTCATTTGGATCCAATTTCATAAAAAAGAATACGTGACGTTTTGTGCACATTATCAAAATAAGTAAGCGGTCTAAAAAATGGGCTCCATTTCCTTTTCGTGGCAATTTACTCTTCCATTTGTGGTGGTGAAAGCCTATTTTTCTCATTTTTGAGAAACTTCTTAAAGTGGGAAACACTAAAATTTTTCAGAAATTCGATGTCTAGCAACCAAATATATGTCTTCACAACGACCCTTGACTTGCATCTATCACAGGTATATATATGAAAAAATTGACTTTGAAGGGGGGAAGAATAATTAGAATGAAAGGAATTAAAACCCTAAAAAGAGAAAAAAATAATCAAAGGAGTACACCGCACAAAAGGAGTAAGACCTAAAAATAGAGATATTGGACTAGTTCAAATTCAATTGTCCAATTTATTTATTTATTTATTCTTTTATTTTATTTTATGTATTTATTTATTTATTTATTTATTTATTTTATTTTTAACAAGGCAAGCCTCCAATTGGTTACGTGGTATGAAGTTGAGTGATAATTTTGGCATTTCTCGACGTAAAGCACATTTGAATTTGTCATTTAGCCTCCAATTGGTTGTTTCCCTCTTCACGATAGTGACGCGCCGATTTGGTAAAGGAAAAAGGCCGCCTCATATTGGAAAATTAAGGTGTACATTGAAAATTCATTGGAAAAATTATTTTTGACTAGCGTTTTAAAAAACGCCGAGTCGAACCGGACCCGGTTCGACTCGGAAATCGTGAAAGGGGACCGGATCGTCTAAAAAATCGAAAATCGTCCGGTTCTAGAGAGAACCGGACGATTCTGTATAATGAATCGCCGATTCACTGTACGGAATCGGCGAGTCCGAACAGTGAATCGGCGAGTCCGTACGGAATTTTTTTTTTTTTTTTTTGTTGTTGTAATCCATGATAGATTTTTTTGTAATACTTGATCGATTTTTTTGTAATCCATGATCGAATTGTTTTTGTTTTTTTGTAATCCATGATCGAATTTTTTGGTTTTTTGTAACCCATAATAGAATTTTTTGTAATCCATGATCGAAATGTTTGTTTTCTTTTCTTGTAATCCATGATCGATTTTTTTGTTTTGTTTTTTTTTTGTAACCCATGATAGAATTTTTTGTAATCCATGATCGAATGTTTTGTAATACATGATCGAAATGTTTGTTTTTTTTTTGTAATCCATGATTGAAATGTTTGTTTTTTTTTTTGTAATCCATGATTGAATTTTTTGTTTTTTGCTTTTTTTGTAACCCATGATAGAGTTTTTTGTAATCCATGGTTGAATTTTTTGTAATCCATGATCGAACTGTTTTTTTTCTTCTTTTGTAATCCACGATTGAATTTTTTGTTTTTTTTTGTTTGTTTTTTTTTGTTTATTTTTTTTTGTAATCCATGATAGAATTTTTTGAAAATTTGTGATTTTTTTTTTAATCCATGATCGATTTTTTTGAAAATTTGTTTTTTTTTTTTTTTAATCCATATTATTCAAAGAGAAAATGAGAGAGATGATGATTATGAGGCCACCCTATCCCAGCCATATTATTCACATATCGAGTCCCAACAGCAACAGTGTAGGGATGAGCACGAAATACTGTAAATTAAATGCTGAATGGCGGTTCATGCAGGGAAAAAACATATCAATATTCGCATATTCATTCAAAAACATGAAAATTCTTAATGGAGTACCCTCATTTTTTATTGAATTCCTAAAAAACAATATTTATAATGAATATTAATAATTTTTTCGAATTTTTTTTAAGCTTTATTCTGACCGATTCACCCGATTCCCGATCCGGATCGCCGATTCGCCGATCCGGATCGGTTTTTTGGAAGCCCGATTCGGGTCACCGATCCGTTTTTTAAACCATTGGTTTTGACATTGAAAAACTATTTAATTGATCATCTTGATGTCGAGATATATGCATATGAAAAAGAAAAAATTCAAGTTTTAAAAATAATATATTTAGCATCATATTATTTGGATAGTCCAAAATTTTCATGTGTTTATACATTTGCTTGATTTGAACTATTTTTTAAGTTTACAATTTTATAATTAGAGATAAAAAATTAGATTCACAGTCATCCTGAAATTTTTCAATGTTATGCATTGTATAACAAAATTTGGAAGTGCTCCTTATTTTGATTGTTTAAGATTACAACCTCATACAAACCACGCCTTTAGATAAAAATATATATAGTCCGTTGTGAATTATTCACAAGAAACGTTCTCTAGTTTTCATAAAAGAAAAGGCCAAGGTTCATTAAGAAAAGTTAAATAAAATACAATAAAAGAGTTAAATAAAATGCAATAAAAAAGTTTTTCTTTCAATACTAGCCGATTAACCAAACTCGGTGGTTCTTTTAGGGAATTGGCCGGATCATTCAATTTTTATATTTTTATTTTTTCGATTTTTTGGTTTTGTTTTCATTTTATTTTGGCCGGATCGTCCAATTCTTTTTATTTTTTATTTTTTTTCAATTTTTTTGTTTTGATTACATTTTATTTTTATTTTTGCATTAGTCGATTCTCTTATCCCGATTGTTGATCCAGTTCGGCAATTGGCTGAACCCAGTTTCTTGGATGACCGGTTCACCATATTGATCCGAGTTTTTAAATATAGGCATCAACTGACTTTCATTTATTATTTCAAAATTCATTGATCTTAGTTTGGATTAGGGCTGGTGGGGATCAATCCAGTTCCAAGTTCGAACCAGGGATAAGCCTTATTCCCATAGACTTGCCTAGTTTAGTCATTAAGGGGGCAAAGTGAACCGAATCACCTCGTCCCCATTAATTTTATCTTTAGTATTGCTCATCTTTTTATTTTAAATCTTAAATTCTAGATTTAAATTTATTTTTGGTCTGATTCTCACAATTGAGAATCGGTCCAATTTGCTGATCCGGATCCCCACTTCACCATTCTAGACTGCCACTTCACCATTCTAGACTACATTTTCTGAGTGGGTATTTTTCTCTCTTTACCCTTCTATTCTTTTGGAGTAATTTACTATATTTAATGATATACATAAGATAAATGATTGTCATATTTATCTAAAATTAAAAAAAACCTCTCTATTTGAGCCAGATAAATGTTTAATGATCTCTCTCCGTGATTTTCTATCTCCATCTTATACTTCTTATACATACGTCTCTCTTAAGTCTATGTATTTTTTTTATTTTCTTTTTATTTTTTCTCTCTCTGTCCGTGTACTTTTTCTCTCAACGTCCTCTCTTTAAAGATGAGGATTAGGCACTTGGGTTTCTCTTTCCCCCTTGATAAAGGAAACCTATCTATCCCTGTGATTCTCTTTCTTCTCATAAATATGGTAAGCATCTTTTTTTCTCTCTTAAAAATTATTTTCTTATTTTTTGTCTCTTAAATATTATTCTTTTATATTAAAATAGGTGCATACTCTCTCCCCCTACTAAAATATGTGTGTAATTTATCTCTCAAAGATGATAGTGTATCTTACAATCTCTGTAGAATTAGGCCCCTTCATATTTTCGCACATGTGTACACCCTTTAACTCGGTTTAATAGCACATGTGTCTACCCCTTTAACTCGGCTTCATAATATAGTATTGATAAAAGAAAAAAAAAGTTGACATTTTTTTACCCCTTTTCACCACCCAAGTGCAGCATATCGCACATGCATGTTTCAAAAACGAAGTACCTCTCAAAAAACTGATATATCTGATAGACTAGTTTTTTGTTGGTTTTTGATGGATCAATTTTTTTAGTTTTGAAAGGATATAAGATGTTTTATGAATATTGAGCACTAAATATATTTAAAATGTTGGGGCCAATGAATTTCAAGCATTTTGCATTTTCTCTAATTTAATCGATTGTTTCGTGTGTCACTTCGGTTTGGATGTAGTTTCTATAACGCCTAAGCCCTATATAAAAAAAAAAAAAAAGTAAAGCCTCACCTTAATACCTTGTTCAGAAAAAATGACATAGATCTTGATGGGAAAATATTTTAAAAAGTATCTTAAGGAAAATATTGTTTAAGGCCTTATTCAAGTGGTCATAATAATTCCAATTACCACTCCAATGTTCATTTATTTTAGTTTTATTTCATTTTGGCACCTCCTAAAAAAAAAATTAGTTTATTTTAGTTTTATTTCATTTTGGTACTTCCTAAAAAACAATAATAATAATAGTATATACGGAAAAAGGAAATTATCACAAATATATCTTAATTTTTTTCTATTTAGAAAAAACCTCAACTTTCATAAACCTCGCCCACACCATTTTTAAGTTCGGTAAAAACTAATACATGTCATACAGCATTTTAACCTCGCCCACACCCTTTTTAAGTACCGTAAAAATTAATACATGTTATACGGCATTTTAAGTATATTAAAAACTAACCCATGTTATATGAAGTACCGTAAAAACTAACCCATGTTATACGACATTCAAAATGCCATAAATCATTTTCTCATATTCATATATATCTCTTTCATTTCTCTAAATTTTTATATGTTTATTTTTTCTTTTTCTCTCTAATTCTTTTTAATATTTATCTATTTTTTCTCTCTAATTTTTTTTATCTCTTCTCTCTTTCTAAATATTTTCTCTCACTAACTCTCTTTCTCCATTTACTTCATCAACTCAACTAACGCTTCTCTCTCTACTTACTTCATCAACTCAACAAACACGATTCCAATGCGATACAAATCTGAATCCGTCTAATTTTCATAGGGGATGGGGTTGAAGGGAGTTTTTACAAGAGGGGATGGGGTAGAAGGAAGTCTTATAGGGGATGGTAATGTACAATCGAGTTGTTATACATATCTCCTTGGAGAGAGAAAGAGAGTTAGAGAGAGAAATAAGAGATAAAAAATAATTAGAGAGAGAAAGAAGAGATAAATATTAAAAAGAATTATAGAGAGAAAGAATATATAAATATTAAAAAGAATTAGAGAGAGAAAGAAGAGAATTAGATAGACGAAAAAGATAAATATAAACATGAAAAAAGGGTATATGGGTTAGTTTTTACGGTACTTAAAATTCTGTATAACATGGTTAATTTTTACGTACTACCGTATAACATGAGTTTTAGGTACTTAAAATATCGTATGAAATTTTAGTTTGGGTAGTTTTTACGTACTCCCATATAACATGGGTTAGTTTTTAGGTACTTAAAATACCGTATGACATTTTAGTTCGGGTTAATTTTTACTATACTTAAAATACAGTATAACATTTTAGTTTTTACGATACTTTAAGCACTGTAATTGGGTATAACATAGGTTAGATTTTAGGTACTTAAAATACCGTATGACATTTTAGTTTGGGCTAATTTTTGCTGTACTTAAAATACGGTATAGCATTTTTAGTTTTTACGGTATTTTAAGTACCGTAATTGTGTACAACATGGGATAGTTTTTAGGTACTTAAAAACTGTATGACATTTTAGTTTGGGTTAGGTTTTACTATATTTAAAATACATTATAACATTTTAATTTTTACGGTATTTTAAGTACCGTAATTGTGGTTCACAGAACGACAACTGTTAATATTATTTTGGTAAAAAATACTCACAAAATTGAAAAAAATGGTGTGGGGGAGGTTTATGAAAGTTGAGAGTTTTTTTTTCTCTAAATAGACGAAAATTATGATATATTTATGATAATTTCTCAATTATCACAATGTCCTTGTTCAAGTTTGGGAACATTGAACATTTAAAAGCTTAAGAGAAATGATGATAATACCCCTTGTCGATTAGGGTTAGTAACACAAAATTGAGAGAAATGATGATAATACCTCTGGTTGTTTAGGGTTAGTATCACAAAATTTTCAAATGATAACAACCGCCTGAATGTTCAAGGTTAGGGGTAAATAACTCATTTTTTAAATTGTAAACCAAGTGTTTCATAAATCAAATTGGTAGGCCAAATTAGTGATCCATAAGTTCCAATCTAGCATGACCGACTCGGAGAGTCAGATCGGCGAGTCATATGATGTTTGTATTGATCTTCAAAACAGAAAAATAGTGAAATAAGATGAATCTAAGAAATAATAAACTAGAATTTGTTTTAAATCATGCATTAACTAGCATAGATTCTCGGTAACAAAAATCCCAACAAAAAAGAAAATGAAATATGTAATACTTTTTTAAAAAAATCCTAGGGTCTCTTTAGAAAATAATGAATAGAAATTTACTAAAATATTATTTTCAATCATGTAATACCTTTATAGAGTTAAAAAACACTCTACAACGGTAAAAACAACGAAATCTTGAGAAAGATAATGGAATATGATATTTTTGAAAATCCTAGGGCATTTTCAAAACCCACGAAACCTTTGATGCTAGATCGCTTTGAACATTTCAATGATATTCGCCCTTTATCCTTTTATTTTTCTTGAAGTTTTTATTTTCCCATTTCCATTTCGAATTAAAAACTTATAGAAATCAAACATTGATGTCAACTTGACAAAACTTCCACTCTCAGTTGGCTTTGGGGCCTTTGAAAGTGCATGCCAAGTGGTCTCCCACTGCCATCTTCTTTTTTTAGAAAAACTTTATTTTTATCCAATGTCTTTGAAGAAAATATTTTCTTTAAAAAAAAACATCATTTTCGATCACCAAAGTCAGAAAGAATTTTCTCTTCATGTAGTTGTGTCTTAGTGAAACGAAAATAGAGTATTGGATTCACATTAGAAACAATTAGATAGAGAAGCGTCCTCATTTTCTCTAAGAAAAATTAGGCCCGAACCGAGTATATTGATTAGAATTACATTTTGGTACTAAATTTTATGCAGAGGTCTTTTTTTTTTTCTATAGTTTTTTTTTCTATTTTTACCCTCGGTTTGATGTTACAAACAACATATCACCTTATTTTATTTTATTTTATTTTTTTTTGGGGTAGTTTTTGGGTAGTGAGATGGCCTCCATCTGTGTTACAAACAACATATAACCTTTTTTTATTATTTTTTGTAGTTTTTGGGTGGTCAGATGGCTTAGATATCGGACTACCTGCCCCATTTATGAGGGGGCCTGATATTTAGGCCTTTGGACAACCCCAGAAACCATACAAAAAAAAGGAAAAAAAAAAAAAAAAAATTTCTGATCTTTGCAATATTTATAATTAAAAAAATAAAAAAGACCAATACATAAAATATCTGAGCCATTGGACAACATCATAAACCACCAAAAAAAACAAAAAGGAAAAAAGAACAAAAGTATGATATTTGCAATATTGGACCTGAAGCAAGACAAAAAAAAAACCTCCAAACGAAATTATCAAAGTTAGAGACATTATAATATAATTTTAATAAAATATAATTGATTTTAAGGGGTAAAACTTTGGAGGCCGTACTCATCAAATTTCTACCTAGGACCCACATCTCCAACCTCTAATACACTATACAATAAAATAAAAAAATACATGATTTTACTTCTAATACACTATACAATAAAAATATATTGAGATGCTTGGTTCTTAAAGCATCTCAATAAATAAATAAATAAATAAGGACAATTCTTTTCAAAAGGGCGCCGCTGAATTTCAAGTGGTGGATCAAAGCCATTACCCGATGGTCGGAGCGATTCCCTAAAATCCGTTTCATAGGAAATACAGGCATTCTACTCAATTTTGGGCAATGGGAATTGGATTGGATCCCATTTTAGCGATAATCATGGAGCCCAGTGGCTGCCATTATTGCTTCTGAATATATACAATGGAATGCCACAATTGTTTTCTCTTTTATCTTATATCTTTCTAGGGTAGAGTTGATTTCCAGTTCTGGCTTACTGAAAATAGTTGGTTAGAGAATAAATTTTAGTTCAATAAATAAATCAGTGTTAAAAAAACTCTGGCGAGCCAACTCTCTCTAATGGCCTCTGAAATCGCCTCTAAGGTCTTTCTATGAGTGGTAGCGATCGATATACACTGTCAAAAACAGCATCAACTGCAACATTTGCCAATCGTTTTTGCTCAGTTAAAGGAATCCCTAATTTTTTAAAGCTCGGGATCACCCTCGTCTAAACTCTTCTTCTTTGCCTTCTGTTTTGGCTAGAAATAATACCACGTATCTTGGAAATTTATTGGGGAATACTGGTTATCTGACCATATGGGTTCAGTCATCTTTAACCATTGATTAAAGGCATTTAGTCTGAATTCAAGTATCCAATCCGGCTCGTTCTTTCGGGCTGAGATTAACCTGATTGTCTCTTTAGAGAGGCCCTTTGGGATCGAAAAAAGATTTGAAATAAGATCTAAAGCCCCATTTGTAAAGCCGAGGGGCTTTACACCGTCTGGTAGGGGGAACAACTTGGAGAGATAGGTAGTCCTTGAGAAAGAATTGCTGGGATCGACTGGTTTTTTCTGGGTGGTTTTGGAGAGAGAAATTAGCTGAATTGCCTGTCACAACAGAAGCCATGGGTAGCGAATTGTGCAGAGAGAGAGAGAGCTGAAGTAGTGAGAGAACGAAGTAATTGCAGAGGCTGCACCGTTGGAGAGAGAGAGAGAGAGAGAGAGAGAGAGAGTTGAGATCCTTTCGTTGTTTATCAGTGGATTGAAGAGAGAAATGGAGTTTCTCGTTTGGGATGTGGAAGCCGTGAAAAAGTTTTAAAAAAATATTCGGCCTCTCATTTGAGCCCCAGAGGAAAGAATAAATGAAAATATGTTTGGTGGGAATTTGGTCCTCAGATTCCGGGATCTGGATTTTCCTCAACTTACTATCAGTACTGTGGCCTAAGGTAATACATGTATGGATCCGGTTTCGATGCGGCCGAGCCTGCATATGTGGAAATGCGGGCTTCTTAATATATCTATTTTTGAGATGGATTTTAAGATTTTATGTTTATAGACATGTAATCTCTAACATGACGATCATGAATATGAAATAAATAAATAAATTTTAAAAACCAAAAATAATATTTTCAGTAAAAAAAGATTTGGACCGTTAGTTTCTATTGCTTTTGGATGGAACAATTACTTGCATCGATCTTTAAGATGGATGCTTTACACTTTTTGGACCGCATATATAGAAATGCGGTCTAGCCCTCGTGAAACAATTTTCCTACATACAATGGGGAACAAGTCGATTAATAGTCTGAAAATTTACAACTTAAAAGAAGGGGACTATTCACGTGGTGGTGCATGAACTCGTTCACAATCCCTTAAGGATGAATTTTATGAGGAAATTTATATGATGAGATTATTTATTTTTATATAAGAAGATCACAATCATTGTCAACTGTTGGATGTGATATTTGATAGTTTGTAATGTGTCTTTAATTGAGCTCAAAGTCAAAAAAAAAAAAAAAAATTATATCAAAAGTGACCAAAGGATTGAGAAATCCAAAATGGCCTTGTATTGGTAAGGTAAAAGGTTCAAAACAATTTAAAGTAGGTCCAACAAGACTTCATCAATCATCGACAAAAAGACGTTGGTTACTAACCTAAGAGGAAGGGTGATCTCGAGGCAACTTAAATGAAGGACTCCCTACCACCTAGGGAGAGGGAAAGATTGCCACATTCCCAAATCAATGTGAAGGAGCCTTTACCTGATCGTAGGGCAACATGCCACATGCAAATACTATTAGCAAAAAAAAAGTAAAAAAAATTGCCAGGCTGAACATCCTAAATGAACTTTGTGCGGTAGGGAAAAACAGAGAAATAAAAAATTTAAAAAATTAAAAATAACACTTGGTAAATACCCTAAAAGGACTCTGAGGCCAAAAAGAAAGAAAAAGAGATAGAAAGAAAATAAAAAAAAAATAAAAAACAAAAGAATTAGATGACACTCTCCAATTCTTACATTTTGCAATATCTCTTTTCTATCTAAGATCTACTCTCTCCCCCCCTCTTTTCTCCAAATCGGCCTAGTGCAAAGCCATATCAAAAGGCATTTAGCCCAAGGGGTTATGGGACAGATTTCTGTAAGTGAACGGATTTCTGTTAGCAAATACGAAGGACCTCAACAATCTAGATTTCAAAGTTGTTAGCGGAGGAACAAAATTGAAAGTCCAAAAGGATCCCAAATACTTGGGCACTTTCCAATATTTTCCAAGATATGGTTCATTTGAAACCTCGAGGAACATTTCTTTTGGATTTCAACATGATGGATGGAATCTTAATATAAGAAATTACTGGATGATTCCCAATCCCAAAATCCTAGCTCGGGCTTGCTCAACTTATGAAAATCAATTAATTAAATCAAAGCCTTAAGGCCAAGACAAGGAGCAAAATGGTTTTGCTAAATTTTAACTTTCAAAATGGGTTTTGGATATATAAAAGGGTTCCCAAATATATATAAAAAAGAGAGTAAAATAAAAATAATTTTTTTTAAAAAATATCCACTAATGCAGACACAAGTGGTTTCCAAAACATTATTACACCCTTCTAAAAAATACATCAAAATATTCATTTTTCATAAATTTAAAAAATAAAGTTTTCAAAATTTTCAATGTCAATTTTAAGTTCCAAACCAATTTGGAATCCGAATGCCAGAACATAAGTCAATCAAAAATGAATTGTGGGAAGAAAAGTGTCATAACCTCGCCCCCTGACCCCTATTGTACCTTACCGGGGGGCAACAAAGTGCAGGATTGCGACCGGAGGTCGCAAACATTACTCAGTTGGGAGTGGCTCAACGTGTGTTAGAAGTGCGGAATCAAAGCAAACCACGAAAAATTAAATAAAACTTATACATCATGCACCAGAAACTGAATAAATTAAAACCATTAAGTATTCATTCAAACTCCAAGATTCTTTACAATATTGTTCAAGGCCTACAAGACTGACTTTACGATACATCAATCAAAACAACATGGTGGCATCGCCACCAGACACTTACTATGCAAAGGGAATCCCTAATAGGTCTGAAGCTTCAAATGTCTGCCACCGCCACTCTGCTACTTGATTCCCACAGTCAGGTACTATCACTCTACACAGATGAAAATAAGTGAAGTGAGCTATAAGCCTAGTAAGTAGATCACTACCTTTGTATTCCCACCTACATGCATATACATAATAACATGGTCTACGGTTCATCAGAAATCATACTGGCATCACAGAGTAGGATCGTGCATCAGAATATATATTTGTTGTATAAAGAGAGTAACATTCAGATATCAGAGTATCAATTGTTCTTGAGATGGCAAATACATCTATGCTTATCACAGTTATAGTCAGATGTTTATACAAAATGCCTAATTCAGACAGGCATAACAGATCTATTTACTCCCGAAATAGAAGCCACATCGATCAGGCTAAACTAATCCTGTAACCTGGAACTTCTACCCTCATTCAGGAGGGAGAACAATGACAAATGGAGGTCTCATTTCGTAATGTCCTCACTCATGCACATAATCCCAAGCGCGCTTTTGGGTTTTTGATAGACTGTGACTTTGCAAGACACAACCCTCTCCTTACGCCTTCAATCGAGAGGGCATTACACTACCATTGGAGGCCCCAATGCGCAGTGCCTATAATAATTTGGGGGGGCGCGACCCTCCCTGTCATTCATAGTCACTTATTGACTCTACTCCTATCATAAGAGTTCAAATACAGTATACCCAACTACCAATGAATGACTCATTGTATAGTGGTCGTAGCATATATAACAGTTTCAATATAACAGAATCACAGTATCCACTACCAATGAAGGATCCATTGCGTAGTGGTCATAGCATATATAATAGTTTCAATATAACAGAATCACAATATCCACTATCAATGAAGGACCCATTATGTAGTGGTCATGGTACATATAACAGTTTCAATATAACAGAATCACAATATCTGCTACCAATAGAGGACCCATTGCGTAGACGTCATGGCACATATAACAGTTTCAATATAACAGAATCACGGTATCCACTACCAATGGAGGACCCATTACGTAGCGGTCATGGCATATATAACAGTTTCAATATAACAGAATCAGAATATCTACTACCAATGGATGACCAATTGTGTAGCGGTCATGGCACATATAACAGTTTCAATATAATAGAATCACAACATTAATCAGTGACACCGTATCATAGGATCATACTTTCAGTATCACAATATCACATTTTTCTACAATTTTAGACAGTGATGTCCAATCATAAATAGGCTCATAATATTTGATCCATTCAAAATTCAAAACCGGATCCAAAACCAATTTTATATTAGACACACATATCTTTCAAATGAGGTAGTTGAAAAGCGTTTGGACCCCGTTTGGCCCTTCAAAAGCTCATTTGAAAGGAGACATCCCATTTGAAACCTGCTGTGCAGTTAGGACAGTGACATGTCCCATGTAGCACTATTATAACGATGAATCCACAGGCCCTTTTGAAGTGTTTCTAAAGCTAAAATTCGAGTAAAAACATGTATCTTTCAAACAAGGGTAGTTTAAAAATATTTAGGCTCTATTTAGGCATTCAAAAGTTTGTGACAACCAAAGTAATGGTTATAGATTTTATGATATCTGTCTAGAGTAACATATCTTCGCAATTAATTATATAACTCTTAATCTAGGAGGAATTTCGAAATATGTTCAACATGTGATTTCAAGCGTACTCATAGATCTTTCAAGTGACAGTGATTTAGAAGAAAATGGACTCCATTTAATTAGTCAAAATTCGTAACAATAGAGACATTAATTCTGAAATTTTACTTAATCTGTCAACAATGACCCACTTGCATATTTTGAAGTATAATTATTCATACATAAAGAATTTGAGCAAGATTCAAACATGAACATTTTAGTAGACACATATATATTTCAAATGACAGTAAGTTGAGGTCATTTGGACCTTATTTGATAGGTCAAAAGTAGATTACAAAAATATAGAACCTTCTTGGAACTTACAGTAAGGTTGTAGCATTATTCAAAATGACAACCAATTAATCCCAAATTATGCTACATCTTAACATAAAACCTTTCTTATTGATCATTATATACATATAAACACTAAAGCACAGGCTTTCCATGGAAAGCAAAAAAGATTTGATACTCATTTTGGGCATGCAAAAGCAAGCTAAAATGCTGGAAATCATGATATAATAGTGTACACGTACATCCACTATTCATATATCTACTCATGCTCATTCTTACACTTAATTAATCCTAAATCAATGCTTAAGGACCTACAAGATAGTTGACCCACTTACCTAAGATGCATTGGTGTCTCCAAAACCTCCTCCATAGTCCTCCTTCAAGCTTCTACCAAGGGCTCTTCAAAGGGAAGCAAGGCTAACAAAGGGGCTTTAAGTTGAGAGGCTTTAGAGAGAGTGAGAAAGTGAATGGCATTGGGGGAGAGAGAGGCTTAAGTACCCTGCTGGATGGGATGGCAGCCCAAGCCTGCACAAGTAGCTGGCTCCACACATGCCACAGGTCAAGTGGCGTGTGTGGCAGCATGCAATTGGAACGTGGCAGTCTCGTTCATGCGTGGCAGTGACACGCACGGCGCTAGCTCATTTGCCCCATCTTACTACTGCGTGCACTCCGCCGCGCGCACTTTCTCTTCTTCTTTCTCTAATCGTCGTGCACACTTCTACTGCCTCGTGCTCTCTCTTACCGCTGTGCGCACTCTTTTTTCTTCTTTCTCTTACTGCCGCGCACACTCTTTCTTCTTCTTTCTCTTACGTTCTCACTGCCGAGCGAGCCCTGCCGCGCCTTCCACCGCCGCGCGCTCTTCTCTCCTTCTTCCCTCCTTATCCTGCCGTGCACTCCATTTGGCAGAGAAAGTCTGGGTCGTTACAAAAAGTCTAGGAAAACCAAAGAAAACATTTCCTAAATCATCCTAGCTAAATCCCCCCTTAGTTTATAACTATAGAAAGCTATAAGAACCAAGGGTATAATGGGAAGTCAATTAACCTTTTTTCCCATACCTTCTAAAACTATTTTTCAAACTTTATAATTCAAGTAAAAGACCAAACACTTGGGCTAAAGTGAATCGGCAATGCCTGACCACCGCCTCGAAACATTGGCAATTAAGGGCCAGGTGAATCGCCAATGGTTGGTAGTTATAGGCCACAATAACCAAACTCCTAATTTAGGGGAATTTTTCTTTTCTATAGGCCACTTCTAGATTATTTCATCGACCTTTTGGCACACAAAACCGTAATCGTAGGCCCTATGTCTCAATCTAGTAAAACATTAGAAAAACTAAACTCATCCAAAGCTATAAGAAAACATCCTTCTAGCCTGAAAGCCATATACCTATATTCCAAGGCATCACTGAAAGTGCGACCAATGTGATCTTTTATTTTCTTGTCTATAGGCCACTTTTGGATTATTTCATTAACCTTTTGGCTCATGAAACCCTAATACCCTATGTCTCAGTCTAGTAAAATATCAGAAAAACTAAACTCATCCAAAGCTAGAAGAAAACATCCTTCTAACTCATCCAAAGCTAGAAGAAAACATCCTTCTAGCTTGAAAGCCCTATACCAATATTCCTAGGTGTCATTGAAAGTGCGACCAATGTGATCTTTTACCGAGAATAACAATATATATATATATATATATATATATATATATATATATATATCCTTTCTTTTGGCAAAAAAGATCACTTAGAAGTGGTCTTATTACAATGACACATGCTTAAAAATAAAATCAACAAAATAACAAAACCAAGATCACAAAATTTGATGTCATTGAAATAACTATTTCTCATGCTTGAGAATATAAAGATGAAACTGCAAGGAATAAAAGTGGAGCGTGCCAGAGATTACCTCAATCGGGCTTATTAAATCCCACACCAAGTCACCACCATCCGATGGCGTAGGATCGACAATCTTCCTTCAATCTCAATCGGGAAAGCTAGTTTAGGCCAAGCCCTTCAATAGAACCCTTATGCTCTTACAAGATCCTTAGGTTCAATCCCTCAAAATACTACTCCAAAAATTCTCCCTTCACTATTTTTCCCAAACCATAGGGTTAGAATAAATTTAAAGAGAGAAGGGATTATTCCTAGGTTGGGTGTGCCCCTATGGTTGAGCTAAGAGAGGAGAGAGAAATATGCTAGAGAGACAAGAGAGATGAGAGTGAGGTGAGAGGGGCATGCCCCTTAGAGACGGAAAAGAGGAGAGAGAGTGTGATGAGAGAGAAGAGAAATTAGTGTGTGTTTTATAGAGGAGGGTAGGTCCTCTATTTATAATAAAAATATGGGTCTAGGTTTTTTATTGCTTAAAGAGATATTGAATCTGGATCGTTGATCAATGGTGACTTGTTGGGTGAGAGATCTGAGCCCTCCATTCTATAGATGGGTCATCAACATCTTACGGAATATGTTGGAACCTTCATCCCATTTCTTTTGACCATTATCCCATTAAATAAAAATTAATTAAATAATATTATGTTGATCTAAAATATATTTATAAGCCTTATCAGCCCTTCTAAAAAGATTCACTGAAATCTCTTTAAGATAAAACACACTTATCAACTCAAACCTATTTAAGATAAACACAATCACATCTCTTTAAGGTAAAACACACTTATCAACTCAAACCTATTTAAGATAATCACATATCAATTAATCCCATAAAGAGGGGCGTGCCTCCCATGGGATAGGCATCTCGTCAAAAGGTGGCATGCCATCTATGGGGATAGGTCTCCCCAAAATAAGTGGCGTGCCACCCAAGGGAGACCCTCATGGGCCCCATCTTCTAGAATATGGTGGGCCCATGTGCACAATGGGTCCTCTTAAAATTTCATATATTTAAAAATAATAAAAATGAGTTTTAGAATATTATTTGAAATTTTAAGCCATTAAAAATTAATATCTTTAATTTTATAAACTCAAATTTTGTAAATAAAATATCTAGGGATTTATAAAAATTCAAATAATAATTCTAAAATAATTTATACCATAAAAGAAACATGATCATATTAAGTTGATGAGAAAATGATCTACATGGTCAAGGAATTAAAACAATAATAATGGGACACTCCACCTTCAACTGTGGACTACAGACCATACTTGCTTTATTATACCGACCCAGTATTTCCCATTACCTACATCCAAGCAGGGCTTCATTAGTGGGTCACCAAAGTTTGACCGATGAGCCAAGGGATTACAATCCTAGTATGTGGATTTCAGGTTCTCCCTTAGAGATGAGTCAAGGTCACATAGACCAGATGCGACCATAGCTCTATGACGCATAGGGGTGCTTTTCGTACATGCATAAGCTTCACCCTAAAGGTGGTTCGCTTTCTCTCTACTACTAGAGCAATCGAGATACTAACAATTAACATATCATCTACATATAAGGAAATAAAGACCACATCACTCCCACTAACCTTTTGATAGATACAATAGTCCTCACTATTTGTAAAGAACCCTGCAAGAGCAAGGGTCTTTTGAAATTTTATATACCCATTATCGCGATGTTTGTTTTAGGCCATAGAGGGATTTATGAAGTTTACACACTACTTTCTCATTCCATTTTTCCTCAAATCCCTCGGGTTGGGTCATATAAATTTCTTCTTCTAAGTCACCATTCAGAAAAGTTTGTTTTGACATTCATCTGATGAATCTCAAAATCAAAATGGGCTGTTAAGGCTCTAAGGATTCGGATAGATAGGAATTTGGCTACAGGAGAAAATGTTTCTTCATAATCTATCACTTATTTTTGGGTAAAACCCTTTACAACCAGCCTAGCTTTGTATTTTTCTATTTTTCCTTCTGAGTTCAACTTATTCTTGAAAATCCACTTGCAACCGATGGCCTTATGTTTTCGAGGTAGAGGCACTAATTCTCATATATGGTTTTGGTTAATGGAAGCATATTCATCTTTCTTAGCTTCTAGCCAGTATTCCTTTTCAAAACAAGACAAGGCTTCATGGTAAGTTCTAGGTTCAGAATATGGATCTTCCCCATCTCTATCAAAATGTTTCCCCAGGTAGACAAATTGTTCTATGTATAGAAGAGGTCTACTAATTCAGTTATTGCGTTTCGGTTCGGGTTCAAGTTCATTTTGTCTTGAGGATTAGGATTCAGGTTCAGTTTCAGATCTATTCGAAGTTTTAGGTTCAGGTTCTCGAAGCACAACCTTGTTTCTCGCCTCTCAAAGAAGTTGGCTTGTTTTTTACTCAATTTTGCTTCAAGGAATTCTTCCTCAAAGAAGTGAGCACTGTGGCTCTCGATGACCGCTCATGTTTCAAACTGTAGAATCGATACCCCTTATCATGGTCTGGGCAACCATTGAAAATGGTTTTAATAGTTTTGAGTTAAAGTTTGGCCTTATTTTGGTGCGGGATAAGGACATAGGTTGAATAACCCCAAACTCTCAAGTGATCAAGGGAGGGAGTACAACCTATCAAAATTTTGTAAGGAGTAAGCAAGATAGCTTTTGTGGGAGTCCAATTAAGGATATAATATGCCGTCAACATGCCTTCTCCCCAAAGTCTAGGAAAAGACTAGCATGCCCCATCATACTCCTAACAATTTCAACCAAGGTCTTATCCGCCTCTCGGCAACACCATTTTGTTCGGGAGTATAGGACATCATGTACTGGTGTATAATTCCATTATCAACATAGAGTTCTTTAAAAAGGTCTGACAAATATTCCCCACCTCTATCGGATCTAAGGACTTTGATTTTCAAGTTGGATTGATTTTTTATCTCAGTTTTGTATACTATGAATTTATCTTAGGCTTCAGACTTAGTGTGGATAAGATATACATGGTCATATTGTGAGTGGTCATCTATAAAAGTGATGAAATATTTCTTGCCACTTTTAGTAGCCACATTTATAGGTCCACATATGTCATTATAAATAATTTCTAAAATGTTAGTAGCCTTTTTTGCCCTAGTGGTATTTTTTCTTATTAGATTTCCATGCGCACAAGACTCACACACTTTTGATAAATCGCCATTATAATTTTGAAGAATGTCATCCTTTTTCATTCTTTCCATTATTTTGAAATTAATGTGTCCTAATCTCACATGCCAAATGGTAACATCCAATTCATTAGGAGACGAGACATAAGCAACGTTCTCTTTTATTTCAATAGCAAATAACCCATTTACAAGACGTCTAGTCATGACAACATTATTCTTCTTCTTGACTACCACCTTCTCTCCAAGGAAAGTAGTCGCAAAACCTACTAGAGTCAACTTGAGAATCAAAACCAAGCACTTTCTCATATCTAGAGCATAAAATGCTTGCTTCATGATCAAGATGATCCTACTCTTTAATTTAACCTCAAAATCTCTGACTTCAAGCACATTGGTCTTCTGGTTTCCTCCCATATAGATATGTTGCTCTCTCGGTCTCATGGGAGTAAAAGAGTAAAATCCTTCCTTGGTTTTTGTGACATGAGCTATAGCTCCTGAGTCAAGACACCAAGAGGTTCCCTTGGGGGTTCGGCTAGCAACGTCTCAAGGAGCACACAAGCCAGCTCCTTGTTGGTCCCACCAAATTTGTTGGACCGACAATTCTTGGCTATGTGGCATATCTTCTTGCAAATAAAGCAAGTCTTGGTCTCTCTCTTTCCTCCTTTATTTTGAAAATCTCTCATTTTGAAGTCTCATCTCTTTCCAAAATTAGTTCTACATTTTTCTTTTTTAGTTTTAAAAGAGGGAGGAGATTCTACCATATGTACGGATTCTCTTGGAGTTGTAGTTAGTGCATGCCTTGAGTTCTTTCTTTCTTATTCTCCTTTGATTGTCGTGATGAGCTCCTCTTGCCTTGGTGCCTTTCTTCTAGCCAAGGGGGAAGACACAAAAGTTCCCATAAGTTAGGAAGCTAATTCACGAGATGAATCACTTGCATGGGTTCAGACGGTTTCATGCCGGTGTCTTCCAATTCTCTGACTAGTGCACGAAGGATGTGCACATGATCCGCGAAATTAGTACCCTCTGTCATCTTTAACTCATTATACTTTTTCATAGTCATGGTTTGTTTCATGACAGAATGATCATCATACTCTCTCTTAAGTCTATCAAAGATTCCACTTGCAGTAAAAATTGACTCGTACTCAAAAGCATACGAGTCAGTCATGACGCACAAAAGTATGTTCTTACATCTCATGTTCCTCCTCTTCCAAGTGGCATACTCATCTTTGATTGCTTGTGATAAGTAGTCACTTGGATGATGAGGACGACGCCCATAGATCATCTCATGCAAGTTTTCCTCATAAAGCACACAGTGAATCTTTTTTCTCCAAGAGCATAATTGGTCCCATCAAATGTTTCAGTTTTTAAGATCTCAGAAATGAAGGTACACACAGCCATATCTTTTATTCTCAAGCAAAAATCTAGAACTCAATAAAGAGAAAAGACTCATAATAACTTTGCTCTGATACCAATGAAAGTGCGACCAATGTGATCTTCTACTCGGAATAGCAATTATATATATATGGAAAAGTCTTCCCAACGCTTATAGGAAGAAATGGACAGTGATTTCGCCTACCCTCATCTTAGTGAGACACACCTAATAAAAATAAAAAAAAATATAATTCGGTGAAAAAAATGATCAAAATACCCTTGAAACTTTTTCGGGGTATTTTGGTCAATTGTTTTCATGTAAAATATTTTTTTTGATATTTTTCGTAGATTCATCTATTTTTTATAAACACATGTTCCAAATTTCAAGTCATTCTGATTTATAGAAAAATAAATAAAAAATAAAATATTACTAGACAATCGTGACCGTGAGATGAACTTTGGACGGTGATGAAGGTAGACGAAATCACTATTCATTTTCGCCTATAGGTGTTTTATAGTATCTTCCGATATATATATTCACTCAAATCTCCTTAAGATAAAACACACTTATCAACTCAAACCACTCAAACCTATTTACGACAAACACATATCAATTAATCCCATAAAGAGGCATGTGCCTCCAATGGGATAGGCATCCCCTCAAAAGGTGGCATGTCGCCCATGGGGATAGGTCTCCCCAAAATAAGTGGCGTGTCACCCAAGGGAGACCCTAATGGGTCCCATCTTCTAGAATATGGTGGCCCATGTGCACAATGGGCCCCCATAAAAATTGTATACATTTAAAAATAATAAAAATGAGTTTTAGAATATTATTTGAATTTTGAAATCATCAATATCTTTAATTTTATAAACCCAAATTTTATAAATAAAATATCTGAGATTTATAAAATATTCAAATAATAATTTTAGAATAATTTTTACCATAAAAAATATATAATCAAATTAATTTTATGGGAAAATAATCCATATGGTTCAAGGAATTAAATCAATAATAATGGGCCACTCCACTTGCAATGCGGACTACATGTCATACTTGCTTTATCATGTCGACCCAGTATTTTTCATGACCCACAGTCTAAGCAGGAACTCATTAGTGGGTCACCAAAGTCTTGTCGATGAGCCAAGTGGTCGCAATCCCAGTCTATATATTTCAGGCTCTCCCCTAGAGATGAGTCAAGGTCACCTAGACGTGATGCAAACCCAGCTCTATGGTGTATAGGGGTATCTCTCACACATCCATACGCTTCACCTTAAAGGTGATTCGCTTTCCCGAAATGACTATCATTATGTATGTCGTATGATGGTATATGGATGAGGCTTTGGCCCCCATCTCCTTAGGCTGCCATCACACACAAGGGTCACACAGAACCCTCATCGATTTGTACTCAATGCCCAGGTAGCATGGGTTTTTCCTAACCGACTGGCGTAGACTGTCAAGCACAGACTGGTATCTGCAAACATAGTTTGCAGAGTATGGTCCAAGAGGGACCACACTCTCGTTGAGTTTATGATCTACTATATCAAATGTTTTGTTATAATCACTCATAAAGGCCTTTAATGGCCACATAAACCCAACAATCACTCATCCCGAGGTCCAAAAAGAATTCCAGATCGACAACCTCAAATGATAAATGAGCAAAGACTCACCCTTCATGTCTGATCTAAGTACCAACTCTGGATGTCGGGCCAAAGGGCCTGGCTTCCTAGGTATTGTTTCTTCCCATTGTTTATCTTTCGCATTTTCTTTTTATTATTTGCTTCGATGTTTCAAACTCTATCAAGACCTCTCCCCTTGTTTCTCCCTCTGGTGCCTAAGATACTGTCAGACCACGGGAACACTGTAGCAATAAGCCTAAAACTGGGCGACCTTTGAATGTCATAATGACCTCACATTGCATGAGAGGGTATTTTTGGATAACCTAAAGACACTCGTAAAGTTTTGTCACGTTTTGACAAGTTTTGATATGATCAAAACAAAATGTGATTTTCAAATCTAGTTCCTATCATGTTAAAAATGGACCCTATAACTATATCCCTATTTTGTGGGTCTCAAAAGAGTATTGGACTATTGTCATTGAATCCGAAACATCGAAAAACTCCTAGGTATTAAATTTCGGCTCAATCAAACCCTCTGGGAGCATTCTGGGCCTAACTCACCATAAAATGATGGGTTTTACACTATTGTAGTTTAGCCTCGGTGAATTAGTTTCTATTTATGAAAACCGTGTTTTCTCATTTTAGGATAATTTTCAAATATGCTTAGAACTCTCTCATTTTGAGTTCAATTAAGCTCAAATTCGAACATGAGCTAGATCTCGACGAATCACTCGTTTTGACATATGGCACGTATTATGGTGTGGCTTGAAACAAGAGAATTTCTAGAAAGAAGATGGGCTTGAAACATAAAAATTCAGATTTCATAAAGAAGAACGTCCAATTTTTTGAGAGGCCAAAGCTCAATATCTCAATGTCGGATCGTCGTAAGTATGGATTCGTTGCGACCATGCTTCAAAGAGCTACAGTTTGATATAATTTTTATATATGATCGGAGGCTAGATAACATGAATTTTGAGGTAAAAATTTACATTCTTTTTCGGTCTCCATAATCCAATTTTCCGGTGACTTCCCAAACGTGCTTAAATGGATACCAAAATGGACAAAATTTATCGCAAAGTGGCCGTGATAGTATCCCCTTCTATTTGTGATCAAAATGAAGGCTTGGAGCGTCATAAATCGTGCTACATTGGTGGTCGAATAATCACAAGTTTGTGGAACTTGGTAGGGTTTTGAGTTCTTTCTTAAAAATCCGTTTCAAGACGATCAAGGGTATCAAAACACGCGCAATAGTTCAAGCATCGATTCTACGACAACTGATCACCCAAATTACCACTATAAACGTTCGAAAAAGCTCTTGAGGCCTAGCAATGGCAATGTGCCTTTCATGAAGGGATGGTTTTGTCATTTGTTGAAAAGTACCTAGAGGTATTTTGGTCATTTGGTCCAAAAACAAGATTAATATTTTAATTCATAAAATGTGTTTTTTTAAACAATTTTAGTAGTTTTCGAGCATTCCACCCTTGTTTTGTAGTTGCCCTGTATAAGGAATTCAAGTTATTTGTAATTTTCTCTTGGACTCTTAATCATTTGGTAATAAAACTCTTGAACACTCGAGCATTTGGAGTTTGTTCTTTTACTTTGCTTTCAAATTCAAGTTCAAGGCTCAAGATGTGAAGAGACAGAAACATTTCCTAGAGAGAAAAAATACCCTTAAGAACCCTATACTCCTGAGAACTCCAAAGGTCCAACTTCCTTAGGATTCCCAACTCTCAATCCCATACTTCCTAGAACTCCTAGCTTCTATATACCTTTGGAGCCCTAGCTTCCAACTCTATTCCATACACTCTATACCCTCCTTTAGTTATTCTACACCTTACCCTATACTATACACATTAGGTCTTATACACCACACCTCAGCTTAACCTACCTAAACCATACACCTAAGCCTTGGACCCTATCCTTGACCCATTAAGACCAAGACTTTTCTCTCTTATGTGCATGCAAAAGGATTAATGAAAGTGCACCTAGGTTCAAGCTCATTCTAGATCAACTCTCTCTCCTCCCTCTCTGATTATCCTTCTTCTTTGTCTATCCTCTCTCTTTCTTCTCTCTCTCCTCTCTTTCTTTCTCTCTTTTTTTCTCTTCTTCTCTCTCTTTCTCTTTCTGTCTCCTCTTTCTTTCTCTTTTTCTCTCTTTCTCTTCTTTCTCTCTCCTCCCTCTCTCCTTCTCTCTCTTTTTTCTTTCTCTCTACCTCCTCTACTCCGATCCAGGGTGGGTCCGAGCCTTCTCCTCCTCCTCTCTCTCTCTCTCTCTTTCTCTCTCTCGTCCACAAACCTCGAGACCCACCCCTAGGGCGGCCCTGCGCTCTCTTCCGTCCCTTCTTTCCTTTCTCTTCCTTACCCTCTCTCCCTCTTCTCTACTGTTAATAAGGGCTTTGATAGTGCCGTTGAGCTTATAGCGGTCTTGAGTGGGGTGGCCTACTTTCCTATGGTAGGCGCAATATCTCTCGTGTGTCTCCTGTTCAACTTGATCTGGAGTGCTGACCTTCAACAACTGGATCATGTTTTTCTCCAGTAGTAGTCGAAGCAGTGCAGGAGTCCACTCCTTATCGAAGGGGTGTACTTTGTTCTAGTGTTGAGTCCAAAAGTCGCTTCGCTTGTTGTAGGACTGCTGCTTGCCCCCGACCTGAGACGTTTATGCCTTGGAGAGGTCTAGGGTTTGAGGAGCAGCTTTGTTAGTGTCAGTCAAGGTGATGGCCGCACTGATCATTGATTTCTGATGGTTGCCCCGATTGTTGGAGCGAGAGTTCGAGCCAGAGTGTTGTTGACGAGATCCACCATGGTGCTTGGATAGACCCTCAATACGAACTGCTTTAGAGATGAGCTTTGACATGGATGGTGGAATGGAAGCCTCGACATGCAAGACAATCTAGGCAAGCATGTTCCATATGCAGGTCTGGGTAGCTTCTTTTTCAGTCATGAGAGTGGCATGAAAAGTTGCCAGCTCTCTCCATCAGATGATGAACTTGTCAACCGGCTCACCAGGGTCTTGAGTCAGAGTGAGGAGCTCGATAGTTTCCACGTTCCTTTGGACTTTGTATAAGCGTTGGTAAAACAACCGCTCCATTTCCTGCCATGTGTACACCTAGTTTGGAGGTAGCCGAGCATACCACTGGAAGGCTGGCCCTTCGAGGGTCTCGACGAACTAACGGAGAAGGAGTCGCTCGTCAGTTGCTATCTCTCGACAAACCACTTGGAAGCAGGTAGTATGCTGGTGCGGAGACGTAGTACCGTTGAACAGGGGGAGCTTCCCCTTTTGGTAGTTCGGGGGAAACATCACTTGGTCGATGTACGAGGGGTACGACTTCTGGTAGAGCGGCACCTCTTGCATGCCTGGGACCTTGTTCTTGAGGCTATAGGCCACCATGGCATCTATATCGGTTTGGAAAACCCCGCGAGAAGGATATCTATCTTGGGAGACCGGTGGAGGAGTTTTTCTTGCGAACTGTATCTTCGTCAGACGGGGAATCAGTTTCATGGTGAGAAAAAGGCTGGAGGCTTATAGAATTCCAACTTTTCTAGGATGGACTGCATCATTACCTCGAATCTGTTCATCTGCTCTTCTTGAGCGTCGTCCGACTCGTTAATCACCATGACACTGACCGTTTCTTCTAGAAGGTCAGAGCCATGTGGAGTAATGGACGGCCGGGGTTGGTGAGTGGTGTGTGGCAAGTCAATTTGCAGGGGCTTAGCATACCCCGACTAGACTCGAACCTTGTATGCCGACCATGTGAGGGCCGGTTCTCGACGGTCTTGGGACCGTGGCTTCTGGGCAGTAATCACCGAGCAGTATTCTTGGACCTGCTCGGGTTCTTGAGTTTGCAGAAGGAAAAAAGGATTATGAGGCAGGAGGTCACCAAAGGTGGTGACCTCAACTGCCTTGGAGGCTTATTTGGTTAGGATCTGCAGGCCTCTCTTCTGCTTAATCGTGAGGCTGTTGTGGACTTCACTCCAGAACCGAGCCTGAGATCTTGACTGTCCGACCTTCTTTGAGCATGCAAGGGCCGTGTCTATGAGCTGGAGCAGAGAGTAGGGTCCAAGACAGAAGGTAGTCTAGGTTTCTACCTTGGAGGCTGGAGGCCCTTGTCTGAAATCGGGCCATTGCCTCGAGTTCCCTTTGAGGTCCGGGTACATGCTTGACTTGGGGTGGCTGACTCAAGACGGTACTCTTAGGAAAAACCTTTGAGTACCAGGTCTCGAGGTGCTTGCCTGGTGAAGGAAGAGTGACAACAGGTGAAGGAGCTGGTTCATGACTCTGCCTGAGTCGAGATCGGGGAGGGGCCTGCAAAGTCGGTGAGTGTGCACCTCTAGGGTTAGCCATCCGGGTGACTTGGTGGTTAGCCCGGCCCCGGTTAACAGGTTTGACCTTGAGAGGTCGAGACCCACAAGCTTATGTCTGTGAAGGACTGAGCGGGAGACTTTCTCTCACAAGATGAAGCTGTGTGTACTGGGAGGGAGGACGTAGTGATCGACCCTCATGTGCTAGAGTTAGCATAGAGCTAATGCTGCTCCGAGCTATAGGATGCAGGTGTATGGTGCATGCAGTGTTTGGCCTGCGGAGGCCTAGCCCGGGACGTGAGCCCAAGGCAGCATGAAAGGTGCCCCAAGGTGGCTCGAGTGGTTGGACCACGAGCCTTTAGGTGTGTGCGGGAGGTGGAGACCGAAGGGTCTTTGCCTCGGTGTGCCGAGCCTCTAAGTGTATAGGTTCGAAGTAGTGAAGGACTATAGGGGGTTGCCTTACGGCGAACCTCAGGAGTGATGACAACTTGCTTGCCTTTCGAGAAAGGGATTAGGGCAGCCTTCCGGCATGCCCCAGCGATATGACCGGCAGGGGACTTGCCAGTAGCAGGGTGTGTGCTGGGTGCGGTAGCAGATGTGCTACCAATGCAGGGGGCCTTGATGGAGGACTGGCCAGGGCGAGGAAGCGGAGAGTCAGGGACCTTTGAGTCCCTTCTCGCACCAACCCAGGAAAGACCTTGGGAGCCGGATTATGAGTCGCGACTCAAAAGAAGTGTAGGGAAGGAGACTTGAGCAGTTCGCTTCCCTGGGATAGTCACACGTGCAGAGATAAGAAAGTCTTCGACTCTGATAAACGGGTTGAATAACCCATATGCCATAGAAAGTAATGCAGAAAGTAAAAGATGATACTGATCAAACAAGAGCAACCCGACGAAGGGGTAATAAGTCCCCAATGGAGCCGTCAAGCTGGTTAGGTGCCTCGATCTTGCCCTCCTGATCTAGATGATCTGACGGCATGTATATCGGTTTCTAGTGAACCCAGGATTTGAGATCGCTCTCTCAGGAACTTTGCTCAAGAGCAAAGGCAGGTATACCAACCGATGATAGAGGAATTTAAGGTGGGTTCGGGACTTACTCGGGCTGACTTGCGTGGGAACCCTCTTAGATCACGAAGAAAGCCCCCCAGCTGCATTAGCTGGTTCGGAATTACCTCCCTCGACCTGCTTTCACCTTGTTTTCTGCACAACGCTACTATGGTTAACTTGCAAGACAAGTGGGCTGAAAGGCCCACCTTTATCTTAGGGCAACACACATTCGCATGGCTAAGAATGTGAGAAGTTAGAGTGATGAAGTGGAAAGTTCAAATAAAGATAGAAAAGAGAAGAGAACTTGATGAAGAGGCAAGACTAGCGTGATAGAAAAATGGACATGGTACTCAGAACCAGCGCAAAGACAATACTACTAAAAAACGAAGTCGATATGGCAGTGTTAGGCCAAGTCTAGCCTCAGTCAAGTGAGAAGAGAAAAGAAAGAAGAGAAGAAAAGGGAATGAAGAGAGAGAAAGAGAGACAACGAAGGGGGGAGAATCCAGACGGCAGTGGGCCTCGCCATTAGCATCATAAGAAGACACCGTGTCCCTTGCAGGTGGCGATGGCTTCACGATGATAGCTCCCCGTGAGGCACACAACACTAGATGTGGGATAGGTGTGTCCTCGATGTCTCAGCAATGAACCTGGTAGCGGAGCTTATTGTCGTCCATGGGGGACTTCACCCTGCCGCGTGACTATTGCAGGTGGCGATGTCTGTCGCCATCCGTGAAGGGTCACAACAATACTCATCACTGTCCGCGAGCTTCTCTTTTGCACTCGGCACTTATTGTGGTACGCAAGCTTCTTCCGTTCGCTCGGTGCCCATCGTCGTTTGCAAGCTCCTTCTGCGCCTCTCTACGTCTATCACCGTGCACAAGCTTCCCTTGTGCCCATGCTTATCATCGTGGGCTCCACGAAAGGTAATCGCTGTGTGACCCATGAGAAGTTATCGTTGTGCGCCTTGTAAGAAGCTATCGCCGTCTGCAAGAGACGTGTGGCCTTCTGGCGTTGCCAATGACGATGCTTCTTGCCGTCCTTAGGTTTCTCTCATGCGGACGGTGATGAGCAGCGCCGTCTGCAAATCTCATTGAGAGATGGAGACACGCAAACAGAAGAGGAAAAGGAGCTTGTACATAGCGCTGCCATTGCTATCATTCTTTGTGGAATTACAGGAAGGAGAAAAAGGAAAGAAAGATGCATGCACGACACTGCCACTATCATGCATGGCCTCTGAGGTAGGCTCAGACGAAGAAGAAGAAGGGAGAAAAGATGAGAGAGAAAATTTACCTTGAGCCTAGGGTTATCGGTCCAAAAGTTTATTTCTCCTTACTCTCTCTCCAAACGTGACCCAACAATGAGAAGAAAGATAAACTTTATTAAGTAAAAACTCTCTCTTTTGTGAAGGATTCATGCCTTTACGTACAATGATGGTACGTGGTATATATAGAAGTGTGCCCAAACATGGGTAGATTGATCAAAAGTAAACCAAGTTGCTGGAAATTAAGGTTTAATTGAATTAAACGAAATTAGAAAATAGGGTGCAAAATGACAGATTTGCCCCTTCCTAACAAGTTGTGGAATACTAAGACAGTCCCTGTGTTGCCCTAAAACGTGCATGATTTTTCATGGATGATCCGGCATCGCTTTGATGCCCATTTGATCGAAAGATGATTGTTTTCCTATAGGGCTCGACATGACGATCGACTGGATACCAACTTCGATTCATGGATCCTATTTTTAGGCCACAATCATGTGACTTGAAATTTGAATGAATCTTGAAACTTTGGATCGATTGTGTGATCGTTCCTTGATGTTTTTCTATGATTTCTTCGTTGGATCACGCAGAGCATGCCATCACGATCGCGGGGCAAAAAATGCAGCTCGATTCCATGCCCGGACGAAGGTTTTGCATCTTTGGAGTTTTGGCCGGAATCTGGAATTCTGGTGACGGAATTTGCAGCCACTTCGTCGGCTTTGTGTGCAAAATCCGACCGTTCATCATACGTGAGGTTCGGACCAGTGATGACCATGGACCTTACGCATGTGATGGAACTGTGTGGCGTAAACCCATGAATATCTCGAAGCAATGAAGTATATTGATCAATCATTGAGTCCAAAATTCTGTTATACCTGCAGTTTAAAGACCAGACATTTGCATTCCAATCAAAGGTCTGAGATGCCATGATATCTTGTTGATTTGTCGCTCCAAAAACGACCGGATATGCCGATTTCAGGCAACAATCTCCCACCCACTTACTATGCCAAAAAGATATATTTCTCCCATCACCCAAAACCCACTTACAACCACCAGTCATAAAAAGCTTGTTTTGAAGAATTCCTTTCCATATTGGTGATTTAAGAACATCCTTTCCCCCGCTGTCTATCCAAAGATTATGCTGGTCCACTCCATACTTGGCTATTAATATATCTTTCCAAAACATCCCATCATGGCTCATTAATCTCCACTACCACTTTGAAAGCAAAGCCTGATTCACATATTTTAGTTTTCTAATTCCCAAACCACCTTCTTTTTTTGGTGTGCAAATCCTCTCCCAACTTACCAAATGATATTTATTGCAAAAATCTCCCAAACCCCATAAAAAGTTATCATCTGTTCAATATTTTTGGACACTGAACTCGGCATTACTAAATAGGACATTTGGTATATCGATAAATTCGTCATTGATGACTAACTCTCCCCCCAATAAATAAATGCTTGCTCACCCGTATCAAAACCGGTTACTTTTGCCCTTGTGGTCCAGATGTCGATCAGCAAGTCTCTGGTAGTAGTAGGGTGGTTGTGCCATAGAAATGGTTTAGATCTAGGGTTGTTGTGCCCTAGGGCTAGGTTTACTCAGGATTAAGATGAGGGTTAGGGTTTTCTTAGGGAAGGTCTCTCTACTCTCCTAGGGTTTCTCTTCCAGTCTAAAGTTTCTAAAAGTCTCGTCCCTTCTCCAACCCACTCGTTTTTCATCCTTTTATGGTCACCCAAAGTGAGTTTATCTGAACGAGGGATTTGTTGGAGAAGAGTTATCCCGTAACCAACAAATCCCTTGGTTAAACCAATCTTTTATTTTTTTAAAATTTGGATTTGACCGATGCGGATAGCATCAGGCGGCCAAACCATCCAGAAGATAACCCTATAAACACGAAAAATGATAAAAATGCAGTTGGGGAAAAATGGGACTAGGCGGCACGCCTAGTGTCGCCCAAACCAAAACTTGTCCAAATTGAAAATTTTCTTTTCAGGGGTGTTCCTTAGCCTCTTGTGAAGCTACCAGAAAAAATTTGGGTTTAAAATTTTTTTTTTACTATTTTTAATGATTTTTTTGGTAAAATAGGGCATTTGTAGGATGCCTTGGGCAACATGTCCTGTGTTGCCTGGGCGGTACACCCAGTGTCACCCAAACCAAAACTTGTCCAAATTGATTTTTTTCAGTTTGGGTGTCTTCTTCAGCCTCTTGTGAAGCTCTCAGAGAAAATTTGGGTCAAAACGGATTTTTTTACTATTTTTAATGAGTTTTTCCGTAAAACAGCGCGTTTATTAGATTTCGGGTCAAAACAGGCATCTGCTGGGTTCTGGGCTAGCGGAATGGTTTCGGCTCACATGGTAAATTGTGTGACCTATGAATTTTGGGTTTACTAGGCCAATTTGATCTTAAGGGTCTAAGAAAACTATAGAACTTGCCAGATGTAAAGCGGGTGTCTATAGTTGCCCCTCTTGGCACTCCATGTCCTTCGAGGGACAAGAGAATGGCAAAGAAGTAGGCATGCTGTCGTTCCTTGTCCTTAGAGGGGCAGGCGAACGCGTACTCCATGTCCCTCGAGGGACAGGTGAGTAGCAACAGTAGACTCTCTGACGCTCCCTATCCTTCAAGGGGTAGGAGAATGTCAAAGATGAATGTCATCTCGACGTCACGTGGGCAGATGGCACACCAACTATCCCTCTAAGTCATTGCACTCCCATGCTCACCCACTTAGGGCATTTTCATCCTAGGGTTTTCGGCGTGAGATGTCGGCGAGTTACGTAAGCTTGAAACTCAAGGTGGACTTTACAGCCATGCCACTTGACATCAGTTTTTTAGTTTGAAAAGTTTAACCCTGGCAATTTCTTTGATTTCTTTATGGGTTTCCTAAGGTTGTCTATAGGGAAAGGCTTTCTATAGGATGAGACTTGTTTGATCAATTCCGAATAGAGAGGTGAGGCAACAATGCGGTAATTGCGGCAACGTGGTGTTCATCATATATGGGTTTCCAAGCTCCTTTGTTTTTAACAAGTCTTTTTAGAAATTTTTGAGTGTAGGAAGGGATTTGAAACAGAACTCGAAGCAGGAATATGCAACGATTTTAACAAAGAAATTAAAGTTTTTGAAAACACAAGACATATGGTGAAAATTTTGAAAGGAGCAAGATATTTCGAAATACAATGTTGGTTAGCAATTTCAACTCCTGCAACCATAGAGCCCTCTAAGCAGTTTAGCGTCATGCAGCGATGGACAATACACCCGACTTGTTACGTCATACAGGGATAGACAGTACCTGTCTCGGCTCTTTTACGTTGCACGAGTTTGACGTTGAACTGGATAACCCGACTTTTTATGTCATACGAGGCTAAACGTTACCTGTCTTGGCTCTTTTACGTCTCACGAGTTTGACGTACTAGCTCGTTTTTGTAACGTCGCACTAGTTTGACGTGTTAGCTCATTTTTTAACGTTGCACGAGTTTGACGTGTTCTCGTTTTTTTAATGTTGCACGAGTTGGACGTATTAGCTCGGTTTTTTAATGTCGCACGAGTTTGACGTGTTAGCTCGGCTTTTTAACGTCACACGAGTTTGACGTGTTAGCTCGGCTTTTTAACGTCGCACGAGTTTGATGTGTTAGCTCGGGTTTTTAATGTCGCACGAGTTTGATGTGTTAGCTCTGGTTTTTAACGTCGCACGAGTTTGACGTGTGCGCTTGGGTTTGTAACGTCGCACGAGTTTGATGTGTTAGCTCGGGTTTTTAACGTCGCACGACTTTGACGATCTAAATCCTGGTTGGTAGTATAGGCTCATGCCACTGTGGAGCAAAAGATTTTGAAGCCGGTTGGCAGTTTAGGCTCATGCCACCAAGGGGCATATGGAAAATTTTTTTTATTTTGAATTTTTTTTATTTGGAAAGATTGGTTGACAGTTAGGCTTGTGCCACCGATGAGCGTAATTTTTTTTTTCTTTTTATTTTTATTAATATTTTTTTGAAAATTTTGGAAAATTGGTTGGCAGTTTAGGCTCATGCCATCGAGGAGCAAATTATTCTTTTTTTTAATTTTTTTTATCATTATTTTTTTTAAAATTTTATTTTTTGGAAAATTGGTTGAGAAAAGGGGCTTTTCAACTTTGCCCCTATTATGGGGAGTTTGAAAACCTTTTCTTTCTTTATTGCCCCTGTTGGGGGGTTCTTGTTCAACTTGTATGTGTGCAATTGATTAGTCAAAGTATAGTAGAACATTTTCCTTGCACACAATTTTCAAACTGATTTTTTACAAATTCAGCTCCCCAGTTGTAGGGTTTTTGTCTCGAATTTTTGACTATTGGATCATCGTACGCATACATAGGGATGAGCTTGCCTCATTTTTCCTCAGTGGATCCAGTCGAGAGAAAAACGCTCCCAGACTAGCCAGTTTCGTCATTGGGGAGATTTACTCATCTCCTATATGTGATAGTTGGTAGTTATACTCATACAACCATGGAGTGCTTGACTGGTTTCAAGCCTTCATAACAGGCATAGTAAGTTGGCTTTGAGAATGAGGCCAGATGACTAACAGTTTAATCTTTTGTAGTGATGGAGGAAGTCCCTTCTAAAAGGAGAAAGCTTTTGAAAATGGATGATTTTAACAATCAAATTGAAACAACATTTTCAAAAGGGATGGGCCTTACAGTTTTTCCACCTGTGGCCCCTATAGTGGTTATTTTCTTTATTATGTTTTACCCAAAGATGATGAAAGGATTCCCTTGTAGGATCGTGAGAACTCAAAAATCACGAAGTTGTCTTTTTACCTTTGGAGCTTTCATCTTCTGCTTCGCGGATCCATGAAGACTCGTCTGGATTCTTGTCGGGCTTTCCTCTTAGAAGTTCTCGATGTTTTTCAAGGTTCATCAAGATCACTTTGGTTTTCCATTCATGTCACCCTTCTACATCTTTTTGAGTTGGTTCTGTTGGGAACCGGCAGGGTTTAGGAGGAGTTTTCATCCTCAGGGTCTGCTTGTCCATTATTATTGGAACTTGCAAGTACTTGTTTGTACTTGAGTGTTTTGTATCGAAAGCTCTTTCTTGGAGATTTGTTTTTATTATTATTTTTTTACCCATGATGCTTTTTTAGATTTTCACCACGTCCATTTTCTTAATTATTATTGTTATTTTTCTTTGCAATGGCTTTTCAGGTTTTCACCATGTTTTTGAGCCCGTTATGGGTAGTATTTTCTGAGATACATTGCATTAATGTGATCGTTGAGTTCGTACCCCTCATGATTTTTTATCTTATAAGAATTGCCTGCATGCACTCGGGTAACCACAAATGACCCCTCCCAATTAGGTTTGAACTTGCCTAAAGGGTGTGGATTTGCAAGAGTGTGGAAGATTTTCTTGAGTACCATGTCCCCTTCTTTGAACTGTCGAGGAACAACTTTCCTTTGGTACGCCCTCTCGATTCTACGTTGGTAAGCAACAATATTTTGTGTTGCTCGTAGTCGTTTTTCATCCAAAGCAACAAGGGCAGCGATTCGTGCTTCGATCTTTTGTTCTTGTGTGCTTGACTTTATACTTGGTTTATACTTTACATGTGATGTGCTTGCCTTGCATAACTAACTTGATGATTTTGACTACATTCCCTTAGAATATTTGTGCTATGTAATTTTCCCTGGATGGTTTCAGGCCTATATTCATTTGTGTTTGGAAAGTTCCTCATTTCAATGTTTTTTCTAATTTATGTAATATTCTTGTAGTCCAATACTATCTCATGTATCATGATCAGCCTTCCAATAAGTTCATGCTTGTAGGGCGATGCACTGAGTGTAGATTGCATGAAAGTTGATTTGGCTTGTTGTTATTATTTAATGCTTTTGGAAGAAAAGAGGTCTAGAGGTGTCAGTTTGCCATCCAATTTTCAATGGGGTTTCTTAGAATCCAGCTTCTTAATAACAACTTGCTTTTTGATATTCTGACCATTTCAGACATATTTCGATTATCTTGGTATCCTAATTGCTGTGGTTCACTTGGTTAGGTGTTTTGCCTGTTATTCAGGATCTGAAGCACAGTGGAAAGCCTCTTGAACCCTTTGAATTCATAGAAGATCTTATTGAAGTATTGAAGTATTCTTTTCTAAAATAGGTATATATGATGAAAAAATATTCATTTTATGAAGGATATCTCTCAAAAGAAAAACAATCACTAACCCACGATAAGCAAATTATGGCCTAATACAGAGAATTTGATGCTTGATTATTCAACATATTGGCGTGCAATTGTTCGACTTAACTTGGCCCATTATGTTGTTCAGTAATAGCTAAGGGGATACTTGTTTTTAATTTTGGAATTTAGACTCCACACTGTTTATAATATTTTTGCAGGGTATCTCTCTTGATTTAAAAACTCTAGCAAGAGACAAGGGACTCACCTGAGTGGACTCTGCTTGGCTTTTGATAGAAAATTCGAAACTTGAATGATGCTTAAGTCTTCCCATGAAGTTTTCAAATATCTCTCCTTTTTTTGTTTAAAGATTGAATTAGTCTAGGCTTGCGAATCGGCTCCTATGATTATTTGGTCTATATTCAAATATTTTCTTTCACTCTTTCCAATGTGATGATTGATACAAAAATCAATGTTTAAAAAAATGGACTGCCTGGCGCCTAGGCGTCAAAATTTTTTTTTTGCACACCTGGATCTGGGCACCCCAACACGGGCAGCTGTACCTGGGCGAGCGCTCAGGCGGGCTAGGCGGGTGCCCAACACAGTTTACGAATTTCTTTTAACTGCGCCCAAAAGGGCAAAGGGGGTCATTTTGATGCCTAAGTTTGTATAAAATAAGTTTAGGGGTTTATTTTCAACCCCAAACTAAAAAAAAAACAAGAAACCCGCAATCTTAAACTTATTTATGAGAATCTAAAGCAATTGCTGAGAATCGAAAATACTTCTTGTGGATTGAAAAGATTTGTTTTTTTGATTGAAATTATTTTTAGGGTGCTATTGGTGGTATTAGAAGACTTTTAAGTTGATTCGTAGCTTGACTGAGATAGCCAACATCGAAGATCAGAGATTGGGTAGAAAAGGTCAGTCTGTAATCTTTATTTGAGATTTATTTTTTCAATTTGAGATGTCTTCTGCGGGGTCTACTAGGGGTGGAGATCCAGGATGGAAATATTGTGTTAACCCAGATAAGAATGACAGAAATAAAATTATGTGTAATTTTTATGCACATGTTTCTAATTCCGGCATAAATAGATTTAAGAAACATCTTGCCGGTATTAGAGGTGATGTCGCCCCATGTAAGAAAGTCCCAGATCTTGTAAAGAAAGAAATTTTGGAGTACATTGACGTTGAAAGGAGTAAAAAAGTTGCAAAAAAAAAAGGATATAGCAGAATTAAAGTCAGGGTTTCATATTTTTGATGATAATACTAAAATTGAAGAAGAGGATGATGAAGAGGGGGAAGAAGAGGTAGCCATGGTTGGTACTCAGAGCTCTAACACCAAGAGGCTTTTGGGTCTAAGAAGGCTCGTACGAGAGGGCCTATAGATAGTTTCTTTACACCTAGCCCTGAGATAGTAATTGAGAAAGGTAAGGGAAAGGGGAAAAAATAGGTGACAATTGAAAATAAGTTTAAAAAGGAAGATAGACCCAGGGTGATTCAGTATATTGCTCTGTGGTTTTACCATGCGTGTATTTCTTTTAACACTGCTAGTTTGAATAGCTTCCATACAATGTTAGAAGCAATTGGGCAATTTAGGCCAGGTTTGAAAGCTCTAACTCCTTGTGAGATTGGAGAGCAATTACTGAAGAAAGAAGTCGAGTACACTAATGAATATCTCAAGACTCATAAGGAGGGATGGGCTAAATTTGGGGTTTCTTTGATGACAGATATGTGGAGTGATAGGAGGAGTAACATGAATTTATTAGTAAATTGTCCTACGGGTACAGTTTTTTGCGCTCAATTAATGCTTCCAATGATGTTCATGATGCGCATTATATATTTTCTTTCATTGATAAGGGTATTGAGGAGGTTGGGGAGGAACATGTAATTCAAGTGTTCATAGATAATGCTGCTCCCAATCTAGCTGCAGGTTATTTGCTTCGACAAAAGAGGCTTCGCATATTTTGGACTCCTTGCGCTGCACTTTGTGTAGATCTTATGCTTGAGGCAATTGGTGAATTGCCTCATATTAAAGGAATTATTTTTAAGGTTAAGGAGGTTACCATCTTCATATACAGTCACATACTTACCTTTAGCATGATGCGCAAGTTTACAAAAAAGAGAGAGCTAATGAGGCCTGGGGTCATTAGATTTGCCACTGCCTACCCTAGTCTACAGAGCATATATAAGAGGAGGATCGCATTAAGGTCAATGTTTGATTCAGAGGAGTGGAGTAGGTGTAAGTGGTCTAGAGATGCCAAAAGAAAGAAGACACGAGATATTATTCTTTCGAAATATTTTTGGCGTGGAGTGAAGCATGCGATATTAGTATTTCTTTCCTTAGTGAAGGTCTTGCGCTTGGTTGATGCTGATAAGCCATCCATGAGCTTTATAGATGATGCAATGGAAAGGGCTAAGAATGAGATTGCAAAGAATTTAGACGATGATGCAGCGAAGTATGCCCCAATTTGGGAGATTATAGATGATAAGTGGGATAGGCAGCTCCATAGACCATTGCATGCAGCGGGGTACTACTTGAACTCCAAATTCTTTTATGCAGATGCAAATATTGAGTCAAAAGGGGTAATTATGGATGGTTTTAATGAGTGCCTTGAGAAATTAGTTCATGATCCAAATATCCAGGATAAGATATCAATTGAAGGGCTAATTTCGTATAAGTGTTCTTTGATGCCATTTGGAAAAGATATGACATTAAGGCAGAGAAACAAAGACGAACCAGGTAATATTATTTTGACTTATGTACTTTTTTTTTATAAAATATAAATTTATAATTTTCTTTCAAGTTCTGATAACGTTAAATACCTAAATTAATTATAAAGGTTTCCCACATATTGCAGCCTAATGGTGGAGACAACATGGGACTAGCGCTCCAAACTTTCAGAAGATGGCTATGAGGATCTTGAGTTTGATAACTACCTCTTCTGGTTGTGAGCGCAATTGGAGTTCATTTACTATTTTAAAGGAATAAAATTTTATGTACTTTTTTTGTTTATAAGATCATATTCATTTTGTAATATAGATTCATAAAAGGTAAGAAGATCATAGACCTATAGTAGTTACTTATGCATTATTTTTCCTTATAGCTGCATAAAAAGAGAATAAATAGGCTTGAGCAAAGGAAGCTCAATGACTTGGTTTTTGTTAGAGAGAATCAAAGGCTCAAGGAGAATGCTTCAGATTGGTTAGTTAGTGACCCTGGTACTGAGGAGGTCTTCCCTGGGGAGGGTTTGACATGGGAAATGGTCGAGGAGGCTTCAGGGCAAGCTTCTGATCCTAGGAGGGCCACTCGAGCAACTTCTTTTGTTGGTACTTCACGAAGGGAAATATGGGAAGAGGAGGCAGATTCAGAAGAATCTCTAGAAGAAGAATGTGTTGAAGAGGGTGATGATTCTGATGATGACAAAGCAAAATTATATTCATCTGGTGTTTTACTGATAGGAGGTATTTTTTCATTTGTTTTAGCTAAATTTATGAATTTAGTAATAGTATATATCAAGGTGTTTACTGCATCACTTTTCGTATAGATTATTTTTTGCTTTTGTTCATTTTTGGCGGTCCATTGTCTTGTATTGGTGAGGATTCTCTTTTTGGTTTCATCATCAACATAGAAATCCCACCAGCCTCTTAACCAGTCAGTAAAGCCACTGATTATTGCTTTGGCAACCTCTTGATCAGGATTGCCAACCATTTTATTTGTTGAAGCAAACATAGTCATATGTCTCATTACATCTAATATTTTTAGATCTGATAGATCATCTATTGTCCAATTGACAATTGATCTTCCTGATTAGGAAACAGCATGTTGGATAGCATCTTCTTCTAATTGTACATCAACAGGTGTAGGTCTCTTATAGTATGGTAAAGCTGTTATTGGTTTCCATATTTTACCATATGATATTTTATTTAGATCATTGGTTGAAGTATCCATAAACGCAGTTTCTCTATTGTCTAAGGTATCGTCAATTATTGGTTCTTCTTCCTGAAGCATTAGTGTTTCATGCTCAGGAATCTTCAATTTTCCTTTATCAGATGATTCTGGAATAGTAGGTAAAGGTACATAAATACTGGGTATTGGCATAGGAGTACTTAATTTTAGAGAAGGAATGCCTTTGATATCTAATTGGGCTGACTTAGATATTAATTGATCCATTAGTGTTTTATTATCTTCAACTATATGGAATTTTGTTTTATTAAGTTCTGGAGGTGGTTTGAATAAAACAGCTTTAGGAATAGGAGGGGTTACTCCCTTAGGCTGAGGAGTGACCAATCTTTCTATTCTTTCTGCTTGTTTTCTTAAAGATTGCACGTATAGGTTGGTATAATATTTTTGTTAAATGATATGTGGTATTAACTCATGCTTTTTTATCATATCCTTGGGTATAACCTTATAAGGTGTTGCAATAATTTCATATAGGGATTGAGGTGGTTCACCTTTTACTAGTGAGGTATTGACTCCTTTGAGTATAATACTTTTGACAGGAGGATGGGTACTAGAAGTAATAGTTCCATTTGTACTTATATAAGTTTTTTCTTCAATTGTTTGAATAGTGTTGAATTGAGGAATTTTAATGTTATATTGAGCACAAATTTCTTGTAATCATATAAAGAATCTTTTTGTTTCTCTTTCCTTTTTTCAGGAATTTATTATATTTTTTATGAAATAATTCTACTAACCTAAGTTGAAATGTTTTTAAATACCATTATCTAATACCTTGGTTTTCTAGGGCGAGATACTCTTGTTTTATATATTCAATATCTACCTTTTTCTTTTTTTTTGCTAATTTATAAGCTAAGTATTCTTCTAAATATTCATTAATATTTATGTCTTCTTCAACTTGTAACGTGAGTATGTTAAAATCTGCTATGTTGGGTTTAGATGTATACGTGGAAATGACTACATGATCAGCTGTTCGTTTTACTCATTGTAGTTGGAAGTCTGAAGATGTTGTAGGTATTGATGGAGAAGGAAGAATTATAACGTCCGGAGTTGTATTACAAGATTTTCTTGCTGGAACTAATGGTTTCTTAATCCTTTTCTTATTAATTTCTATATCATCTTGTAATGTAGATTGTTGAAATTTTATTTCAATATTTCCATCCTGATGTTCTATTATTTGATTGAGAATATTATTCACAAGTACCTCTTTGGGCTGATTTGTATTTTGCAGTGCCCATGATTGAGGCAGAATAATATCTGACCAAGTAATGGTTTTGGGTATAATAGTGTTTGATTTTTCTATATTAGTTTGGAATAATATGGTTTGATCCTTTTTATCTGTTTGCATAATATTAAGACAGAGAGTATTCATAACTTTGTAATAAATACGGTATACTATAGCTAAATTTTGAGAACCATGAGTCATGTTAAATCCATGGGTTTTCAGATTTATCGTTAATATATCTAAAATATTAGGGTCAGTTAATGAAACATAAAAATTTGGAAAACAATTAAAATAAATGGGTCCACTACAAAGGCTGGATTCAACCATGCCAAGGAGTGAGTCCGAAAACGTATTGTGTCTCGTATCTCTTAGGCATACGAGCACTGAGGCGTTTAACCCTAAACGAGTTAACGGTTTGATGACTATTTATATTAATCCAATGTATAAATATTTATAATTATTTTCTTTATATTTTTCAATTATTTTTCTTGATAACAGTTGAAAGTCTTCTTGATTTTGAGTTACTGATAGACTTTCTTCTACTGTTTTAATAGTATATCCAAGTTTAAATTTAAATGTTCCCTTTTGATAAATATCTTTGATCGGTACTTTGGGAATATTCCAGTTTTGTATATGTTTTTCAACATCATTGATGACTATTTCTTCTTTATTTTTAACTCGTAAGGTTTGAGTTTGAGTTATTGTATTACCTTTAAGATTCCTAATTAAATTTGCCATCTGTAGGTTGCGGATAATGACAATCTGGACGATCAAGGGTCCAGCGTGTTCCCCTAAACGGCTCTTCTTGGCCTTGGCGGGTACTTTGCCTAAACTTCTTTCGTCTCTTGCCTTAACTCTCGGACTAACTTTCTTAGATGTAAATTTAGTTAGGTTTCTATAGTAATACGGGAACTTAGACTCTTACACAGTTTCACTGTTTTCACTGGATGGCTCTGATACTAAAACTCGCCAGGATCTACAGTGAATTCCTTTGATGAGATTTTAAAGTAGGTATGTGAATATTAAACTATTATACTTTACTATTTCTTGTAAAATACGATAATAGTTAAAACAGAATAGGAGTATGCAGATGAAGGGTATGATCAATATATCTATTACTAACCACTGTGTGTGGTTATGATTTCCTATTTTTATGCTAAACATAAGTTTAAATTGCAGAATAATCAAATCATCAAGACTGTATACATTAATAACTTGGACTGTATACAACAGGCATTTATACAGACATGTATTAAAGCAAATATAAAGTACTGTTATAGACTTTGTACAGAAAACAAATATGCTTACAGGAAGGAAACACACTTATAGAAAACACACTTACAATGTGCAAATACAATAACTGGAAAAGAGTTTACAGTGCTGAGGACAGTGTGAGGGAAGTGAAGAAAAATTGCAATCGTACATATTAGAAATAAGCAGAAAGGAGAAGATAGAACCTGGGTCTTAACGAAATAAGATTTGAGACAGAGACCTGAAAGGCATGGGTTGTAAGGTCGGAACAGCAACTGTGATAGCAATAAATGGAGCTTGAAGAAGAGTAGTAAGGAAGGAGCACGACTTAGACAGAGTGAGAGAGCGATGAGAACTTGAGAGAGAGATAAGAACTTCCAGTTTTAGAATCAGAGAGAGCAGAGCAGATAGGGAGAAGAGAAGCTCCGAGCGTCCTTGGGATTATGAGGCAGGAGGGCTGCCTTTTATAAGCAAAGAAGCGGTGCCTTCGTAGCGAAGGTAAAGTGACTTAAAGCAAGAAGGGACGTAAAGTTGGATGATGAGACAAAAGCAAAAGAAAAAAGAAGAAAAGTAGATTCTTTTGGTCGGAGGTAAAGACAAAAGGGTATCTGGGAATAATGGTTCTTTTGTCGTCACTTGTCGGCAACTTTTGTCTTTTATGTCAGTGGGAATAGTAACAGCATCTGGGAATAGTAACTCTTTTGTCTTGTCTGTCGGTGGGAATAGCAATGGCATCCTGGAACAGTATTTGTTGTTGTATGTGAGTGGTCCTATAGAGTCTTTGTCGTATGTTGGTGAGCATCGTAACGGGTCACAAGCTTTGGCACTAACGGGTCATAGTCTTTGGTTGCATTCATCCGGATCATCTTCTTCATCTTCGGGATCCATTTCTTCAAGTGGAAAGTGTCTATTGGTACGAGCTGGGGATGACTGTACAGTCTCCTCTGATGAGACTAGCTTTCTTCCTGCTTCTGCAAAAATCTCCCTCATTTGTTGTTCAAGGGTTTCTATGGAAGCATTAGGGTTTGTTTGCAACATATTTCTCAAGTATGTGGGGAAATCAAAAGAGGTATTGGCAGTATTATATCTACTTGGATTGGGATTATATATAGGTTTTTGTGGAGGTATTTGTTTGGGTACTATGGTTGTGGGATCCATATTGAAGATATCCCATCATTTAACTGAAATGGTTTTTCCAAGGCGAGGAATATAGGTATGATCGGTTGTATTATTAATAGAGATTGAATATTCCTACTTCATAATCCATGGGAGTTGGTATAGTGCAACAAAGTAAAGGTGATGATCTGTATTGATATCACTATTATTGAAGAGAACAAATTGTTCTTACACTTTTTGAAAAGCAGGGGGTAAAATCTCAGTAGTTGATCCCCATACTAAAAACCAATTTTTAAACCAACTTGGGAATCTTTCTAAAATTGGTAACAGAAATTGAATATACCAGCTATGTGAATTATTTGGGTTTTGATAAATAAATACTTTATGCCAGGCTTCTATGTACTCGGCATATTTATAATATTTATATGAAAACTCAGTATTGTTTAGTTTTTTACCTTGAGTGGGATTGCAACCCCACTCCTCATAAGAAAGCAACTTCTTGATTTGCTTTTTGGAATATGCAATCACTTTGGTATTTTGTTGATAATAATGGACAACAGAGATGGACCCTGTTTCCATAAGAATGGCTTCATAGTATTCACGGGTTTTTACTCCATTGGTAGGATTCAAATGGTTTATGAGATATAACGGAGCATGTTTGATGGGATCCATACTATTATGGTCGTCATCTATTGTCATGTCCATGAGATATGCTCTTTCAATGAATGGAGAACGAGGAACATTTGGCCTTTGGGTCGGCCTTGATTGAGCAGGTGTATAGGTTGGAGTGGATGTATTAGCTTCTGGATAAGTTATTTGATGAATGGGTGAAATGGAAGGTGAAATGGTAGCCAAAGGCGGATTTCCACCTTCAAATGGTATTATTGTCAAAGGGCGTTTCTCATTGCGGGAAGAATTGCTACGAGAGCCCATAAGAGTAGGTGAATATGATAAAGTACTATGTTGATTAGCTGCAAAGAGCTGTAGCGCAAGTGATAGTGGTGTTTTGATGAAAGACAAATCCCTACAAAAGCAAGACCAATTCAAATGAATACAACTCTACTTGACATGTGTAGAAAAGAAATTGCTGAACTCCAAGCTAAAAAACTATTTAGACCAAGCCTATCACCATTGAGTTGTGCAGCTTTTTATGTTAATAAAAACGCAGAAAAGGAACGAGGAGTTCCTAGACTTGTTATCAATTATAAACCATTAAACAAAGTACTGCAATGGATTAGATATCCCATTCCTAACATATTACTACTTTTATACATGCAGTTCGACATGCAGGATTAGTTGTATTTACAAAAAAGATTACTTTATTGAAAACTACTATTAGATTTCTAGGACACAATATTCATCAAGGCACCATTATTCCTATAGATAGATCAATACAATTTGCTGATAAATTTCCTGATCAAATTCTAGATAAAAAAGAATTGCAAAGGTTCTTAGGATGTTTAAATTATGTCATTGATCTTGCCATAGATGCTAAACCTCTACATGATCGATTAAAAAAGCATCCTCCACCTTGGACAAATATTCATACCAAGGTAATACAAATAATTAAACAGAAAGTCAAAACTCTCCATTGCCTTTCTCTTCTTCACCCTACTGCTTTCAAAATAATTGAATGCGACGCCTCAGAGTTGGGTTTAGGAGGAAATCTAAAACAAAAGGTGGATGACCATGATCAACTCCTCAGGTATACTTCTAAGGCTTGGAGTCCAACCCAACAAAATTATTATACGGTAAAAAAGGAGTTACTTGCTATGGGTTAATATAAACTTCACAACCCTTCTAATTACAAAGGTTAAAGATATAGATAGTTGTGAAGGGTGCATTTACTAATTTTATAGTCTATTTTTTTTAAAAAAATTACTTTTTGTGATATCTTCATCATTAAATAAGGGTAACTTTATAAATATTACTACAAGACAATGGATACTTTTGTCATTTCTATAAAGGGTAAAGTTTATATTTTTACTAAAAGACAAGGGAACTCTATAAATAAAATTCCATGACACTAACTTCTAAAATACTATTATACTTTTGTAAAAATTTTAAATTTGCCCTTGCTTAAGGTTAAGTTACCTATTAAAATAATTTTTTAAACAATAAGGAATGATCTTTTTGATAAATACACCCATCACAATGCCTTCTAACTTTAACCTTTGTATTTTTAGGGGATGTTAATTCTAGACAAACCCATATATATATAGGGAAAAGATGAGATTCGTCCACTAGCTCATATAAACATATGAGCTCAACGACCCAGATTCAATCTGGACCGATATGACGTTCATAAATGTCTGGTAGTACTTGAATTTTATTTATTTTTCTACAAGTCCAAATTATTTAAAATTTTAGGTGTGTATTCTTTGGATCAAGGCGAACCTAATAAAAATACAAAAAAAATAATTCGTGAAAATAATAACCAAAATACCCCTAAAACATTTTTGGGGGTATTTTGGTCAATTTATTTCATGTAAAATATTTTTTTAATATTTTTTAAAGATTCATCTATTTTTGATGAACACACTTCTAAAATTTCAAGTGATTTGGATTTGTAGAAAAAAATAAAATTCAAACACTACCGCACATCTGTAATCATCAGATTAGCCTAAATTCAATATAGGATGTTGGGCTCATATGTTCATATGAGCTAGTGGGCTAATCCTATCTTTTCCCATATATATATATATATATATATATATATATATATATACACACTGTACATTATGTGTAGGTATTGGACAACTACAATCATTATCTTTTATTAAACTAGATGATTCTATAAAATTACTGATCCAGATGAAAAAAGGTCTGTCATTACTCAATTTATTTCTATAACAAAAAATAAAGCAAAAACACCTCCCATCAATAAATATTCTGATGAATACAATTTTGCTTCAATAATGAAGAGAGTAAGTGAACAACATACCTCTCAAAAAGAGCTTACAATTTCAGATCTCAAAAGAAAAATTAAAGAAATAAAAAATGAAGTATGTCAATTAAAAAATAAAATTAAATCTTTAGAATTACAACAACTATCTCAACAAGATACTGATACTGATGAAATAGAATTTGATCAACTTATGACATATGAACCAGATCCACCATCAGATATTCCAGAAACTTTAGAAGCCAAACCACATGTAATAACCATTCCTTCTGTCATTGTAATAGACAAAATAGTAATTCAAAAATGGTTTGTCCAAGTCAAAATTATAGTTGCAAAAGATTATAGTTTTGAAACTTCAGCCTTAATAGACTCAGGCGCCGACTTGAATTGTATTAATGAAGGCTTATTACCTTCTAAATATTCTTTTTTGCTGAGACTACCAATTCAGCATTCTAGACTGCATGTATGAAAGTATTAATATGTTTAATATGTTGTTCTATTGATTCAGAAAAAATCAAAACATCATCTATGTAGACTATCATGAATTGATGGTATGCATTAAAAACATCATTCATTATTTTTCTGAAGTTCTGATGGAGCATTCTTTAAACCGAATGGCATAAAATTCCATTCATATTGTCTGAATGGGACATTAAATGCCGTTTTATATTTATCTTGTTCTTGGATTTGGATTTGCCAATATCCAGATTTCATATCAAATTTTGAAAAGATACAAGCTCGAGCAACTCTATCTAATAAATCTTTTTTATTAGGGATAGAATATCTGATCCATTTTAAAACTTTATTTAAAGGTTTATAGTTAATAACTAACCTAAGAACTCCTCGTTCCTTTTCAGCATTCTTATTCACATAAAAGGCTGTACAGCTCCAAGGTGAGGAGCTTGGTCTTATGAGTTTTTTATTTTGGAGGTCAGTAATCTCTTTGCGACATATATCTAATAAGATAATATTCATTTGTATTGGTCTAGCTTTTGTAGATATTTGTTTTTCATCAAATCCTTGTTCATATGGTAGACTAATACTATGCTTTTTTCTTTCCCAAAAAGCATTGGGGTGCTCGCTGCATATAGAAGTTTCTATATTCAAAACCAATATTAGGTTTCTTGGCCATATGATTCATCATGGAACAATTATTCCCATAGTTAGATCAATACAATTTGCTGATAAATTTCCTGATCAAATACTTGATAAAAAAGAACTCCAAAGGTTCTTAGGATGTTTAAACTATGTTAGTGATTTTTATCCTAATCTTGCTATAGATTCTAAGCCTCTATATGATAAACTCAAAAAGAATCCTCCACCATGGACCAATATTCATACTCAGGCAGTACAAGTAATCAAACGAACGGTAAAGACTCTTGAATGTCTTTCTCTTCCACATCCAACTGCTTTTAAAATCATAGAGTGTGATGCTTCAGATATCGGTCTAGGCGGTATTCTCAAACAAAAGATTGATAATACAGAACAATTACTCAGATACATTTCTAAGGTTTGGAATTCTACACAAAAGAACTATTCAATAATAAAAAAAGAACTTTTCGCCATTGTCCACTGTGTTTCTAAATTCCAAAGTGATGTTCTTAATCAACCATTTCTTATACGAACTGACTGTAGATCCTGGGCGTTTGTGGTATCAGAGCCATACAGTAAAAACTGTGCAAACAGGAATCTGTTTATACATTACATGAACAGTAAACTATACACTGTCTTAATAGTTCACTAGTACAAGTTATACTATTACTAGGGAAACCTATTTAAATTTACCACTAAGAAAGTTGGTCCGAGAGTTAAGACGAGACGAAAGGAGTCTATTGCAAAGTACCGCCAAGGCCAGGAAGAGCCGCTTAGGGAAAACGCTGGATCCTTGATCGTCCAGATTGTCATTATCCGCAATCTACAGGTGACAAATTTAATTAGGAATCTTACAAGTAACAGTACAACTTCATCTCAAACACTTAGAGTGAAAAATAAGGAACAAATCATAATAAATGATATTGAAGATCATATTCAAAATTGGAATATACCAAAGGTACCAATACATGACATTTATCATAAGGGATCATTTAAATTTAAGATGGGATATGCCATCAAGACAGTAGAGGAAAGCTTATCTGTAACTCAGAACCAAGAAGACTTTCAACTACTATCGAAAAAAGTTATTGAAAAACATAAAGAAAATAATTACAAATATTTACACATTGGTTTAATCCAAATAGCAGTGAAACCTTTGACCCGACTAGGGTTGAACACCTCTGTGCTTGTATGCCTAAGAGATACAAGACACAATATTTTCACAGATTCACTACTTGGCATGGTTGAATCAAGCCTACGTAGTGGTCCAATATATTTTAACTGTTTTCCAAATTTTTCGGTTTCTTTAACTGATCCAAATATTCTAGATATACTAACAATAAATTTAAAAACTCATGGTTTTAATATGATACATGGTTCCCAAAATTTAGCCATAGTATACAGAATATATTACAAAGTCATGAACACCTTATGTCCAAATATTATGAGAATAGATAAAAAAGATCAAACTATACTATTTCAAACAAATATGGAAAAATCTCATACAATAGTACCCAAAACCATTAAGTGGTCAGACATTGTTCTACCACAGTCATGGGCACTGCAACATGCAAATCAGCCCCAAGAAATTCCAAAAAATAGTATTCCAAATCAAATAATAGAACATCCAGATGGTAATATTGAAATAAAGTTTCAACAATTAGAAGTACAGGATGATATAAATATTAATCGAAAAAAGAATAAAAAACCATTATTACCTAGTAGAAAATCTTATTCTACTACCCCTGATGTCATTATACTACCTTCTTCTTCCCCATCTTCACAATCAATACCATGTTCAGATTTAAAATTACAGAGAACAAGAAGAACAACTGATCATGTTGTCATTTCTACATATACCCCTGAATCAAATATAGCATATACTCCTGAACCTAGTATAGAAGAATTTCAAATATTCACATTACAAATTGAAGATGATATAGAAGAAGAAATAAATCCATATGGTCAATATTCTGATGAATATATGGCAGCATACTTGGCAGCCAAATTAGAAAGGAAAAGAAGGAAACTTGATAAAAAGTATATCAGACAAGATTATTTATCTAATGAAAATAAACAAATCCGAGAATGGTATTTGAAGACATTTCAACCTAGATTAATAGAATTAATGTATATAAAATATAATAAATTTCTTAAAAAAGAAAGAATAACCAAAGGGTTTTTTATATGGTTAAAAGAAATATGTAGTCAATATAATATTACTATACCCTCATTTGACAACATTCAAACAATAGAAGAAAAAACCTATATCAGTATGGATGGTACTACTATTGCTAGTACACACCCGCCTGACAAACGCCCAGGATCTATAGTCCGATCCTATTTATCGTATTTTTGTAAGAGTTATCGTATTTTTGCAAGTGATAATTGACTCTATAAAAGATATGTAAATATGAGACTATTATATTTAATTAATTCTTGCAGAATTCGATAATAATTAAGAATGAACAGTATTATGCAAATAAGAGGGATAATAGAGGCATCTATTATTAGCCATTGAGCATAAGTAAAATCTCTAATTTTTATGCTAAACAGTATTTTAAATTGCATCATACACTCTTTAAAACAAGCTTTATTATAAACAACAAACCACTGTTACAATATTTATAAACAGCAAACCATTGTTACAATATTGTTTACGTACAGATAACAGAGAACAGAAAATAGAAAACAGAAAATAGAAAACAGAGAACAGGAAGCCGAAAGCAGGAAACAAAAATCAGAACGACTTACTGGGTGCATATACAGTAACTGGAAAATAATTTCCAGTGATGCGGGCAGTATGATAGAAGAGAAGTAATATTACAGTCACACATTTGAAAAAGAGATAGAGAATAGATTGAACCTGGTGATTGAAGGTTATTGAAGCTATGAGGTCAAGATAGCTTGTATTGCTTATAAGATGAGGGTCTAAGTATTGGGCTCGACTTGAAAGATAGAGAGAAGCTCAAAGAAGAGTAGAGGATAGCATGAGAGGTAAAGCATAGAAGCTTAAAGAAGAATGGAGGAGAGAAGGAGGTACCTGAGTGTCCTCGGAGCTAGAGGGAAAAGATGAGTAACCACTGGGCAACCTCGGAGTGCTCTGGGAGTGATCTGGGAGAGACCTATGAGCAACCTCTAAGCGACCTCCAAGCGGCTTGACGATCTGACGACCTGCCTTCAATGAAAGGGGAGAGCCCCTTTTATAATGAAGATTGCTTCATAAGGAAGCAACTGGAAAGAGGAAGCGGACAAGAGTGATGGGATTCGAAAGAGAAGACGACAAATGGGGATGAGACGTAAAGAGAAGAAGACAAAAGAAAAAGCAAAGAAAAAACAAAAAAGGATGCTTTTCAAGGCATCTTATACAGTACATCTTTTGTCGTTTATAATCGTGGCTACAGTGAAAGCATCTTGAATAGTATTTGCTTGTCGTGTTGTGTCGGTGATGATAGTGACAAGGAATCTTTATACAGTATTCATCGGTGGAGTCGGTGGTATAGTATTGTGATAATGTCGGTGGCACAGTCATCTGACTTTGTATATGTTGATGGAATATTCGTCATATTGATGGAATCTTTGTCAACAATTCTGATTCTTCATGGTCTTTGGCTAAACTCGTCCAGATCATCTTCTTTTGGATCATTTTCTTCATCCGGATTGTCTGTAGGGAGATTAAGATATTGGTTGGTGTGTAAAGGAGATGATTGTACGGTCTCCTCAGAGGAAACTGGTTTTTTTCCAGCTTCAGCAAATATTTCTCTCATTTGTTTTTCTAATGTTTCTTTTGAGGCATTAGGGTTTGACTGAAGCATATTTCTCAGATAGGTTGGGAAGTCAAATGAAGTATTGGCTGTATTCTGGCTTGGTTGTTTTTCAGGGGTTTTCTGAGGTATTCTTTTAGATGTGAGTGTTGTAGGGTCCATATTGAATATGTCCCACCACTTGACAGAAATAGTTTTTTCAAGTCTAGGGATATAAGAATAGTCAGCAGTGGTATCAACTGAGATTGAATAATCCCATTTCATAATCCATGGGATTTGGTATAGGGCCATGAAATATAGGTGGATATCAATGGTGTTATCGGCATGGTTGTATTCTTTGAATTGTTCCTGTACTGTTTTGAAAGCAGGAGGTAAAATTTGAGATGTTGAACCCCACACAAAAAACCAATTTTTAAACCATGTGGGGAATCTTTCGAAAACATGAAGCCGAAACTGGATGCACCAGCTGTGTGTGTTATTGGAATTTTGATAATTGAAAAAATTATGCCAAGCTTCAATGTATTCGGCATATTTATAATATTTATAAGAAAAGTCTGGGTTGTGTAGTTTTTTTCCTTGCGTGGGATTGCAACCCCACTCTTCATAGGAGTAAGTTTTTAATTTGGACCTTTGAATATGCAATGGTCCTTGTATTCTGTTGATAATAGTGGACAACGGAAATGGATCCCGTTTCCATCAAGATGGCTTCAAAGTATTCTCTGGTTTTAACCCCATTGGAAGGGTTAAGATGATTAAGCAAATATAAAGGAGCAAGTTTTATTGGCTCAGTATTAACATGTTTCTCATCGATAGTAATATCCATGAGATAGGCTCTTTCTATATAGGAAGACCTGGGTATATTGGGTTGTGAAGCAGACTTGCTCTGGGCTGGAGAATATATAGGTTTTGAAGCCGTAGCCTCGGGGTAGGTGATTTGATGAACAAGCGAATGGGAAGGTGAACGAATTGCCAAAGGCGATGGTTCCCCTTCATATGGTATTATATTCGACATGGGTTGTTTTTCTCGGCGAGAAGTGCCTCGAGAACCCATTGGACTAGGTGAAGGTGAAAGTGAAATATTATTATTTTTATTCTCCTCGAACAACTGTAATGCCAGGGACAGTGGTGATTCGTCGTTTGTGTCAGTGTTGCCCCCCTGCAAAAATTCACGGGTTAAAAAGTCAGGTAGTGAGTTGGAAGACCTGGGAAGGTGTTTGATGGAAAAATCAAAGGCGGATAAAATAGCCTGCCATCGAGCAAATATTTGTTTAAAAACCAAATTTTGAACATCTTTTGCAAAATATCTTTGGCTGCTTTGCAGTCAGTTCGTATAAGAAATGGTTGATTAAGAACATCACTTTGGAATTTAGAAATACAGTGGACAATGGCTAAAAGTTCTTTTTTGACCATTGAATAGTTCTTTTGTGTGGAATTCCAAACCTTAGAAGTGTATCTGAGTAATTGTTCTGTATTATCAATCTTTTGTTTGAGAATACCGCCTAGATCGATATCTGAAGCATCACACTCTACGATTTTAAAAGCAGTTGGATGTGGAAGAGAAAGACATTCAAGAGTCTTTACCTTTCGTTTGATTACTTGTACTGCCTGAGTATGAATATTGGTCCATGGTGGAGGATTCTTTTTGAGTCTATCATATAGAGGCTTAGAATCGATAGCAAGATTAAGATAAAAATCACTAACATAGTTTAAACATCCTAAGAACCTTTAGAGTTCTTTTTTATCAAGTATTTGATCAGGAAATTTATCAACAAATTGTATTGATCTATCTATGGGAATAATTGTTCCATGATGAATCATATGGCCAAGAAACCTAATATTGGTTTTGAATAAAGTAATCTTTTTTGCTGAGACTACCAATCCAACATTCTGGACTGCATGTCTGAAAGTATTAATATGTTTAATATGTTGATCTATTGATTCAGAGAAAATCAAAACATCATCTATGTAGACTATCATGAATTGATGGTATGCATTAAAAACATCATTCATTATTTTCTGAAATTCTAATGGAGCATTCTTTAAATCGAATGGCATAACATTCCATTCATATTGTCCGAATGGGACATTAAATGCCGTTTTATATTTATCTTGTTCTTGGATTTGGATTTGCCAATATCCAGATTTCATATCAAATTTTGAAAAGATACAAGCTTGAGCAACTCTATCTAATAAATCTTTTTTATTAAGGATAGGATATCTGATCCATTTTAAAACTTTATTTAAAGGTTTATAGTTAATAACTAACCTAGGAACTCCTCGTTCCTTTTCAGCATTCTTATTCACATAAAAGGCTGCACAACTCCAAGGTGAGGAGCTTGGTCTTATGAGTTTTTTATTTTGGAGATCAGTAATCTCTTTGCGATACATATCTAATAAGATAGTATTCATTTGTATTGGTCTAGCTTTTGTAGGTATTTGTTTTTCATCAAATCCTTGTTCATATGGTAGACTAATATTATGTTTTTTTCTTTCCCAAAAAGCATTGGGGTGCTCGCTGCATATAGAAGTTTCTATATGGTGTTGTATTGATTGGATTTTTTGTTGTATTGAAGGAGTATTTATTTGTTCTTCAATAGACTTATACTTAAGTTCTTGTTTTAGGGTGCAAAGAAATCTTTCTTTATTTTGTAATTGACTTTTGACATTATTCAACTCTTTTACTTTTGGTTTATGGATAAAATTAAAATGTATTGGTATATTTTGAATAGTTGAAGATATTCCTATTTGATCTATGGTCAAGGGATATAATAAAGTAAGAAATGGCACTCCAAGGATTACCGCTTGACTTAATCCTTTTACCATAATAAATGGTGTATCAAGGCATTGATGATTATTACAAACAGAAGCATTAGATAATTTATATTTGATAAATAATCTACTTCCATCTGCTGTATTTAATATTTGAGTAGTCTTATCAAAATATTTAGAAGGTACTAAGCCTTCATTGATACAATTCAAGTAGGCGCCTGAGTCTATTAAGGCTGAAGTTTCAAAACTATAATCTTTTGCAACTATAATTTTGACTTGGACAAACCATTTTTGAATTACTATTTTGTCTATTACATTGACAGAAGGAATGGTTATTACATGTGATTTGGCTTCTGAAGTTTCTGGAATATCTGATGGTGGATCTGGTTCATATGTCATAAGTTGATCAAATTCTATTTCATCAGTATCAGTATCTTGTTGAGATAGTTGTTGTAATTCTAAAGATTTAATTCTATTTTTTAATTGACATACTTCATTTTTTATTTCTTTAATTTCTCTTTTGAGATCTGAAATTGTAGGCTCTTTTTGAGAGGTATGTTGTTCACTTACTCTCTTCATTATTGAAGCAAAATTGTATTCATCAGAAGATTTATTGATGGGAGGTGTTTTTGCTTTATTTTTTGTTATAGAAATAAATTGAGTAATGACAGACCTTTTTTCATCTGGATCAGTAATTTTGTCAATGATGTCCAAGATGAAATTGTCTTCTTGGGTAAGTGTATGTACATTATGTGTAGGTATTGGACAACTACAATCATTATCTTTTATTGAACTAGATGATTCTGTATCAGACGTATTGGAAGAATCAGAGGATTCTGTCCGAATAAGATCATCATCCTGAATTTGATCTATATGGGAATCAGTAGAGGTAGAAGAAGTTGAATCATAATTGGTTATATTATATAATTTTGATTTTATTGTTTCATCTAAATATAATGAATCTATTTTCTTTTTTAATTTACATTGATGTTACTTTACCACACTTATAACATACTGGTAGTTTTCTCTTTCCTTTTGTATTAGGAGAAAATTTATTGATTAGTTTTCTTTTAGACTTTTTATAATATTTCTTCTTATCTTTATTTTTGGATTTATATTTTTCTTTTTTATATTTTTTCTTTTTCTTATATAATTGTTCAGGCATATTTTTTCTATCAAGATAATATCCAAATTGTTCACAAAAGTCACCAAGTTCTTTACGCTTAGTGATTTTTTGTTTATCTAATTGCCTTTTGAGTTTCATATCTGTGCATAAGGCTAATCCCTCAGCACATATTTCTGCTGATAATTCTCCAAGTGTATATGATGAATATATTATGATTCCATTATGTTTCTTTCGTAGTCTTTCTTTGACTTTTTCTGCGAATAAATATGGTAAACCAGCTATAAATTTTTCTTTCCAGTGATCTAACTGGCAATCTTCTCTTATTAATAATCTTGAGAAAAATACGTCTTTATACCATTTATAATGAGATAGTGTAGGACAGCGTAGATTTGAAAGCAGATCTTCCGATCTTGCTGCTAATAAAGCTGTACTGCCTATAAAGTGTAAAGTAATGGTATATATTAAAGTATTTACTGCATCACTTTCAGTGTATAGAATTTCTTGGTTTTGTTCATTTCTGACGGTCCATTGTCTAGTATTTGTGAGGATTCTATTTTTAGTTTCATCATCTACATAGAAATCCCACCAACCTCTTAACAAATCAGTAAATCCATTAACTATTGCTTTTGCAACCTCTTAATCCGGGTTGCCTGCTATTTTATTTGCAGAGGCAAACATTGTCATGTGTCTCATGACATTTAATATTTTTAATTCAGATAATCCATCTATTGTCCAGTTTACTATTGATCTTCTTGAATATGATACTACTTGTTGTATAGAATCTTCTTCCATTTGTATATCAACAGGTGTAGGTCTCTTGTGATATGGTAAAGCTGTTATTGGTTTCCAAATCTTTCCATAGGCTATTCTATTGAGATCTATGGAAGTAGTATCCATAAATGCATTCTCTTGATTTTGGATAGTATCTTCTATGATTGGTTCTTCCTGGAGCATCATTGTTTCATGCTCAGGTAACTTTGCTTTTCCTTTATCAGAAGATTCAGGTGTTGAACTAATAATGGATGGAGGAATATTTATCTTGGGAGAAGGTATTCCTTTGATTTCTAATTGGGATAATTTTGCTATTAATTGATCCATTAAGGATTTATTGTTATCACCAATATGGAATTTATTTTTATTTAACTCTGGAGGTGGTTTAAACAAAACTGCTTTAGGTATAGGGGTAGCAGAAGGTTGTTCTTTTGAAACAAGTCTTTCTATTCTTTCTGCCTGTTTACCTAAAGATTGCATATACAAATTTGTATAATTATTTTATTCTACAATATGAGGAATCAATTCCTGTTTCTTACCAAGCTCTTTTGGTAAGACTTTATAGGGAGTAGCTATTATATCATATATTGATTGTGGCTGTGGTGGTTCATCCTTAGATGGGATGACTGCTTTGAGTATTATACTTTTTTCAGGCGGGTGTGTACTAGCAGCGGTAGTACCATCCGTACTGATATAGGTTTTTTTTTCTATTGTTTGAATGTTGTCAAATGAGGGTATAGTAATATTATATTGACTACATATTTCTTTTAACCATATAAAAAACGCTTTGGTTATTCTTTCTTTTTTAAGAAATTTATTATATTTTATATACATTAATTCTATTAATCTAGGTTGAAATGTCTTCAAATACCATTCTCGGATTTGTTTATTTTCATCAGATAAATAATCTTGTCTGATATACTTTTTATCAAGTTTCCTTCTTTTCCTTTCTAATTTGGCTGCCAAGTATGCTGCCATATATTCATCAGAATATTGATCATATGGATTTATTTCTTCTTCTATATCATCTTCAATTTGTAATGTGAATATTTGAAATTCTTCTATACTAGGTTCAGAAGTATAGGCTATATTTGATTCAGGGGTATATGTAGGAATGACAACATGATCAGTTGTTCTTCTTGTTCCCTGTAATTTTAAATCTGAACATGGTATTGATTGTGAAGAAGATGGGGAAGGAGAAGGTAGTATAATGACATCAGGGGTAGTAGAATAAGATTTTCTACTAGGTAATAATGGTTTTTTATTCTTTTTTCGATTAATATTTATATCATCCTGTACTTCTAATTGTTGAAACTTTATTTCAATATTACCATCTGAATGTTCTATTATTTGATTTGGAATACTATTTTTTGAAATTTTTTGGGGCTGATTTGCATGTTGCAGTGCCCATGACTGTGGTAGAACAATGTCTGACCACTTAATGGTTTTGGGTACTATTGTATGAGATTTTTCCATATTTGTTTGAAATAGTATAGTTTGATCTTTTTATCTATTCTCATAATATTTGGACATAAGGTGTTCATGACTTTGTAATATATTCTGTATACTATGGCTAAATTTTGGGAACCATGTATCATATTAAAACCATGAGTTTTTAAATTTATTGTTAGTATATCTAGAATAATTTGGATCAGTTAAAGAAACCGAAAAATTTGGAAAACAGTTAAAATATATTGGACCACTACATAGGCTTGATTCAACCATGCCAAGTAGTGAATCTATGAAAATATTGTGTCTTGTATCTCTTAGGCATACAAGCACAGAGGTGTTCAACCCTAGTCGGGTCAAAGGTTTCACTGCTATTTGGATTAAACCAATGTGTAAGTATTTGTAATTATTTTCTTTATGTTTTTCAATAACTCTTTTCGATAGTAGTTGAAAGTCTTCTTGGTTCTGAGTTACAGATAAGCTTTCTTCTACTGTCTTGATGGCATATCCCATCTTGAATTTAAATGATCCCTTATGATAAATGTCATGTATTGGTACCTTTGGTATATTCCAATTTTGAATATGATCTTCAATATCATTTATTATGATTTGTTCCTTATTTTTCACTCTAAGTGTTTGAGATGAAGTTGTACTGTTACTTGTAAGATTCCTAATTAAATTTGCCTTCTGTAGGTTGCGGATAATGACAATCTGGACGATCAAGGATCCAGCGTTTTCCCTAAGCGGCTCTTCCTGGCCTTGGCGGTACTTTGCAATAGACTCCTTTCGTCTCTTGTCTTAACTCTCGGACCAACTTTCTTAGTTGTAAATTTAAATAGGTTTCCCTAGTAATAGTATAACTTGTACTAGTGAACTATTAGGACAGTGTATAGTTTACTGTTCATGTACTGTATAAACAGATTCCTGTTTACACAGTTTTTACTGTATGACTCTGATACCACAAACGCCTAGGATCTACAGTCCGATCCTATTTATCATATTTTTGTAAGAGTTATCGTATTTTTGCAAGTGATAATTGACTCTATAAAAGATATGTAAATATGAGACTATTATATTTAATTAATTCTTGCAAAAATATTATATATATATATATATTAATGATCCTATGCCATAAAGGATCAGAATTAAATTTGCCATAGATCTCTAGAAAAGTTATCACATAGGTAGGCGAAATCCCTGTTCATTTTCGCGTATAGGCGTTTTGTAGTATCTTCATATATATATACATATATATATATAAGAAGATACCCCTGGAATCTTTTGGGGGTATTTTGGTCAATTTTTTTCACGTATTATTGTTTTATATTTTTATTAGATGCACCTCACTAAGATCTACACACACTCTAAATTTCAGATCATTATGATTAGTGAAAAACAAATGAAAAATGAAACACTATCAGACAATTGTAACCTTGCGATGAACTTTTGACGGTGATGAGGATAGGTGAAATCACTGTTCATTTTCGCTTATAGGCGTTGAGAAGACTTTTTCATATATATATATATTAAAAAGTTTATATAAGGTTGCTAACTTAAAATGTAGAATTAAAGATGCACCTCAATAATATATCGGGCCAAGTTGTTTTAATGTTGGAAAACCCTCTAATTGATCATCTCGACATCGAGATGTATGAATACGAAAGAAAAAAATATTTTTAGTCCCAAAAAATAGTGCATCTTGCTACATATTATGTAACAGGGTTGGAGGCTTCCACATGGAGTGAAATCTCCTTTTCATGTTTCTAATGCACGTCTGAATGACACTGATCTCAGGCATGGGGTTAGTCTGGTACACCACCAAGTCTCTCCATCTTTGGATGTAGTCGTTGACGGGTTCATTGACTCCTTGGGTCATGGTGAGAAGTTCTATGGCATGAACTTCCCACTCTACCTCATAGAAGTGCTTGTAAAACAACTGTTCCATTTCTTCCCAGGAGTGTGCTGAATTGGGCGGTAGCCACACGTACCATTTGAATGCAGGTCTGGCTAGTGTCTCCGTGAACTGTTGAAGGAGTAATCGAGAATCGGAAGTTGACTCATGACATGTTGACAAGAAATGCGCCACTTGTTGCTGTGTTGAGCCAGTGCCATCGAAAATGGGCAGTCTTCCTTTTTGATATCCCATGGGGAATGGGACTTGATCAATAAAGGGTGGATAAGGATTTTTGTAGTGAATACTTTCTTGGGGCTTCCACCTGTAAGCCTTGGAGACTCTGATTGATCAAGTTTTGGATGTCTTCGTAAGTAAACATTGATAGAGCAGCTCGGAAGGCCGTGTTAGCCGGGCTTCAGGAAAGATAGGGAGATTCGAGGATCTCGTATCTTGAAGCATAGGAGAGGATGAGAGTCTTCTTCCCTCTTCTGGGCGGTGCAGATCGTGAGCCGAGTTGGCCTCCTGCTGCAAAGATATGTCACCCTGGCGAGCATTCTCGAGGCCTGTAAGCCTCTCCATTATGTTGTTCAGAATGGTGCCATAGCGAACCATGGGGTCCTCAAGTTCGCCATCTTGGCTGACCACCATCACGTCGACTTGTTCATCATGCTCTTGCAATTGGAGGATGGGGGCAGTCTGGATTCATGTCAATCCGTGATCTGGCAGCCTAAGTAGCAGAGGCTCAGCCTGCCTCAACTGTCTCAGAGATCAAGTGAGTACCGGCTCTTGACAACCTTGGGGCTGTGTTGCTGAAGAACATTGCGCTTGAAAGCCTTGAGCGCATTCTGCTTGGATGGGCTCAAGATGGCCTTGGGGACATATCCATTCACTTGCTCATGATGGCCTTGGGGCCGTGGCTCGGGTGTTTGCTCGTAATGGCCTTGGGACTATGGGTCGGGTGAACTCGGCTCATCCTTTTGGACCTCCACCACGTAGCAATGTACTACGTGTGGGGTAAAGTTATGTTGCCTTGCCTTGTCACGTTGATGATCGAACCATCCGACATGACGCGCATAAGTGTGTGAGGTCATGTACTAGCATCAGTAGTGCCGATGTGGATTGAAGGTTGGGTAACCTTGCAATTACCCACAGGGCTGGTGGTCTTAGAAGAACCCATCAAATGGAGAGAAGAGGTGGCGTTGGAGCCACTCTTGGGCTTATGATTCGCAGAGCATATGCTAGTGATAGGGTGTACATGATGGGAGGTGATTTTTGAGCCACCAATGCAGTTGATATCAACAGGCTTGCCTTTGATGCCAGTAGAAAGAGAACAAGGGGTTCGAGTAACCTTTCCCAGGTTTACCCTAGTCTGAACTAGGACAATAGGGCTAGCCGGGCCACTTGCAGAAGACGTTGGAGGGGCAGACTGGACTGTCTTGTGACCATGGTTAAGTTCACAAATAGGGGAATGATGAAGTCCTCAATTTGGACGAAGGAGGAGTGGTTGAACTCCGTTGCAATTTTAGAGAGAGAAAGAAGTGAAATGTTTGCTTGAGAACAATTCGAACCAACTATAGGGTGGCGTGTCCCTAGTGGAGTCGCCAATTGGTAGGGGCCTGGTTTCGCTTCGCATGCGAAGACGTGGGAAAACCCTCTCTCAAACAATCGTGAGATGAGGGCACACACCAGGGCCTTTTTGGGCGTGCGCGTGTGCTCTTCCTGGTGCGGATAGGAACCAACAACGAGAGAGATATCATCAACGAAGACGCGTAAGATGCCTACCTCGTCGCTTGGGGTTCGGGGACACGCCTAGGTAAATCCCCTCTTAGAACAGTTACGAAGCCCTCCGGTTGTGAGCCAACGCGGTTTGGACACGAACTCTCCTCAAGTGTCAACTGATCACTTCACTTCTCTCTTTTTGAAACTGCAACGCGGGTTCAGATGGAATTCCTCTATAACGGCTTACTCAAGGGGGGTGGCTGGCAAAGAAAGGATGAAAAAGAGGGAGAGATCAAAGCTCTCTTACCCGCTTGTGCTTGTGAGACTCAACGATAAGAGGCACTAAAAGAATTAGAACTCCTTTAATCGCCAATTCACGATGACTTCACCCGAGTGAGGGAGGGTGAGAGTAGACCTCTCACGGCTCAGCTCGATTGTACAGAGTGAAGTTAGAGCAGCAATCAGCGGGTTAAAACTCTTAGAGTGGAGCCAAAGGCACTGAGTCAGGAATGTCGCGGTTAAGGTATAACGAGCTAGCACACGGTTGCGCGGGTGCGAGAAGGACGCGTGAGGTAGTGTGCGAATGCGTGAAGGGTCACACGGAGTAGAGCGCAATGCACGAGTGCACAAAGGGTAACCCCAGGTAGCGTACAGATGCGAGGGTGCGATGGGAGATAGGAGAGAGAGTAGGCTCGCATTGTGACCTGACCAAGGTGCATTTCCGTAGGCCCCTTTGTACGCACGTGAGAGTGAAGAGATAAGTGCGGTGCAAGATTAGGAGGGCGCAGGCTATGGCATGGGCTAGGGTACACAAGTGAGACTGCACGGACTAGAACGTGTGGTCTAAGATCTTGGTTAGGGCACGTGGATTGGGGTATATTATTTAGGGTTTTGGCTCGTAGAGCAAAAGGGTAGTTTCTCTCTCTACTAAAATTTTCTCTCTCTTCGTCGTGGGATCCAAAAACTATAGGCAAAAACAAGCAAATGTCTCTATTTCATTAAGCAATGGTCTCCCCTCCCCCCGGTTACAAATGACCTAAACTTGCTTATATAGAGCAACCACAAAACATGGGTAGATGCTCAAACCTAAGCTAAATTACAAAAAATTACAATTGAACAAAATTAAAAGCAAATTTCGTAATTGGAGAAAAATGACCAAAATGCCCCTTTAATCTTTTGAGCTAATGATGAAACCATCCCTCCCTGAGGGGCCTTTCGCCATTGCTAAACTTTGGAGCTTTTTTGGATGCTTGTAGCAGTAGTTTGGACGATCGGTTGTTGCAGAATTGACGCTTGGTTTGTTTTGAAATTTTTGATGTCTCTTGACTACTTTGAAACAGACTTTCCGGACGGGTAAAAATCCGACCGCGTTCGTGAACCTCAACCACCAATGAGGGGCGATTCGTGATGTTTTAGGTCTTCTCTTTTATCTGGAATTGTAGAGGATGTCATCACAATCGTTTTGCACCAATTTTGTCCAATTTGGTTTTTGTTTGAAGTATTTTCAAATTTGGAAGGTCGCCCAAAAATGGAATTCTGGTGATCGAGAAAGTGCCGCTATCTTCAACCTTGGATTCTGTGCTATCTGGTCTTTCAATTGAGCATAAAAATTATACCAACTTGTAGCCCTTCGTGATGTGATTACAACTGACCCACTTTTACAATGATCCGATGCACAGATCCTAAGTTATGATTTCATGAAGTTCAAGATGTCTTTCTTTAAAGTTATGAGTTTTTGAGGTTTTAGGCTCGTCTTCTCTCTAGAAAAGCTCCCATCTTGGGCCACGTGATGATGCGTGCCGTATGTCAAAATGACGGGGTCGTCGAGATCTAGCGTGTGTTTGACTTAGAGCTTGATCCAATTTCGTACGAGCGAGCTGTGAGTGTTTGAAAATCATCTCGAGAGGGTAAAAACGCAGTCATCCATTAATGGAGATTGGCTTGCGGCGACTGCACCGCAATAGTGTAAAACCTACCCATTGGTGGTAATTTGGGCCCATCATGATCTTAAGGAGTCCGATTGAACCTAAATTTGGTCCTTGAGAGTTTTTTGACCTTCCAGACGCAATGGCTGTGGTCTCGTACCGTTTTGAGGCTGTGAGAATGAGGCTGTAGTCGTACGGTCCCTCTTCAACATGATAGGAATTGGAGTTGTAAACAGAGTTTCGTTCTGATTGTGTCGAAACTTATCCGAATGTTACAGAAATTTTCGAGCATGCTTTGGGCATCCAAAACTACCTTTTTCATGCATTCTGTAATTGTTTTAGCACTTTTTCCGAGGTTGTCCATACTTAGGCTTGTTTTGCAGTCTTCTTGTGGTCTGGCAGTGGCTTGGGTATTGGCGGGACCAAGTTACACTAGCTCTCTTCTTATTTGTACCGGGACATATAACACAAGTCTCTTATCCCCCAAAAGTCTTGATGATCCTAGGTCTATAAAGCCCTTAAACAAGGCTCCCAGTCATCAAAGCACCTTGGTCATCTCCTAGAGAAGTTGGTACGATTCCCCTTCATCGGTCGTGTTGAAGCCGGTGGCTGAGAAGAGAAGCCAAAGCTGAAGGACTAATTTTGATTATGAATGTTGTCATTCTCGCTTCTCTTGAATCACAAAATTTCGTAGGGCAACCTGTTATAGGGTATTTTTTGACACTTGTATTCTCGGTGCAAATAAGGAGGAAGTTACCTACGACCTAAGCCTGCGGTTACCAAAACATCTGTAGACTACTGAAGCACTGATAAATAAACCCTGATCTAGAGTGAATTTTGAAGGGTTTCGAATTGGCCCCAAAAGGAATGTGGGGGTGAGAGCCTTTCAAGTTTCGTCGTTATTTGACGAAGTTTTGACGGATCAGATGAAAAACCAGTTTTCAAATTCGGCTCCTAATATGATGAAAAAACACCTTATAACTACATCCCTATCATCAGAATCTCATGCCCTATCATCAGGATCTCATACGAGTACCAGACCACTTCTATTGGATTCAAAAGGTATGGAAACCCCCAAATATCAAATTTCAGTTCATTCGGACAATTTTGGACTATTATAGGACCAACTTACCCAAAAAAGGGTAGGTTATACACTATTCTGGTCCACCATTAGTGAATCAGTTTCTATTTATAGGAACTGTGCATTATGATTTTGGGATCATCTTCCGAATGTCGTAACTTCTCCGTTTAAAGCCCACTCAAGCCCAAAATTCAGGAGGTTCTTCGTCTCATCAATGCACATGTTTTGATATATGGCATGACGACACGGCCTGAGACGGAAGAAATCCTAAAGAGACGTTGCATAAGAAAACTCATGTGTTGTAGATTTTTGCAAGATGAAGACTCCCTCGATCAAATGGTCATATCATGAAACCCCGACCTCGGATCGTCTTGAAAACGGGTCCGTTGCGACAGTGACATCGAGGGCTTCGATTCAAAGTAAACATCACATGTGATGAAGGATCAAAAGTATTGTATTTTGAGGTTGCAAAAAGGGGCATTTTCTGGCGACCAGAATCCATATTCTGGCGACTTCCCCAATTCGAAAAGTGATGATTTGGTGACCAAATCAAGCTATTTTTTTTATCACAAAATGACCATGGCGGATTCCCTATCATTCTATGATGAAAAGATCGACCAAAAACATCAAGAAACAAACAAATTGCAAGATTTATATCTTTCGTCGGATTTCAAGAAGGGTTCAAAACCTTGATTCAATGATCAAATAATATGTCAAAATGATCGTCTCGTCGAGACCATCATGTTTATAGTATTATTTTCAAGAAGCTTGATGTAAGGAAAAAATTAATTAAATACATTGAGCTTCCCCCCCTTAGTTGGTGATTTTTGGTTCCATCTTCTTCATCCCAAAGAGAGGAGAGAGAAGACTTTCACTCTTTAAAACTATCCCTAGAACGTCTTGCTTCCGACTTAGAACTTCCCACTTCCAACCTAAAGTAACCATCCTTGCTGTCTTTCTCTCTCTTCTTCTCTTTTTTTCTCTCACTTCTCTCTCTCTCTCCTCGCTCACCCTCTCTCTCGTCTAAAGTCACGGGTCTGTGCCTAAGCGTGGGCTCGACATCCCTCTTCCTCTCTTTTCATCTCCTTCCCCACCCTTCTCTCTCACCAAATCATGGACCTGTGCCTAGGTGCGGGCCTGACTTTCTTTCTCTCCCTTCTTCTCATCTTGTTCTCTCTTGCTCGCTTTCTCTCTCTTCTTCTCTCTTTCTCTCTTCTTCTCTCTCCTTCCCTCTCTTTATCTCACTTCTCTCTCGCTCTCTTTCCTCACTCACCGTTTCTTTCGTCTAAAGCCATGGGTCCGCACCTAGGTGCGGGCCCGGCTTCCTTCTTCCTCTCTTTTCCTCTCCTTCCCCCCTTGTCTCTCACCAAATCATGGACCATCACGTAGGTGCAGGCACGACTTTCTTTCTCTCCTTTCCTCTCATCTTGTTCTCTTTCTCTCTTCTCTTCTCTGTTTCTCTCCTCTTCTTCCCCCCAACTTTCTCACCAAATCATATACCCGCACTTAGACGCAGGCTCGACTTTCTTTCTCTCCTTTCTTCTCATCTTGTTCTCTCTTGCTCTCTTTCTCTCTTTTTTTTTTCTCTCTCTCAAGTCCAAGTTTTGGACCCACACCTAGAGGCGGGCCCAACTCTTTTACTCTCTCTTTTCTCTCTTTCTCAAGTCCAAGTTCTTGACCCACACCTAGAGGTGGGCCCAGCTCTTTTACTCTTTTTCTCTCCCTCATGTCCAACTCTCTCCTTTCTCTTTCTCTCTTCTCTCTCTCTCTCTCTTCTCTTGTACTCTCTTTTCTCTCTCTCACATCCAACTCCTAGCTCTCCTTCTCTCTGTCTCTCTCAAGTCCAAGTTTTGGATCCGCACTTAAAGGCTTGCCAAACTCTTACTCTATCTTCTCTCTCTCTCTCTCTTTTCTCTCTCTCTCTCAAGTCCAAGTTCTGAACTTGTACTTAAAGGCGAGCCCAACTCTTTTACTCTCTCTACTCTCTCTCATGTCCAAGTCTCTCCTCTCTTCTCCTTTATCTTTTTCTTCTCTCTTATTCTCTTCTCTCTCTCTCTCTCTCTCTCTTCTCTTTTACTCTTCTTTCTCTCACATCCAACTCTCTCCTCTCCTCTCTCTTTTCTCTTTCTCTTCCATGTTCAAGTTTTGGATCCTAGAGGCTAGCCCAGCTCTCTTACTTTCCTCTTCTCTCTATTTCTCTCTTTCCCTATCTTTCTCTCTTGTCTTTCTCTCTCTCTCTCCCATGTCCAAATTCTACGCCTACACCTAGAGGCGGGTCTAGCTCTCTTACTCTCTTCTTCACTCTCTCTCTCTGTCCCTCTTTTCTCTCCCTCTATCAAGTCCAAGTGCCAGCTAGAGGCGGGCTCGGCTCTCTTACTCTCTTTTTCTCTCTTTCCTTATCTTTCTCTCTTCTCTCTCTCTCTCTCTCTCTCTCTCTCTCTCCCATGTCCAAGTTCTAGGCCCGCACCTAGAGGCGGGCCCAACTCTATTACTCTCTTATTCTCTATTTTCCTCTCTTGCTCTCTTATATCTCTCACTCTCAAGTCCAAGTTTTGAGCCCTCACTTAGAGGTGGGACTAGCTCTCTTACTCTTGTCTTCTCTCTTTCTCTATTTCCCTATATTTCTCTTTTTTTTCTCTCTCTCTCTCCCATGTCCAAGTTCTGGGCCCGTAGCTAGAGGCAGGCCCTGATCTCTTACTCTCTTTTTCTCTCCTTCTCTCTTTTCTCTCCTCAAGTCTAAGTTCTGGGCCTGCACCTAAAGGCAAACCCGACTCTCTTACTCTCTTCTTCTGTCTCTTTCTCTTCCTCTCTCGAGTCCATGTTTCAAGTCTGCACCTAGAAGCGGGCCCGACTCTCTTATTCTCTTCTTCTCTCTTCTTCTCTCTCTTGTTTTCGATCTCACTCTTTCTCTTTCTCACCTTCTCTCCCTCGCTTTCTCTCTCTCTCTCAACTCCCTTCTACTCTCTCTCGATCTCCCTCCCCCTTTCTTGTCTTTCTCCATCTCTCTCTCTCTCCCCTTGATTTCTCCCTACTCCTCTACTCTATTCTTTATCAATCTCTCTCTATGTCAATCTTTCTATTCTCTCTTCCTTTCTTGACCTTGCTCTCTCTCTCTCTCTCATCTACTTTCTCTTTTGATAGCTCTTACCCTTTTACCGTCTATCTTTGCATTGTTCGTCTTTTATCCGTATACATCACTGTACTCTTTCTCTTTATTTCTTTTATTCGATAATTTATTTATTAATAATATTGTTGATATAAGGTATTTTATTAAGATGGAGCCCAAAGGCTGTCAAATTAATAAAAGGTGTTCTATCTTCCTTTCATCATCCTTTTTACCTCCCCCTATTGCTTTCTCGAGAAATTATCCATCTAACGACAAGTCAGGGTCTTCTGACCCACTTGTCTGGCCATCTTACGCATGTGTGTTCCTAAGGGGCAGAGCGTAGGAAGGGAGCCAGAGCCAATTTAGCCTCAGGCTTGGGGGCTTTCTGTCATGATTTAAGAGGGGGTCAGCGCATGCCCGAGCTTGTCACAAACCCACCGTGAGGTAGGTCCCACCTCACACCCCATAATTCTCTCCCACTAGTTGGTACCTACCCACACGTGCACCATGCATACTATGGTTTCTAAGAGTGATCTCAAGCCGATCCCCAAATCTGGGTCCCCACACACGGTCCTCGAACACGATGAGATTGAGGCCCAACCAATGCACTCTTAAGGATGTAGGGTTCCTCTCTCAACATGTGTGCACAATTCTGATAGGTGGATCTTACTATATCAAAATGGCTTCCCAAAATACAACTGTCAGTGCACACACTGTGAGCAAGCTACACGTGTCAGGGATTTCGGGCCTATATCCTCTTACGATTCTAGCTATCCTCACACATGGCTTAAAACACACACACACACACACACACATATATATAGCAAGCTGAGATTCACTGATTCCCAAGCCCTGGCTCACATTACATGAGGCGAAACTAATCCTATCGACCCTGATTAGAGGAAAAGCTCTAAAACCTCCCGGTTCACAATATGCTCCATGAACCTCACCTCAGTCTAATCGGGGTTATATTTATTATAATAAGGGGATTGTATACAATAAGACCATTTATATTTATTATAATGAGGCCACAATCACTCTTATTCATTAGATATCAAATTGGATGGCTAGGACAAGTCATGAATTTCGAGATTTTTGACTTTATTTTTTTTTGAATTTTGCATATTTTCAATGACACTTCTACAACCTCGCAATTAAAATCCAAGGGACTAGAGTAATTGTGAACTCTTTGTACAAAAATTAAATGATCTCTTTATCTACTTTTCTATTTGAAAATTAAAAAAATGGAAAAAAGTTTATATAACGTTGAGGCCCTAAACAATCAAATTAAGACACACCTCAAAAATTCACTATAAAAAGATTTTTTGTTGCTGAAAATCCATCAAATCCCATCATCTCGACCTTGAGATACATGAACATAAAAAACAAAAGGACTTATACGTCTTGGAACAATGCATCTTGTAATGCATTATCTAGACCGTCAATTTTCAAGATTTTCAAGTGTTCATAGATATGCTTGATCTACACTATTTTTGAAGCTTTAATTCTTATAATTAGATTTAAAAATAAATTTTCAGTCCATTAAAAATATTTTTGGTACTAAAACGACATCTTTCGACATTATTTGAACATGCGCCTTACTTTAATTGTTTAGAGTGTCTGCCTTATACAAACCATACCCATTTTTAAGTCTTTAAAATAAGGAAAAACATTTATATAAGGGTGAGGTCCTAAATAATCAAATTAAGGCATACATCAAAAATTTCACTAGAAGATATGGTTTCGATGTTAAAAAATCTTCAAATTGATTATCTCGACGTCAAGATGTATGGATATTGAGAAAAAATAGAATTCAAGTCTTAGAAATAGGGCATCTTGTAATGCATTTTCAGACCGTCTATTTTCAAGATTTTTAAGTGCGATCTACACTATTTGAGAAGCTTTAAATTTTATAATTCAAGATGAAAATAAAATTTTAGGCCATCACAAAAATTTTCAGTATTGCAACATTTTTCGACACTATTTGAAGGTTCGCCTTTCTTTGATTGTTTAGAACCTCATACAAACCACACCCAAAAAAGTAATATATTTTGTGATTTGGATTTGTATAAGGTTGATGCCCTAAACAATCAAAGTAAGTTGCACCTTCAAGATATATTGTTTCAGTAATACCACAAATCTTTACGATGGCCTTAAAATTTAGGGTGCGGTTTGTATGGAGCCTAGGCTCTAAACAATCAAATTAGAGCCTACATTCAAATAGTGTCCAGAAATATAGTTTCACAATTGGAAATTTTTTTGATAGCCTTAAAATATATTTTCATCTTTATTTATAAAGTTTAAAGATTAAAAAATAGCGTAGATAAAGAGATCTATGAAAACTTGAAAATCTTGAAAATTGACGGTCCAAAAATGCATCACAAAATACACTATTTCCAAAACTTGAAATCCATTTTTTTCTCATGTCCATGCATTTTGATGTTGAGATGATGAATTTGAGGATATTTGCGTATCAAAACAATCTCTCCTAGTGAAAATTTTGAGGCAGGCTCGAATTTGATTGTTTAGGGCCTCGGCTCTACATAAACTTTTTCGTAAAATTTATTATATTGAATTATAAAATTTAAAAATTTAAAAATAGTTTAGATTCAACACATTTATGAACATTTTTATGTAAACATTTTCTTTTAAAAATTCATCTTATCCATAAATATTGTAAAAATAGTGTAGATCTAACACATTCATGAACATTTTTATATAAACATTTTCTTTTAAAAATTCATCATATCCATAAATATTGATATTGAGAAAATCACATTAAAGGATCACTTTTCTCCTATAAGATTTATGAGGTGGCCCTTACTTTCCGAGTAGAAGGTTGACACTTGACACGCTGTATAAACTTTTTCAATCGTAAAAAAAGGTATATTTTGATGATACCCAGCGCCAAGAGCGCAAATCACGAGGGAATTACCTCAAACTGAGGGTATCTCTCCGTCCACTGAACCCACTTGACCATTCTTTCCCACTTCTCTCTCTCTACTTTCTCTCTCTACTGTGCGTCACTCTAGTTTTCATAACCCACCTACGGCCTCGCAGCCCTCCTCTTTTCCGCATGATCCTCAGAGAAAAGCTAATCAAAAGCAAGAGCGAGGGATGGGTGACTAAATAAATAAAGGTGGATCAGAGGAGGGAACCACCCTTCTCTCTCTTCAATGGATTCTAAGAATTTGGTTTTCCGAGTTCAGAATCTGCATTCTGCTGTAAGATCAGGTGATTTGGAGGCAGTGAAATCAATTGTGGAGTCAGAAACGGGAGATGGAGCCGCTGGTTTAATGGCGGCCAAGAACGATGCAGGGGAGACGGCTCTGTACATTGCGGTCCAAACCAATCGCTATGTAATGGTTAAGTATTTGGTGGGGTTTTGCAATCTCGAGATTGCTGAGCTCAAGTCTAGGGTAGGGATCAATGCTCTCCATGTTGCAGCAAAAGGGGGTTGTTTGGGTTAGTCCTCTCTCTCTCTCTCTCTCTCTCTCTCACACACACACACACACACACACACACATATTTGTGCAGTTTTATTCGTATTTGGTAATTGGGTTTTTGTGTCTGATGGGAGATTCTTCAGGGTTTCTTTATGATTTGAATTACCTATACAAATAATTTCTCTCTCTCTTACAGTTTGGTTGAATTTGATTTCCACTCTTTTCTTTTACTTGATGGAGGACTGAAGGACTTTGAAATTTGATAATTGCGGTTCTTTTTTGGATGGAAAGACTAATTTCTCATTTTTATGAAGTTTGTGGTAGTCTGGCGTTTGGCTTTTGGGGGACACATTAATTTGGTTCATACTCGTTTGTGTATGATAAAGTATTGGCAGCTTTGGGCTTTTAATTTCCCTGTTTTGGTGTCTCGGGAACTACAAAGCTATCTGTCTTTTGGTTTCTCAATTTAGATTGAGAATAATTTTGGTTCTTGTAGGATTGTTGTAGAAGTTGAGGAAGCCCTTATCATTACCCCGGAAAAGTTCACGACTTCAAATCCCACACTCCCATGCTTACCAGGAATAGTAGTCAAGAAAGGCATATAACATAGATTGAACCCAAGCTATGACCTCTTCAGCCGTTCTGAAGCATATGTAACATTATTGGAACAATCCATTACTCAATGTCTTAGGATAAGTTCCATGGATGAGCTTTCATATGAATTTAGGGACCATGCTGATATATCTGGGTTGTGTTTATTATCTAGTAATGTATTTGGAAGGTTCGTCATCCTTGGTCCAATTTTTGCAATTTCAGATTTTTCTAAACTAGCGTTGTTCAGGTGGATCCAAAGTCACCTATTTTGGGAGCGACAGCATACAGAACGAACATAGAATTGGAGTAATCTATTAATCCAAGTGCAGGTTGAGGAAGGTAGTATGAAAGTTCGTAGAAAACAAGTCAAATTATTAATTGGTCTCAAACTCTTCCTCATAATGTCTAGCACACCAAAACTCCAACCCATGCCCCTAATTTATTCATATCCTTTGGCCAACTTGACATGTGCACTATACTAACTAAATCAGAGAATAGCCTAATAGATACTCTACATGGAAAAACCACCATCATTAGAACTGTTAAACCTTTGCTTTCTTTTCCATATGGATATGTTGCTCCATGCAAATAGCTTTGCCTTCTATGTTAGCAATATGAGTTACAATTAAATAATGGCAAGGCAGAGAACCAGACACACTCCCTTTCAATAATGCTTTGCTTTCTGGGCCTAAATTGCTGAAATTGGTTTTGAGTTGTTTATGATTTTTTCTTTGTGTTTTGACAAATAACTGTATTTCATTAACTGTATAATTTCTTGACATGGTTTTATTGCTGTATGGGAGTATCTGTTGGCTTTGTAAAAAGTTTACACCAGAAATATCAGAATTGGTGTTTTTTTTCCCACTCTACAAAACTCGGGTAAATTGCTCAAACATTTGTTGTTTGAGCTACTAAATAATGCATCCATTCGAATGCACCAACTTGCATCTCTTATTCCTCTATTCCTGCCCTTGCCAGAGATCATCTGCTTCACAATTCGACTCTCTACACGAGTTGTTATGAACTACCCTCTGGTTAGAACTCAACTATTATCTCTGCTAATGCATCTGCTAATCTCTGAGGGCCTTCACCACCCCTTGTGTAACAGTCTCACTTTTAAAGAAGAAATACAATAAGTAGTAATAGAGGAGAGAGACAGCTGATTCGAGGCAACCTAGAACTCCTAATCTCAAATAGCAATCTTCATTGATTGAGTAGCACGTTTTTGCTCACTCCTTGATATAATTTCTTCCCCATAACTCACATGGGAAAACTAAAATCAAAGTTTCTACCACTCTCTAACTAAAAATTAGTAGCCACAAAAATAAGCAACCCAAATGTTGCTGACAATAAGTAACTCAAAAAATAGGTAACCCAAGAGGATTGTTACCCCTTGATGCCAGCAAAATAGAATGTGCGAAATCCCATCTGACAATCAATGAACCTTGATATGTCTGAAGCAATCACACGTATAAAGCATGAATCTCCACTTCATTTGTATTGCATTCGCCAGCCTCCTGAGTATAACAAGAGTATAGTACCCTTTTGGTCTGGCAGAATTCCTCCATTCTGACCTGCCCAAGATTGATTGCCGTCAGAGCAGCCATCAAATTTTCTTTCCAATGTCCCTGATGGTGATGGATTCCGGCGGCTGCTTGTGATTCGTTTAGCTGCTCTAGTCCATACCACTTTGTACCATTGTTGTTGAGAATATGTCATTCATGAATGACCCCAGGGCTCTTTTCTTGTGATGGCCGGAGGCTTGGTGTGGTTTTTTATCCTTTTCCTTATCTTTGTAATATTTGATGAAATTCCCAGGAAAATCCCACTATTTCATTCTAGCAACACAAACCAGAGAACAGCTGGAATAGTAAAGTGCCAAAGTTCTAGACCTTGTTTGGGGAGTGCTCGTGTAAACCAGTGTTTTAGTAGGGTCTTTGATCGAGGCTGGTTTGGCCCATACAAAACCCAAACAACTTAAGAGAGTAAGACCAGATCTAGTTAGTGATGTTGAACTGTTTCTATATTGTCTTGGCATATCAAGCACTTCTCTGGCATATCCAGGTGTCAGACTTGTGAGTACCTTTTCTAAGGGTGCCAACCAGCCAACTGCCTGAAACTTTGGAGTATGGATGTTTCGAACTCAACATGCTGTTGCCGATTGTGTATTTTGTGGGTTATTGTTTGATTGATGGACTAGACAAACGTCCTTTAGTGTTTGGTTCGTAGTTGCGGGAACCTTGGAGTAAGGCCACAGTCCCACCTTAGGTACTCAATCTCGCAGTTCCTCAAAGGGATCTTAGAGGGAGCTGGATTTAGAGAATTGGAGATCTTGCTCCCTATAAAGTGGGATCTCGGTTTACATGCTTGTAGGATCCATCTAAGGAGAGGAGGTATACTATTAATTGAATTATTGCTTATCTCCATGATATTATAGATTTTTTTCTTTAGAATATGTTAAATTGTGGTGCATATCATATCGATGTATACTAAAATTATAGTATTAAAAAACTGTAGTTTAATATCATAGTAAGCTGATTTATGATATTATTTAATTATATTGTTGTGGTAAGTTGGAATACTGTAACTGTAGCATTGGTAATAAGCTAAGGTGTATGATAATGGATTGAGCGGGCATTGGCTCAATCCTAATTTTATCATATACTATTTATTCAACTTGTTTTATGTGTCGTTGATCATAGATCCCTCCAAGTCAAAACCTCAATCTCAGTAACATTGGATCTCGCTTCCAGGTATATTAGGATTTAGCTCCTTAACTTGTCGAATGTATGGACATCTCTCCTAACCTGAGGGAGCGTCCACCCTATGGCGGTTCGGTGTTCCCCCAACCAAACCTGGTCATGAGCCCGCATCTGCTTCCAACAACTACGGTTTGGTTCTCAAATCATCCTATCAGCACTCTCCATATTGATGACTGTTTCTTGACGGATTTTATTTTCAGTAACTCTTGTTGTGCTGCTATTTTTTCATAGCAGAGGTGTTGCCTGAATCTAGGTGTCCAAATTATTTGCTACTGCTCTTCCCATCACCTCTGAAACCAGACTATTCTAGTGGGCTGCTATTGGGTTTCGTTTTGGGAATCTCTCTGCAAGTGTTTGAGGTTCAACCCAAAGATCCTGCAAGAATAATATTCGTTTTCCGTCTCCAACTCTAAATATCCCCCATAAATTTGCTTAAGACTGAGTTTATCCTGGCATGCCGCATAGACTCCTTGGGAATGTCCAATTAAATGTGCTGTGCTTATTGATCCATTTCATACTTCTGCTTTACTGCGAATTTCCACAAATGATTGGAATTTTCTTCTAACTACCAGAATCACTTTCCTATGGAGGGCATCGTTAGTTTCTCTAATCCTTTTGATTCCTATCATCCCTAATTCTGTGTTAGGTATGCTTTACCAATTAACCAAGTGATAGTAATTCTATTGCAAGTCTTTCAATACAATTAGCAACTGAGCGAGGGATTTTAAAGAAAGACTTGAAGTAGACAGGGGAGTTTGAAAGGATAGCCTTTATCAGAGTAATACGACGTCCCTTTGATATTTATTTGGACTTCCAGGCTGCCAGTTTTCTTTCAAATCTTCCAGGCCCTCACCCTACTGGCTCTTTCTGGGTTTCCTACGCACACAAGAAGAGCTAAATATTTACTAGGCAACAACAATTCATGACCACACCAATCTGGCAGCAAACTGATCCTTGATCGCAAACATCCGTGCCTAACAACATCGATTTAGATATTTATGCGAATGCCAGTATCCATCACTTAGTATCTTAAGAACAATCATGACACGCTTCTCTGGGATTCCTTGGTCTCCCATCTGCATATTGGAGATGAAAGATAACTCGTCATATTGGCAAAACTTTGGCTTTTCATATCATCTGTGTTTGCTGGACTCTTGCTATCATCATGCTGAAAGTTTCAGCTGCAATTGAAAATAGAATGGAAAATGAGGGTCACCTTGCCTTAATCCACTCAAACATGGAAAGAATCCTTCAGGACTTCCATTGATTAACACTGAGAAATGCACTGACGACATGCTCCCCTTATCCATGAACACCGCTTCTACCCAAACCTCATTAACTGCATTGTTTGATCCAAAATTGACCACTCCAATTGGTTGTAAGCTTTCTCCATAGCCAACTTACACAGCAGTCCAGTTTCCTTCTTGTGTCTGTTGTCCATGATTTCATGGGCAATAAGGGGCCCAGCAAGGATTCATTGACCCTTTAAAAATTCTCCTTGAGACAGGGACATTACCATACACAATACTACTCTTAATCTCGTAGCTAGCACTTTTTCAAGAATTTTTAATGTCCCCTCAATCACACTAAAGTGCTAGTAATTTTTTATATTGACTGCCCCTATCTTTTAGGGATTTAAGCAATAATGATATGTACCTTTGTTTATCCTGCCCCTATTATGAAAGTCATCAAACAACTCTTTTTTGATGTTTCAATGTGGTGTCTTATGCTTCCAGCCCTTATAATGGATTCACACCTCTTCAGTGACATGATTTTTGAATTTGTCAGTTCAACTTTGCAATCACTTCCCCAATAATGCAATACCATTAATTATTCTCGAAAAGCTTTCCCATAGATTCCTACTCATTTGACTTTGTAGTATATTTGTGTGACACAAGAACTAGATGCCATTTTCTGTCCAAATGATGCATTTAGAAGGATTTAGAGAATTTAAAGGGGGCAAGCGATAAAACACTTCCTAAGATAACTAATGGGGGTTCGGGAGGACTTATCTAGCTCGTCTAGTGAATGACCTTCTGGTTATATCGAGAGTTCTTCAATCTGATGAAGACAGGAATCTTTTAAGCTCTTTGTATTTCAATATCGTGTTCAATCTTCTTATTACATTTCTGGTGACTGAACCAATTTAAACATGATCTCACCTGATGCTCATGAAGATACTTCTCACCTAGAAAAGAACTCTCCCACTCTCTCTCAAAAACAACTCCTCCCCCCAGGCAACCCACAGTGTACACTTACTATTCGTTCTTCTCTTCACACAGTAACACCTCTTTTCTACTATGTCATTAACCAATAGACACTGTTGGAATGCTGTCGTAGTCGAGGGGGGCTCTGCCAACATCATAGCATGGACTAATGGAACAATGGAGTGCGTTTGATGTCTGGCCTACATATTTGAAGAAATTTAACAATGACTGCTAATTTAAATGGAACTTTTCAGCATTCAGGAAGAGAGTCCAATTAGTTGGTGGACTCCTTGTCAAAAGGTGGAGTAGCTTTGTCTTTATAGTCACTACACAGATATCACTATGACCTTGAACATGAATCATGTTTGTTTATTTTTTTGATGACCCGTGGTCACTCAATTTTTACATTGATTATGAAACCCAAAAAAAAAAAAAAAAAGAAAAAACAATCTGGCGAGAGATGTAATAGTGTCTCCTTGTTTTTGCTTAATGATGACTGCTTGTTTGAGCATCTCTAGAAGATGGGTAGTTTTATTTACTGATTCTGATGTATTTTTTACAACAAAATTCCCTTCAAATACATCCTCATGTCCAACTTCAAATTGTTTGCAGCTACTGCGAAAGAACTGTTAAGCCTGTGGCCTTCACTTTGTAAATCATGTGACCCATCAAACACTACTCCCCTTTATTTTGCTGCTATTCTGGATCACCTGGATGTGGTCAATGCCATCTTAGATACAGATGATAGCTCAATTAGGATTGTGAGGAAAAATGGCAAAACTTCACTTCATATGGCTGCTAGGACTGGTCTTCTCTCTATTGTGAGAGCGCTTCTGCATAGAGATCCAGGAATAGCTTCCATAAAAGACAAGAAGGGTCAGACAGCGCTTCATATGGCTGTAAAGGGCAAAAATATTGATGTGGTGGAAGAGTTATTAAATGCTGATATTTCCATTCTCAATGCTCGTGACAAGAAGGGAAACACAGCTTTACACATGGCTACAAGGAAATGGCGCTCGGAGGTGCTTTTGTTTTTTTTTTTTTTTTTTCTGCTTCAGCTTATTTGATTGTAATTGATCTCTTGTTGTTTATCTGTTCTCTTTTCTTTTCTGAGTATTATTTGCCAATATTGGTATGATGATCTTTGGTTAATTGGGTTGCTATGATTTTGATGCTAGATCAATAACTACATAAATTGACATTGCGGCCAGTCAATTATCATTAAGAACTGAAATTTTTCTGGCATGTTAAACAAGGAAAACCTTATACTTTCTTGACTTGGCCTCTTTTTCTTTCCTTTAGTGCACGCTCTGGTGCATATATTAACTCATGTATAGGTTGATGTTGCTATCACTGGCTGCATTTGTGTGGTTACAATTGGTTCAAGCACATTACTTTTTGGTTTGCGGGTATGCAGTTTCCTTCTGTATGCAATTGCATTGCTTTATGTTGTGAAGTGTTTTGCGAAGCTGTCAAGTTTCCTCACAAATCTTTTTTCTTCCCTTAAAAAATGCAAAATAAATTTACAAAACATAATCGAAAATTGCTGGATGTTTTTTAATTTTATGAATTTATTGTAATCATATCAACGTCGAAATGCATTTGTTCAGAATGAAATGAAAACTGAGGTGCATTGCTTTTCCTTTTTTTTTTTTTAGTCACTAAGGCAAATTACTAGATGTTATCAAAAGAATATGCTTAGTAATATTTATTGTATGCAAGAGAAGAATTGATAAACCTGCACATTTTATAATAAAAATTAGTGTACTCTTTGCGCAGTTTTGTAATGTTCCTCACCAACGATCCGAGGTTGGAGCATAGTCGACATTGAATCTAAAGGATCTACTGCTGGGTAGATACCTTTGGCGGCTAATCCTCTTGATAGTACGGCAGTAGCATCTAAATGTGCAAAACTCACATATACATGATGGCTTAGGCCCAGGAAGCAAACTAACTTTGAACATCATGGGATTATGAAATATATACTTTTGAACACAATGTAAGATGGTGTTATGTGAACAAATGACTATAACTGTAGCTAGTTAATGGCACAAGAAAACTTCTATGTAGGAAATAATGTCTGATTCCTATTTAACTAAATAATCAAGTAAACTTGAAAATTGGAAATGAAATAGCTTATATTGGAAATATCCTAGTCATTTTAAAAAATACAAAATACAAACTTCTAATGTTACTTGACTCTCCATAAGTAAAAATATTGTAAGTAGAAATTCCTGAGGAAAATATTGTGCTATTTTGTGCAGGTAAAATAGATATCAATTGGTCTTGTACCAAGAACAGGTCTTCAAGTCAGCTAAAAAACATAAACTAAATAACTTAACTATATCATGTACACCAATGAAATGGTCATCGAGTTATCTAGACAACATCAACAGAATACCCGAGCAATTAGATTTTAGATAAGCAACTGATATATCTAGATAATCCAAGTAGAAAATTTGCTGATTTAAAATATTACGGTCCAAGGATATGCATGCTAGATCTTTTTGGCCATTTCTGATGCCTCGTTAGCTGTGAATCTATTGATCTTGAGTTTTTCAGGCATGAGGTTTATCGCTCACTGTACTTCTAGATGTGGTAGGAAGTTAAAGAGGCATAAAGCATCAGCCAAGCATCCGTATAATAAAGAGTGATGAACCTGACATATATTGTGAAATCGAGTTTCTTGACCTAGCCCTGACTCTGGTGCTTATCCGGAGCTCATTACACATGTTAGCTGCCTGATATGCACCCCATGCATTTAGTATAATCCATCTACTGGAAGAAAGTGTGTGTTATTGCAATTGAAATCTTAATGCATGAAAGCCCCCAGATTCAAATGCATAATGATTTCTGAAATACTTCCAGTAACCTTGTGAAATTTCCAGTTATCTTTTCAATATAACTAAGGGCACGTTCTGTGGCCGAAGTGGATATGCATACAAGATTGAAAATTTGGTACTCCATCCCCTCAGTATGACTCAATAAATGTGACGTGCCTCATGATCACTTTATGACAAAAAAGTACAGAGAAAGAATACTTTGATGGTAATTTTAGCTATGTACAATACCTCAATAATTATTTTTCTGCCTGATTTGGTGGGATTATTTGGATATTCTCTTTTTATGTGCCAAGCCATAGCTGCTTCTCTTCATCTCTGCTTAGTACGTTAAACAGATACACTAAATTATATATTGATCATATGTTAAATTTTAGGAAATCTCGATATATGCTTGGCCAATAATGAAACGAACAATATTTGTCTTTGTTTTACATAATTTTTTAAAAAATTAAAAAATAACCTCTTTGTTTTTATGCCAAGATATTGCTATTTGGTAGTATTTCGTTTACCATGAAATGATTTTTCATAAGAATTTGTGCCCAAATGTAATTCTAAATGGTGGTTTTCGCTAGGGTTGAAACCACACTCTCAAATACAACCCTTTATGGAAACTGATTATCAGTTTTGTGCTGCAGATGGTGACCTATCTTCTCTCTGACAAATCCATCGATATTAACGCTGTCAATAACCTGAATCAAACTGCCATGGACATTGCTGAGAAACTCCAATATGGTGAATCTGCCTTGGAAATAACCGAGTCTCTGGCAGATGCCGGTGCCAAGACTGCTCGCAATATTAACCAATCTGATGAGGCCATAGAACTAAACCGAACCGTGAGCTCCATAAAACACGAGGTGCACACCCAACTCTTACAAAATGCAAAGACGAACAGAAGGGTATCAGGAATAGCGAAAGAGCTGAAAAAACTTCACAGAGAAGCAGTTAGCAATACAACCAACTCTGTGACTGTGGTTGCTGTTCTTATTGCATCAATTGCCTTCATGTCTATATTCAACTTACCAGGTCAATATCTTCAGAAGGATCCTGATATGGGTCAAGCCACAATAGCTGGGGTCTATGGATTTCATGTTTTCTGCCTCTTAAATGCCGTTGCTCTTTTTATCTCATTAGCCGTGGTGGTGGTTCAGATCACGTTGGTTGCTTGGGAAACTAGTGCCCAGAAGCAGGTTGTATCGGTGGTTAATAAGCTTATGTGGGTCGCGTGCCTTAGCACATGTGGGGCATTTCTGTCAATAGCATTTGTGGTTGTTGGTAGAGATGGCTCGAGCTTCGCTATTGTAGTAACTTGTATTGGGGGACCAATCTTTGTTGGGACTCTTGTTAGTATGTGCTACTTTGTTCTCAGGCAACATTTGGGGAAATGGGGTGATGATTCACAGAGGCGTATCAAGAGAGCAAGTGGAAGCAAATCCTTCTCTTTATCTATCTACACTGACTTTTCAGATCCAGATGCTTATGACTCAGACCACAATGGGATATATGCTCTATAGCCATTTGGCAGCACAAGTTCATGAATACTTTTTGTAAATGAGTAAGTTACTATAATCGAATATGGATAACAATAATACAATCGGCTAATTAACCATGCAAGGAAATTGTGGAGAGTGATGGAGAGAGAGTGGGCCTAACAGGGCCAGGGCCAGATGTGACCCTTTTGCCATCACCATCATTTCATTGGTTGGCAATGACCTCAAGGCACTATCGTTTCCATTTATCTATTTGTATATTTAATGTGGTGTAAATAAAAGGGAAAATACCGTTGTGACTTTTATTTTGAGCTTTTATATCTCAATAGACCCAAATATTCAAAATATAACTCCTAACCCCCTGACTAACTTTGTCTACTTTTAACTATTTTTTAAGTCTTAACAAATATAAAAAAGATATGCTCATTCTAAACCCTTCATCTCTTTACGTGATATATTCCTCTTAAATTTCTCTCTTTCTTTCTCTCTCTAACATTCACCCTAACGGGGGAGAGAGAGAGTAAGAGACACGGGGGACAGAGTAGGAAAATAGGTAGAGAGAGATTTAGGGGAAAATCACGTGAAGAGAGAGACATGATGGTATTTAGAAAGGATGTGTAATAATCCTAAATTTCAAAAAAAAAAAAGAAAAAAGAAAAAACTTTTAAATAAGTGATGGTTCATATGAGCATGATGGTCTTTAGGGACCATCACTACTTTCAAAAGCTTTTACCTGGTTTAAGCTTTTGCTCCTTGCCACGTCTTTTAGTGGACGTGGTTTTTATGTATTAAAAGCGGACTTTTAGGTGACACTTCATACATGAGGTGTAGGCGTTTTAAAAAAAAATTATTTAGGACGAAAGGTAAGACGTCGCCTAACAACTCCTTTCTCGCTCTCCCTCTTACAAACACAGTGAGCTCCTCTCTCTAGCCAAATGTTTATCGGAAGCTCCTTCTCAAATATTTTAGGTAAGTGACTTCATTATCTTGAAAAATAAATGAAACGAAATAATTACTTCTGCTTATAATTATGAATTTTAGGCGCGATAAATTTTATGCGCAAGCGACCTCATTATTTTGAAAAATAATCGTTGTAATAAAATTGTGATATTTTATCTATGATAGAAATCTTAAATGCTGTAAATTCTTAGAAAAATAAATTTATTTATTTTTCTTGTCTATTGTTAGAAAATTTTAGATACTGTGAAATTATTATAAATAAATGTGATATTTTTGGTTTTAGTAAAATTGTGAGATTTCTTTCTATTGTTTTTGAATATTTAGACATTGTAAATTTCATGTGCAAATGACTGCCTTATTATTTGAAAATTGATATTTTTGCAATTGATTATAGCATTGTCTGTGAAATGTTTATTTGCGAATTGACATCCCAAAAATTGTGATAATTCCGTATTCTTGAGTTTCTATAAGAGTTTTTCTATACATATTAGATTGGCAATTATGCTAGAATGTTTTTACGAACTGCTACCTTTCTAAATTTGAGCCCAAAATATTTGACTGGTTATTTTTGAAGTGTTATTAAAAATGATTATTATTAATGGTTTCAGTGAAATTCATATTAATAATTCCAGTGATATGTTGAGTACATGATATTGCTGCTTTCGAATGTTTAAAGGGATTTAGAAATACTTTACGTATGCAAGTAGACTCATCCGGTTCGTCGGTAAGGTATAAGTGGACCTATCCGGTACGCCGGTAGGGACTAAGTGGACTCATCCGGTACGTCGGTGAGGTATAAGTGGACTTACAGGGATTAAGTGGATTTATCTGGGACGCCGATAGGGATTAAGTGGACCCATCAGGACGCTGATGGGTATATAGGTGACCTACTTGGGACGCCAGTAGGGTAAATTGTGAAATCCTTTGAATTATGCACTACTGTTAAAATGTTATATACATTTATATTATTCGGATTATACTTAATTATGCATTTTTGAAAGTGAAACTGTTAATGCATTTCTGTTAATAGATCTCCTTTTTGAAATATTGATAACTTTCAACCATGATTATTTTTACGATTATGATGATCACTTACTGAGTAGCCAAACTCATCAAATTATGGTAAACATTTTTTCAGGATAACTTCGGTTTCATTTTAAGTGCTCGTAAAAATCAACTCTGGAATATATTGTAGTTGTGCTTAAACTTTCTTTTGTTACCTTGTAAGAATTCGCCACTGTAAAATTGTCCTATCAAGAAATGTATATATGTTTTGACTGTCACATCTCAGGAATATCGTATTGTAAATTCTTGGGGTGTGACAATTATGGTATCAGAGCAATAGGTTTAAGATTCTTAAGAAATTTAAAAAGAATGTACTTAAAATCACATTTATTATATGTACAGACCGGGATGAAGTCAAGATCCAGAATAGCTGAAGCTAATATGAAAGAAATTCACAAAGCCTTGGAAAATATGGTTGCTCTAATGCAACATCAGATGGAAAACAACAATCCACCCAAGCAGTTAGTTACAGGAAACGGTGGGAGTAATATCGATCAATTTAAGAAATTGAATCCACCTCCTTTTAAGGGTGCTGTAAACCCACTAGAAGCCGAGGGATGGATTTTGTAATTGGAAAAAATATTCGAGGTAATGGAATGTCCTGATGATAGGAAGGTGGCCTTGGCAGTTTTTATGTTAGAAGGTGAAGCACAACATTGGTGGCGAATGACAAAAGGAGTATTGGTCAAAGAAAATAAACCCTTGACTTGGGAAATTTTTATAGAGGCATTTAATGAAAAGTATTTTCCAAATTTTATTCGAGACAAAAAAGAAATGGAATTTCTGGAATTAATCCAAGGGAACTGGACAGTAGTACAGTACGAGGCCAAATTTACTGAATTGGCCAGGTTTGCATCACATATGATTAACAATGAGGCAAGAAAGGTAAAGAAATTTGAAAGGGGTCTCAGACCAGCTATTAGAAGCAGAATATCAGTCTTAAAATTGAGAACTTATGCTGAAATAGTAGATCGACCCCAAACTGTCGAAAAGGATTTTAAAGATTACCAAAAGACAAAAAATCAGAAAAGTCAAGTTAGACCCATACCATCTAATCGACATCAGTTTGAAAGGGCAAACAAGAAGCCAAGGCTCTTGCCACTTCAAAGCCCAATAAAACAATGTAAAAAATGTGGGAAAAACCATGGATCGAGCCCTTGTTATTGGAATACTGGAGCCTGTTTTAAATGTGGGAAATTGGGGCACCAGATTAGAGAATGTCCTAACTTATAGAGGCAACAGTTTCTAAAGTAGGGAGAGATAGCTCAAAAGCCTCGGATGAAGGGAAGAGTATTTGTGATCACCCAGCAAGACGCTCAGGCCTCAAAATCAGTGATCCAAGGTACTCTTATTATATTCCAAAAAGTAGCTCGTGTTTTGATTGATCCTGGATCTACTCATTCATTTGTGTCACCGCACTTTGCATGCCACTTAAAGGTAGAACCAGAACAATTAGAATACATTCTAGAGGTAGCCACACCGATGGGAAATTCAAGTGACACCAATATAGTGTACAAATCATGTGTAATAAAGATAGCAGAAAAGAAACTGTCGGTTGATTTAATACTCTTAGAAATTCAAGATTTTGATGTAATCTTAGGCATGGATTAACTTTCTGCATACCATGCAAGTATTGATTGTTACAAGAAAATGGTTACCTTTAGTATTTCGAATCAAATAGTATTTTACGTCAATAGTATCAAAGAAGGCTCCCCATCATATTTAATCTCCTGTACTCGAGCTAATTGTCTCATTAAAAAAGGGTGTCAAGGCTTTCTTGCCTATATCAAAAAAGATAGGAAGGAAGAGATAAATTTGGATACCACTGCGGCTATTCGAGAATTTCCAGATGTTTTTCCCCAAGAATTGCCAAGATTACTACCTGATAGGGAAATTGAATTCTCTATTAAAATATTGTCAGGGCTAGCCTCAATTTCTAAGGCACCTTATAGAATGGCACCTGCAGAACTTAAGGAACTTAAACAACAATTGGAAGAATTATTAGATCAAGGTTTTATCAGGCCCAGTGTGTCACCTTGGGGTCCTCCGGTATTGTTTGTTAAAAAGAAAGATGAGACCATGAGATTGTGTATCGATTATAGACAGTTGAACCAGGTGACAGTGAAAAATAAGTATCCATTACCCAGAATTGATGACTTATTTGATCAATTATAAGGATCACAAATGTTTTCAAAAATTGATCTTAGATATGGATACCATCAGCTTAAGATTAAAAGTGAAGATGTTCCCAACATAGCTTGCAGAACAAGGTATGGCTATTATGAATTTTTAGTCATGCCTTTTGGATTAACCAATGCATTGGGTGTATTTATGGATTTGATGAATCGGGCCTTTAAGCCCTTTTTGGATAAATTTATTGTAGTATTCATCGATGATATTTTAATTTATTCCAAGAATCAGAAGGAACATGAGTAGCATGTAAGAATGGTATTGCAAATATTAAGAGAAAAGAAATTGTATGCCAAACTTAGTAAATGTGAATTTTGGCTCGAGTAAGTGACATTTTTAGGACATATCATATCAAAAGAAGGTCTATCAGTTGATCCTTTAAAGGTTGAAGCCGTTGATAATTGGAAACAACCAAGTAAAGTGACTGAAGTTCGAAGCTTTTTGGGATTGACAAGATATTACATAAATTTGTAGAAGGATTTTTTCGAATCGTAACCCCATTAACACAGAAAAATGTCAAATTTGAGTGGACAAGTGAATGTGATGAGAGTTTTCAAGAACTAAAAGTTCGATTCACTTCAGCACTTATTTTAACTACTTCTGAGGGGAGTAGGGGATTTGTGATTTATAGTGATGCTTCACATAAAGGCTTGGGCTGTGTATTGATGCAATATGTGAAAGTAGTTGCATATGTATCCAGACAGTTGAAAGAATATGAGAAAAAATATCCAATTCATGACTTGGAGCTGGCTGCAATAGTATTCTCTTTGAAAATGTAGAGGCATTATCTATATGGTGAGCAATTCGAAATATACACGGATCATAAAAACTTGAAATACCTCTTCTCTCATAAGGATTTAAATATGCGACAGATAAGATAGATGGATTTCTTAAAAGATTATGATTGTACAATCCATTATCATTCAGGAAAAGCTAACGTTGTGGCCGACGCTCTAAGTAGAAAATCTACGGGAGTCTTAGCTCATCTAATGATCCAAGAAATGAGATTGTTAGAGGAAATAGTAGATTGGTATCCGGCTCCATCCATTAATGGTGTGGTAAGTATGATTGCCAACATTAAGGCAGAACCCCAATTAATCCAACAGATTCGATCGGCACAAGAGAAAGACCCTCAACTTATAACAATTGTAGAAGAGGTGAAGCTATGAAAGAGAGACTAATTCTCTATATGTAGTGATGACTTGTTAAGATTCAAAGGTCAGATTTGTGTCCCGAATGATAAGAGTGTGAAGAAAGCTATATTGGAAGAAGCACATCACTCTCGTTATACGATACATCCCGGAAGTATTAAAATGTATCAGGACCTGAAGAAAACTTTTTGGTGGAATAATATGAAAAAAGAAGTAGCACTATTTGTGTCTAAGTGCCTAACATGCCAGCAAGTAAAAGCTGAGCATCAAAGGCCCGCTGGGTTGTTGCAGCCTTTATGTGTGCCAGAGTGGAAGTGGGAGCACATCTCGATGGATTTTGTCTCTGACTTGCCTAGAACAAATTCAGTACATAATAGCATTTGGGTCATTGTGGACTGGCTGACTAAAGCTGCCCACTTTCTGTCGATTCGTACGACGTACACTTTGGATCGACTGGCCCAGTTGTACATTAAGGAAATAGTGCAGTTGCATGGAGTTCCGGTTTGTATTGTATCGGGCAGGGATACTCGATTTACTTCTAAATTTTGAGCTAGGCTACAGTCAGCCATGGGCACGAGAGTCACCTTTAGCACTGCCTTTCACCCTCAAACTGATGGACAATCGGAGAGGACCATCCAAACCTTGGAAGATATGCTGAGGGCCTGTGTGATTGACTTTACAGGAAGTTGGGAGGACCATTTACCCTTGATTGAGTTTGCTTATAATAATAGCTTTCAAGCTAGTATTCAGATGACACCATATGAAGCCCTGTATGAAAGGAAATGTAGGTCACCCATCTGTTGGGACGAGGTTGGTGAAAGAAAGGTTTTGGGACCTATCCTCTAAGGCAAACATGGGCTTCATGTTATCCATAGATTAAGGTGGTAGCAATATGAAAGTAATGGGAGAGGAATAGATAAAACCAGAAGAAATACAATGAAAGTTTAACTTGCTGGTTGCACAGATACTTCCAGTGGCATTTGTGCTATTCCTCTTCGTATGCCTATATCATTTGCAAAAAAACAAAAAAAAGACGCATTCCTAGTTTCATATGAGATATGGTCATAATTTAGATATTTTTTCCCCCCATGTAGAAAAAGCACCGGTTAATGATGCATATATATGTTTGTCTTTTCTGGTGTAGTTCCTGCCATTGGAAAATCACAGGTTGGCTGCTTCGGTCTGAGTGTCTGTTGGCCTGTTTGATTTCCACAACAATTCCCGTTTCTTTATTTTTTAACCATGCAGCCAGTAGTGGTTTATTTTGTAGCATTTTTCCTAATTAACCAGCATCTCTTATCCACTACATGTGATTAGTAGATCTTCTTTTTTGTTGGGATCTCGGTTTATAAAAAGCTTATATATTTGATGGCTTTTGAACCAGACACAGGCATATATCTATCCTTACTCAGGGCTTGCAAGTAAAAGGTGAAATTGGGATCGGAAAATGAATATCTCAGCGAATTATGAGAGCTTAAATTAGGAAAATTCTGGTTCGATGCCCTTCAAACCAGACACAGGCATCTATGGGTCCCTACTCAGGGCTTGCAAGGGTGAAATTGGGATCGGAGAATGAATATCTCAGCAAATTATGAGCTTAAATTAAAAAGTCAATGGTTACTATATACTGGTTTCAAATATAGATGCAACTTTGGGGACATGGGTTGGGAGAGGAAGATATGAACGAAGATGAAATCTTGAGAGATAAAAAAGGATCAGGGGTGGGGTTGGGTAGTGATAGAGAGTAGGGTTTGTATGTTTGGGAGTGGAGATAGGTGGGGTAAAGAGTCAGAAGAGAGTTATGCAATTTTAGAGGGATTTTCAGTGCTGATGACTGAGGGGTATGTTTAGAGAGAGGATTTACGATGCATGATGTATGGGAGGATGAATAGAGAGAAATTCTATGTGGGCATAGTGAGAGATTGGCAATTCGGTTTGGGAAACCAGGCCTGGACTTCCATTTCTGAAAGAGAAGTTTTTATGAAGTTTGTATTCCTGCCTGGGATATACGGTTTCTATGCGGCCAGCCCGCATATTGTAGAAATGCGGGCTTGACAATAAATATATTTTTGTAAGTATAATTTCATCCTAATTTTTAGAGTATATATAATCTTTAACATGGAGATCATGAATATGAAAATAAAAATAAAAATTAAAAACTAGAAATAATAATTATATTAAAAAAACATTTGGACCATCAGGTACACTTGTTTTTAGCTACCTATTTGCTTCCATCTTTAATATGGATGCTTTATACCTTTAGATCGCGTATTATAGAAATGTTGTTCACCTCACATGAAACAATTTTCCTTCTTCTATTTTTCTACTTAAAACTTGATATATTTTTACAATTTTTTCTTTGCTAACTGCAAGGTTTGCCGCCTTGGGCGAGTAGATTCAGACGCACTAGAATTGGTCAGGCCTGACAGGGTGCCAAGCCCGTAGGTCTCGAAAATCGGGGGATATAAAATTTATTTGTTGTTCATCTGATTTGATCTTCAATAACAACGAGACAAACAAATTTCTATTTTACCTACATTTTTAATTTAATTCCAAAATACCCAAAAAACAAACATGGTCTTGAGTTGAAATATTATAATATTTATAATATTGTATCATATTATATTATATATTTATGTCTATTTTATTAATGTAATTTATATTATATACGATATAATATTAATATATATTTATTATATATTGATCACTAAAAAATTATTGCTTCAGGTGCCTAATCATTTTCTCTGAAACCTAATTATGCTTATACTATTTATTTTTTTTATTTTTTTTATGACAAAAAAATAAATACAAGTAAAGTTTAAATATTTTTTGAGTTTTTTGGGATTTTTACAAAAATTATATTTTTCAGAAAAATTCAGGACACTAATCGCCCGATCTAGTCGGAATCGGTCGAACTAATTGGATCGGGCCAAGACCGACTAGTCGGTCCGATCCGTTGTTTTGAACACTGGTTTACACAGACTCAAATCTTAAATAATCAAAGTAAAACCCCTAAAACTCTGCCAAAAATTATAGTAGTCTCAGTAATGGCTTAAAATCTATTTCCACCCCTAATTATGAAATTTAAAGCTAAAAAACAACTAGAGAAAATCTATTTCCACTGCTAATTTAAAGCTCAAAAACAAATTGAGTAGTCTATAAATATTTGAAAATCCTGAAAATAGACCTCAAAATAAGATCTTATAAGATATATTATTTTTTGGATTTGAATTCATTTTTTCCATACATCTCATATTGATATCGAGATGATTAATTAGAGGGACGTTTTGTTCTTTTCATTGGATTTTCGATGCGAACCTTTAATTTAAGATTAAATGCCTTATATAAACTTTTATCTTTTAATAAAAGAATCTTAATAACCTTGTGGATGACCGATACAACAGCTCAAGTAATTGTGATAAACAAAAGAAGAAATTTTTGTTTTTTTGGGGTTATTATTTTGGGAGTCTCTGAGGTATACCCACTAGCTTAGGTAAATGCCTAATGACTTAGATTGAATATGGAGCGATCTGACAATCACAGGTTGCATCATATTTGAATTTTAATTTTTTTTCTACATATCAAAATCATTTGAACTTTGTAGCGTCCATTTTTCTCATTTGTGGTGCACCTAATAAAAACATTTACAAAATAATTTCCAAAAAATAAATTGACTAAAATACCATAAAAAGCTTTAGAGGTATTTTGATCAATTTATTTTTTATAAATTATTTTTTTTATATTTTTATTAGATTTGTCTATTTTTCAAGAATAAACGCTCACTCCAAATTTCAAGCAATTTGAATTTATACAAAAATAAACAAAATTCCAAGATCAAACACGATTGTGATTGCTGGATCGGCTTAAATGCATTTGAAAAATACACTATTTACAAACCTTGAAATATTTTTTTTTCTCATGTCCATGCATCTTGATGTCGAGATAATTAATTTGAAGATATTTGGGCATCAAAACATCCTCTTTTAGTGAAATTTGTGATGTAGGCTCAAATTTGATTGTTTAGAGCCTCGGATCTATATAAACTTTTCCCTTTATTAAAAAGATCATTATTTTTTGTTGAAAAAATTATTTTAATAGGTAATTTAACCATTAAGCAAATGCAAATTTAAAATTTTTACAAAAGTACAATGACATAACGTTTTTTCAAAAAATAGACTGAAAAATTAATAAATCCACCACTCTCTCTATCTTTAACCTTTGTAATTTGAAGGGTTGTGAAGTTTATATATATATATATATATATATATATATATATATAGACACAATATATTTCCTCCCAATGATCTATATTTTTATGTTTTATGCTTTTGTTTAAAACCTAACACCTCAAAATTTATGTCTTTCTCACAAATTTAGTTTCATAAGTTACAAGACTACTCTATTTGTGAATTTGGGCATATATCTCTCTCTCTCTCTCTATATCTCTCTCTCTCTCTCTCTCTCAAAACCATTGAGATCCATGGCTCTCACCAAACTCCTAGACCTAACATCTTCATAAAGTGGAGGAGAGCTCTCACCACAGGACCCATCTCCTCATAATCCACCATAGAAAGATGTGAGATAACTCCAATAAGAGGCAGGTGATCTCAATGACATATTCTTAACAGGGGATAAGGGATGATGGTGTCTAATTTATTGGGTTTTTGTGGTCATTAAATGCCTTATGAGAGCATGTAATCAATATTTGATACAGTGGGAACATAAACACAGTGGGAGTGTGGTCTTTTGTTGACCATACTAGACAAAATCTATTTGACGATACTCAGACTTGGCTTGCGATGTTAGGCTAGTTGAGTTGAAAAACTGATGGTACTTGGGCATAGAACCAAATTGATGAGAATTTTGTAGGTTATCCCTTGATGAGGTCGGAGTTGCCCAGATGAGTAAGCCCAGGGACTGTGTGACCTTTATGTGTGATGATTGGCCTTTAGAGACAAGGGTCAAAGCCTTGTCCTCGAATCATCACACGACATGTACATATGATAGCTGTATCAGAAAAGCGAACCACCTTTCAAGGTAAATCGTATATATGTGTGAGAGATTATCCCTGCGCACCATAGAGATGTTGTTGCATCAGATCTAAGTGACCTTGATTCGTCTCTAGGAGAGAACCTGCAATCCATAGATTGAAATTGAGTCCTATTGCCTATTGGCTGACTATGGTGGCCCAATTATGAACCCCTGCAATGATTTATCAGTTATAGGAACCACTGGGTCAATTTGGCAAAGCAAGTATGGATTACAGTCCACATTAGTAGGTGAAATGTTCCAACAAATTTATAATTCCTAGACCTTGATGGATCTGATTTCTATCAAAATTATTAAGATTTAATTATTTTGATATTATATAATTTTAAGATTAATTGTTTGAATTTTTATGAATCTTTGGATATTTTATTTTTACAAAATGGATTTATAACATAACAAAAATTCAATTTTTAATATTTTAAATATTTAGAGTAACATAAAGTTTGTTTTGTATTTTCTAAAAATCATTTTATAATATTATAAATCACTAAATATGTGGGCCCATTGAGAGCCTATGGGGTCACAACCTTAATTATGCATATAGTGCCATTGAGTGGGGCCCCCATGAGGCCACCTAAAGTGGCATGCCCCACTCAAGGAAACCCTACATACAATTCTTGATCAAACCATCTTGGCTTGGTGATCAAGTTAATATGTTTTTAGTAAGTTTTGTGATTAAAAGTTTGACTATTCAAAAGAAGGAATAAATAAGAGAAGATTCTTCACAGAATAAGAAAGTATGAGATTATTTTTTTATATTCAGTTTTTTATGAGATTAAGTTTAAGAACTAGAGGATAGGGTTCTAGCACTTTCTTTTGAATCACAATGGCTGATTTAAGGAATTGATGACTTATATTTCTTACCCCACAAGTCTCCTAGGATCAGTGGTCTAGATTTAATTTCACCAATGATGGCTAACCCTAAGGAAACCCTAGCCCATAAAAAATCTATAAATAAGAAACCCCTCTCCCATATTCTCTACAAACAATCTCTCCATTCTATCTCTACTCTCTATAAGGGGTACACCCCACTATATATATATATATATATATATATATATATATATATATATATATATATATTGGAAGATACTACAAAACACCTAATAGGCGAAAATGAATAGTGATTTTGCCTACCTTCATCACCGTCCAAAGTTCATCACAGGGTCACGATTGTCCGGTAGTATTTCATTTTTAATTTTTTTATCTACAAATCAGAATGACCTGAAATGTAGAGCGTGTATTCATAAAAAATAGGCGAATCTATGAAAAATATCAAAAAAATATTTTACATAAAAAATTGACGAAAATACACCCCAAAAGTTTCTAAGGGGTATTTTTATTAATTTTGTTTTCGCAAATTATTTTTTTTTTATATTTTTATTAAGTGTGCCTCACTAAGATGTACACACGCTTCAAATTTTAGATCATTCCAATTTATAAAATAAAATAAAAATGAAACATTACCAAACAATCGTGATTGTGTGATGAACTTTGACGGTGATGAGGGTAGGCGACGTCACTGTTCATTTTCGCCTATATATATATATATATATATATATACACCCTAATCTCGGCTGAAAATATTATTGATAGGTTGAAATGTCCCAAGAAGACTACCCGTGTATTTGAAAGCATTCATGCCACTAGTACCCCATCTCCGTAAACATAGCCTCCATCAAACCCTTACTGCTCAAAATGGATTGAGGGCATCAAGAGGTTGAATAAGGCGAGCCAGACCTAGAGCAGCCTAATTATGAAGCATTCAAGAGGAAAGGCTCTAATGTTACCTCAACGAGTACCAAAGCCCTACCAAAACTCCAACAGCAAGGTACCAAAAACATCCAAATCACAGCCTAAGCGACCTAGGACACCAAAGGCCTGAATCTCAAGCCCCCATGTCCAAGCCACAACAGGATCCATTTTCAAGCCAGAACAGGATCAAGATGCCCGTCGGCAGAGCCAATGCCACTAGTGCCATTTCCAATAGTGTTAGATCTCGAGCAACCGAGACACAGCCTGACCGAAGTGACTGATGTGACCGACTGACATGTCAGTCCGTACCCACCGTCGTTGCAGACCCATACTAACATGTCCGTTGTCAGTACAGAGCAAGGTTGTCGATTTTTTATTGGATGATGATTAGAGGTAAGTACAACCAAGATGACTGGTACCCAACGACATTCGAAATGTCGCTGGAGCTAGTCGGAACTGCAAACTGCATTTGACAAAATCTGAGCAATCAGAGCATGCCATGTCCTGAAATGTGCCAGCGACAGTTTGTCACTGGCTCCATTGCCAGTGGCGTCGGAATCTGACAGATCATATAGATCAACATTAATGAGCAATTAATTTATACTGATTGTCATTATGGAGATAATTAATGACTTGGCGCCAGTCCAACCAGCTCCAGCGCCATTCCAAATGGTGCCGAAGCTCTAAAGACACAAAATTTTGTACAAAACTGGATACAAGCTGTCATGAGTTCATTTCGCCTATAAAAGGCCCCCTTCACCTCAATGAAAAGGTCCGAGATTTTAGTAACTTTTGTGCCTATGCTATGCCCAAAAATTTATTGATCTTAAGCCCAAGCTTGAGCTTGAGAGAAGATCCCCTTTGAACAACTCTCATCCTACCAAACCTTTTAATCCAAAGCTACAAAGACAAACCCCTTCAAGCTACACTTCAAACTGAAGGCGGTCCGGATAATAAGATCTTTCGGACTCCCTTCTTCCTATTTTCCACTTGCCTCATTAAGAACCAAGAAAATTCGGATTGATTGTGCAATGTACTATCTGAATCGGTGTCGGGTTTGGGGGTCGGCCTACATGTCGTTTTTCTCCTCCTTGCTCTCTTTTATTTATTTTCCTGAGATTTATTTTCGTGCCTCATTTACATTTATGTTGCTTTCATCTTCTTCTTTATCTCTTGATATATTATTTTCCTTTGCTCTTAATTAACATTGTATTTATTTCTTTTTAGTAGATTTGTTTGTTCTTTATTGTTTTCTCTCGTTTTTGGCATTTTATTTAATGTAATATTTATGGTATTAGGTTAGTTGTATTTACTGTCATTTTTTCTTCTTGTTAGTTTGTATTTATTTCTTTTATCTTTGGCATTTATTTCCTCTCCTTCCCTTGGTGGTGTAGATTCTCTTTTCTCATCGAATCTCTTTTATATCTCACTCTTCTCATTAAGTGATATTCATTTTTTTCTTGAGAGCATTTATTTCTAATTGGGACTTTTGTGTTTACTTCTCTTCATCTCTTTACTATTATTAATGATGGGGTAGATTTCTCTTCCTCATTTTCTTCTTCATTCAATAGTGATATCATTTCCTTTTATGGTATGTATTCTTCCTGATTTGTTATGTTGGAGTCTTTTCTTGTTTTCCCACTTTTCTTAGCATAGATTCTTTATCTTCACTTTGATCTTTCATCTTCTCTATTTACTAATAGTATTTTTACGCCTTGCTTCATCTATTTCTTTGATTAATTGTGTTTACTCTTCTTCCCCCTTATTAGTATAATGATATAGATTCGTCCCATCTCTTATGCATTCTAATCTAATGCTTGTCAATTCTTCTCTATTATGTTTTTCACCCTAGTTAGGCACATTTTATTTAATTTTCTTTTCTTTCCCATCATCTTATGATGTGAATATCATCTTCCTCACCTCCCGCACTCTCATCATCTTTTATATTTATTTTATCTTTCTCCCTTATATTTTATTCAATAGCTTGGTCCCTCATCTTCTCTTCTTGTTAGTTTTTGTTTTTCTTGATCTTCACTATCTTCTATTAGGGATTTGTATTTACCTATTCCCCATTCTGCCTTATTTATGAATCATTCATTACTTCTCTCTATCTCTTTCACCTTAACTCTCTTTCTCATGCTCTTTCCTTTCATTTATTTCTTCTATTTATTCTTGTTACTTTTGTTGCATATTATTTATTAGTATTAGTCATCTTTCACTCTCATTTCTTCTATTTTACTTTTGCTCATGTTGTATTTTTATCTTTATTCACATTTCATACTCACATCTCTCTGTCTCGTCGATGAGGATTTCATCATTTTCCTTCTTCGTAACCATGTACGTATTTCCACTCTCTTATCTCTCTCTTTCATTTAATGTCATGCATGCGTAGATTAGTTTTATGTACTTATCTCCATTCTTTTTAATTTCTTATTTTTCTTGCATTTAGTTGTTAGATTCTTTACTCATGCTTACTTGCATATTTATAGTTTAGTTGTATATTTGTAGTTTTCTTCTTTCGCTCTCTTCTTACATCTGTTTTCTTAAAATCTTCCTCTTATCTCAAAAACATTTTCTAAAATCTTCTTGGTTGAGTCCAAGGTTGAGAAAGAAGAGAAGCCGGCTTTGCTGGTGATTCGAAAGGGATAAGGTCTTAGAACCCGATTCTTCCCCTGAGCGTAATTTCACGGGACCTATACTCTACCAACTCATTGATTTGTTTGCACCCGAAATCAAGGAGGGGGCGTAGTCCCCTACGCGTAATCTCGAGTATAAACACTCTCTCTAAAATATTTTCTCTCCTCTCTCATAATATCTTAAGGGGGTCCACGCCCCACTTAGGTTTGCAAAGATGGGCACACCTCATAGTTCATAAGATAAGTCTTAAGCCTTGGGCCATAATAGCTTCACATGCTCTCATATTGTGTAGGGTAGCCTTCCCATACTTAAAGGATTTGAGATTAACTATTGATCTCGTATGCCATTGGAGCAAGAGATTCTGTGTGGGGTGTACTACACCTAGTTGAAGTAATCTCCTGCATCTTTCCTTAGTGCTTTGTGGTAATAATTTTTGTGCCTTTTCTTATTCCCATAGTATTGTGTTACTTTTTGTTTATTCAATAACATGAGCTGTAATAGTAGTAGCAAGAGGAACCCACTTGTATTTATTTGTTTATTTTAAGTGATTTTTATTATACTTGAACTATTATAGGTGATTTAGTCAGTGATAGGGGTGGCAATGGGCCGGGTTCAGCTGGACCTGGACCCAAACCCTAGGTTTTGGACCCATACGCGACTCGTCTGGTTAAAAAATTGGACCCATACCCATACCCGTCAGGTCTCGGGTCTATCCCATCGGGTCCTTGGTTATGACCATCACTATGACCTCCCATAAGATCACAATCACCTCCCATAAGATTTCAAGCCATTTGATTTGTCGTTTAATAGCTACAGATGATTATGAATTCCTATTGTATATGATCCTTAATACACCTAAACGAATAGGGCTTGAAGTATTTTATCTCCAACAGTTTACGGGTACGGGTAGGGTCCAATTGAACTTGGACCCAGACTCGAATAGTGTTCGATTTCAAGTTTTGAACCCAGATCTGACCTGCCTGTCCAAAAATTGGACCCATACCTAGACCCGTGTCGGATATACCCACCGGTTTCGAGTCCATTGCCACCTCTAGTCAGTGAAATAAAAAAAAATTAAAATGGTATACATTGTGCTAGATCACCTTGTCCTACTTTCATTAATATCAGAGCTAGATCTACTTGCTACTTTATTTCGTTTATTTCACTATTTTTGGTGAGTTGGAAATGAGATATAAGAATGCCAATGGTTTTTGTAGTAAAGTGATACACCTCCAGATGAATTATTGGCACATTCAAATACTGAAAAGGCACTCTGCAGAATGACGTATTTTGTGATGTTTTGGAGTACTGATATGAAGAAGATAATGAAGTATTTATCTATTGCATAATTCAACGATATTTTATGTTTTAGATAGTAGGATCTTCTTTCAAAATTTCATTTGGAGAACCTAGGGGAATTGAGTGTTCTAGACTCATCAATAAAAGATGTTATACAAAATCAAAGAACTATCTAATGAGTTCTGTGAATTGTTTCACTAATAAAAAGATCTTATTTTTGGATAAAATTTGACGGTAACTCATAAAATTGAGTCTACATTCAAAAAAATAATAATTTCATAATGAAAATCCTTGTGGTTTGAAAGACATGGTCATCTAAATGAATAGTATACAATTGTTGTTTTCTGCAACAAAAAATGTTTCAATGACTTGTAAGTTGTGATTTTATTTTTATTCTTAACTGAATGTTTTAAGAACCACATTATGTATATAAACTGCCATTTTGAGTCTAGTTTCTAATAAAAATTATTGGAGAGAACAATATTATGGGAAATAACTAATAAATATTTTTTATTTGAGAGAGGTCATCTTAAATTTCTGTAGTTTGGTGTGTTCACATTGAGATACGAATATTTATATTTATCAAGCCTACTTAATAGAGTTATATGAGGCCTGTAGAAACATATATTTGTTCATTTTGTGTCTACTTTCAAACAAAATAGGTTTGAAAGGAAAACTACATGAGGGTAGAGAGGAAAGGAAATTTTGCTAGATATTGTTCATCCTAAAATTTTGTAGTATGACCTGTTTTTGTGACATGAATGTAAATTTTTTATTTCTATGAAGAAAAATATTATTTGGGATGCACACTATGATTTCAAAATTTTGGTTTTAGTCTAGTTTTCAACATAAAATCTTTGATGAAGAAATTCTTTGTGAATTGAGAGAAACAATTATTTTATTAAGATGTGCGCAAGTTGATTTTTTGTTGTGAAAACTATATTAATGCCACTAAATCCTAGACTCACTAAATGATGTGATTTAGAAATGGAACTGAGCTTTATTCTGTATTTTTTAGTATATTTCAATACTCCCAAAGTTTCAGAGATAAACTCTTTTTGAGTTGAGAGATATCATATTTTTATCATGGGATGCTCATCTTCTATCCTGCAATAAATTAAAAGATGTGACATATAGAGACACATCTATGTATTCCCCATAATGGAAGTTTTTTTTAGGCTCATTCAAAAAATTTTAGTGTGCCATGAGTATGGGTTATAATCGGAAAACTTCAGAGAGATATAATAGAAAATTGACGAGATATGACACTCTATGTGAAGAGTGCTCAATTTGGGAATTGCTTGAAGAAGAAGAAACACAATACCTGTAAAATCATCTTAGTTTCTACTTACAATGAAACGAAGTGTAGAGACTTAGTGATAGTATAGAAACCCTACGATCAGTGGAATTATCGAGATTGTGACTTTTGGTGTGATGACATGAAGAATAGCATTTCTTCATATATATAAGGGAGAATCCAAAGGCCAAAGAGGTAGATGCTTCATTGATATGTAAAAGATAATTACGAAGTGCTTCTGTATTAGTTGTGTGCTATTCCAAAATTAAAAAAAAATTATCAACAAGCAAAAGCAAAGAATCAAGAAAACCCATGTATCATACTACATGGTTTTGAGGTGTAAAATATATCCCACATTACATGGTAAAGTCATATAGGGAAAGATGATTAAATACCTTTTTATTTATGTTTTATATATTGCTTTGATTTATATCTTGGTTGTTTGTTTATGAATATGAATTGAGTGTATGGACATTAAGAAATAAGGGCTAACAAGTTTGAAAGAGACAGTTCTGTTTTTAATACCCTGTGATTTAGTACATCCTTGTGCTTGTATGAACTACTTAAGGTAGTAATACTTATGGAGATGTGATTTGATCAAGGACAATTGATCTAAGTATCAAACGTGAGAGATGGGTGTAACTTATTCAAATATGTACGCATGAAGGGAGTGTTCTAATGGAACTGGTCTTAGTGACCATCTTCCCAATAATGTCCAGTAATATGATGTGTTGCATGTGATGATCTTATGATAAGGTCTCCATATTTTCCAATAAGAAGTGTTTTGTTAGGTTTTGATAATCATTATCTAATCATGCTTTAATTTAGAAAAAATCATAAGATGAACTTTATAATTTGTTTTTGTCGCTATAAACATGACTTGGTAAGGAATTAAAGGTGAATGCGGTAAAATTATTTATGAAGACTAAACACGTATTTTAAAATTAAATTGGATCATTTGTGAAAAATCTACGTTTATGGATATGGTTTTGAAAAACCCCTATAGTCTTGTGAGGTCCAATAAGTATTTATGAAAGTCATTTAAAACCACCATGCTATTTTCTGACTATTGCTTGTGAAAATATACCAAGTCAAGAATTTTTCATATAAGGAAAAACATTGGTTCTTCAAAGTATTTTTCGTACATGTGAGAAAGTGTCATTTATTTATGCACTGTTTTTAAATTCCCATATGTCTTGACTCATGTTTCATAGTATCGAGTTTGTGGCCTATTTTTAGTTCCATAGAATCCTCGATTATCTAATACCATGAACTATAGGGAACGTCATAGAAGGGCCATCTTGGTGGGGCTCCTTCACACATGCTGTGTGAACTAGATAACTTGGTATGTATGGGTTTACTACCAAGAAGACTAGTGTGGTTGAACCTTTATGGTTCATGAAGGTTTTGCATATTGTGAAACCAACGGGCATTGAATTATTTATTTTTTGCATAAGGTATACTATAGTACCTCATGATATAAGCATAAGAATTCAGTGAATGTATATGTTATATGTGCTATAATTGAGTGGGAGTTGCTATAGTCCCATGATTCTTTTTAACCGCTTGGATATACAGATATACAATTACTCTATCATAAAAGATCCATATAAACTCAAAGTTCCAGTGGGTGCGCCTGCTTGTGTTTGATGGGCTAGCTAAAACAATATACTGCAATGTTGTTCACCTATGGAATCCGTATGTTTGGCGATAGTTGTATGGAAACATAAAGGAGAAACTCTATTAAAATCTTTTGAGCCCTTGAAAATATAACCCCATGTGATAAGGGTACGTGATGATCTTTTGTGACAACAGATCCATGATTCTCGATGCGACATGAAAAATGGACTACAACCACGTTCGCAATAAGATCCGAGTAGCAAAAAGAAAGAGGCACTGCCTCTATAAATTTTTCGTGAAAGGATTGATGGCGAAAGCTAAGATTAATGTAATGAGAGAGAATAAGTGAAAAATGTTTGAAAGAGAGATTATAATTGCGGGATCAAAATGTGACGAAGAGAGATTGTAAGGCCTTCAAAGGCCAAGTGAGAGATGTTGAGTTTTTGTGGCCATTATAGGCCTTATGAGAGCATGTAATCAATATCTGATACAATAGAATATAAACACAGTGGGAGTGTGGTCATTTGTGAACCATACTAGGCAAATGCTCTTTGCCGATACTTAGACTTGGCTTGACATGCTAGACCAATTGAGTTGGGAAACCCATGGTACCCAAGCATAGAACTAAACCGATGAGGGTTTTATGGGTTATCCCTTGATGAGGTCGGAGTTGCACGGATGAATGAGCCAAGAGACTGTGTGACCCTTGTGTATGATGGTTGGCCTTTACAGATGAGGGTCAAAGCCTCATCATTGAACCATCACAGATCATGTATATATGATAATCCTATTAGGAAAGCGAACCATCTTTTAGAGTGAAGCATGTATATGATTGAAAGATTACCCCTATGCACCATAGAGTTGTGGTTGCATCAGGTCTAGATGACTTTGGTTTGTCTATTAGGGAGAACTTGTAGTCCATAGACTGGTATTATATCCTCTTGCCTATTGGCTAGCTTTGGTGGCCAAATTATAAAATCCTGCAGTGGTTTGTGGGTCTTTGGAACTGCTGGGTCAGTATGAGAAACCAAATGTGGATTACAGTCCACAGTGGAAGGTGGAGTGCTCTAGTAAATTTATACTTTCTAGACCTTGATAGATCCGATTCCTATCAAAATTATTGAGATTTAATTATTTTGATATTATATAATTTTTATTAATTGTTTAAATTTTTATAAATATTTGGATATTTTATTTTTATAAAATGAATTTATAAATTAAAATAAATTCAATTTTTAATATTTTAAATATTCAGAAAAACTTAAAGTTTATTTTGTATTTTCTAAAAATGATTTTATAATATTATAAATCACTAAATATGTGGGGGCCATTGAGAACCCATAGGACCACAAGCTTAATTATGCATATGGTGCAATTGAGTGGGGCCCAAATGACGCCACCTAACATAGCACGCCCCACTCAAGGAAAACCTACTTACTAATTATTTATCAAGCCATCCTCGCCCGGTAATCAAGTTAATATGTTTTAGTAAGTTTTGTGATTGAAAGTTTGATTATTCAAAAGATGGAATGATTAAGAGAAGATTATTCATAAAATAAAAAAGTATGAGATTATTTTCCATATTCAGTTTTTTATGGGATTAGGAAACTGGAGGGTAATGTTCTAACACTTTCTTTTGAAACATGATGATTGATTTAAGGAATGAATGACGCATATATCTCACCCCACATGACTCATATGATCAAATGTCTAGATTTAATCTTATTAAAAGTGGCTAACTCTAAAGAAACCCTAGCCCATGAAAAGTCTATAAATAGGAGACCCCTCTCCCATATTCTCTACATACAATCTCTCCCTTCTCTCTCTACTCTCTCTAAGGGGCACGCCCCACTCTAGAATATCTCTCTCTAAGATCTTCTCTGTCCTCTCTCATAATATATTAAGGGAAGCCGCACTCTACCTAGCTTTGCAAATAGGGGCACGCTCCATAGTTCATAAGATAAGGCTTAGGCCATGGGCCATAGTAATTCCACATGCTCTCATATTGTAGGGTTTAGCCTTAAGCTTTCTTATACGTAGATGATTTGAGATTTGAGCATTGATCCCATGTGCCATTGGAGGAGGAGACTCGGTATGGAGTGTACTAAGCCCAATTAAAACAATCTCTGACATCTTTATATTGTGCTTTGCGATATTTCCTTTTATACATTTTTCTTATTCCCATATCATTGTTTTACTATTTGTTTATTCAATAAGAGGATTTGTAATTAGTAATAGCAAGAGGAATCCAAATTTATTTATTTGGTTATTTCAATGGAGTTTTATTGTACTTAGGTCATTGTAAGTGATCTAGTCAGTGAACTAAAAGAAAAATTAAAATTATATACACCATGTTAGATCACCTTATCCTACTTTCATAATTCCACCATACCCATGAATGAACAACCCATCATACATCATGGCATGGATGGATGAGGAACCATCCTTAACATCTTCTTTAGACCCACGAGAGATTTCAATATCATCAAAACCTAGTGCACCTAGACTCGGCCGAGTGCCGTGTTACTCGGCCTCACCCTATGGGCAAGGCAAGTTGCCATTTTTTATGTCTATGTTAGAACAAATTGTATATGGATACTTTTGGGGAGCCTTTATTATCATTTGGTGATATTGTTGCCCAATATTATGAGTATCTCCCCCTAAGAGTTTTTTTTTCCCCTAATTGCTCTCTTGCCCGACAATGACAACACTGGACAAAAGGGATAACAGTTATGTATGTTTAATACCTGGCTAGAGCGCATACCTGGTTTATGAAATTAGAAACATAAAAAAAATGAACTTTTACAAGGAGGATGGTGTATCAATATTTTTCCCAGGCCATCTGTACCATCATCCACCACTAACGTCCTTTTAGTTCATGAATATTTATTTCTCTCTCCGTCTTGGTAGCGGTATATATATGAACAACTCTTCCTCTTCCTAACTGCAATAATGCCTTTCAATTTCTCTCTCTAATCTCTGTTCTATCAAACAAGAAGAAAAAGAAATGATTGGCTGGAAGGGAGGAGAGATTATTGAGGGTTAGATTGATGGGGAAGCAGATGATCTAGGAGCTCTTTTTTAGAGAGAAAATTTTTGGATTTCACAAAGTGAGAGGTCTGCTTCAAGGGGAATTGACTTGAGAGAGAGAGAGAGAGATTGAGGTGAAGGACCATTGATTTGAGAAGATAGGCTTAGGGGTACCGATTCGAGCAGCTCGCAGAACAAGGGGAGGAGAGAGAAGAGGAATGTTTGCTTCTTAGAGAGTGAAAGAAGGCATTCTTGAGGTGCGGGTCTCATATCAATGACAAGCTCAAGAGCTTCAGCCGCTGCGTCAAATGGCTCAACGTCGATCAATCCAATCGATGGCACACCTTCGTCTCATGATGCGTCTTTCTGTTGATGGTTGTGGCGGTCCAGGTTGCTTCACCCCTTATTCTCTCAAACTCTCATTGCAATTCCAATCACATAATATGGCCTTGTTAGTCATAATAATAAATATCAATAAATAAATAGATAAAATCAATAAACAACTTACTTGGATCTGTTCTTAAATCATACGAGTGACTTAATGTCCCATCCCAAAACCTATAGACCAAGCCATTCGATGATATGCTCCATTCATAATCCTCTTTGGTGAGTCTCATTCACCTCCTTTCCACCCTTCTCTATATATTACTGTCTTATGAGCGGATAACCTCTTTTCATAGAGTTCACATTTTGGTTTGTAACTCTTGCATTCATGGTCTATAAGGGCTAAGATCCAAGTATAAGTCCGGCCTTAATTTCTTTAAGTGCAGCTAATTAGGATTAACAAGTTGCCACCAAACTGTTAATCCTATACAATGAGCTAAACCTATCATTAGTTCACTAATGACTCACATAATAGAATGTCATCCAAATATTCCTACAATTTGATAAAAGATATTTAGAAATTAAATAAATTTTGTATATTTGTAATGTAGAAAATATAATTCTTACAAGGAATCCAAACACATCACTGGGTTTTCCCTTTAGTACATCTTATTAAAGCTAAAAAATGGATCTAAATATATGGCATTGCCTCATGTTAGCCACATGAGATTTCACATATACTACAATATGGCTTTTGTACTATTATTGAAAACTAAATTCTCCAAAGAAAAGGGCATCATAGGCCACATTTCCAACAGGCCTTGCACCTTTCTCTCTCTAGTTGCAGCCACCTCTTTCCTTTCTCTCTCTAGTTTTTGCGTAAGTATGTTGAGATGCTTTTTCTTTCTAAACCACTTGTGCCTTGGCAATGAGAAGGTCTGACTCATCTACACCGCCCAACTAAGTGTTTAAATGATCTAAGTAAAGTATAAAACATACATCATGGTTATCCCTCATGTCCAGTGTTGTCATTGCCGGATAGGAGGGCAACTAAAGAAAACAAAAAAACAAAAAAGAAGGCACGAGAGGGTGGTTCTCGTAATATTGGGCAAAAATATTACCACATGGTAAAAAAGGTCCCTGAATAGTGTTTGTATATAATTTGCTCTAAAAGTTATCTTATCTGGTCCATGATATGGTGGTTTGTTGCAGTGGCTAGTGTTACTTAGATATGTGTTGGCACTTCCAGGCACAAAATAATATAATAAAAATAAGGGAAAATATCTTATTATTCCTTATTTTTAACTTCTATCTCTCACCAGATTCAAGAATTGAAAATATTACTTGTAGGCAAAAGGATTTCATCTTTTCTATCTTCCAACCCCCTAACCCCTTTTGACCATGTATTATTATTGACCTCAACAACTTATGAAATGACTCTATCTCTCTCTCTCTCTCACGTCATCGTCTCTCTCTCACATCATCATCTCTCTCTCTCAAAAGTCCATCTCTCTCTCACACACACACATCATCGTCTCTCTCTCTCTCAAACCTCCATCTCTCTCCTTAAAACTCAAACTCCATCTCTCTCACACACATAAGAAGTTTGCTTGTGTTTGAGCTCAAGCTAAACCCCGTGGTTGGGAAACTTATCGGGAGGTGAAGAGAGAGAGATGAAGTTTTGTCATTTTAGTATTTGTTTGGGTAAAAATTTTATAGTCTAAGAGGTCCAGAGGGTTGTAAAATAGAAAAGATAGAGACATTGTGCTTACAAGTAATATTTTCGATTCTTGGATCTCATGAGATATGGAAGTTAAAAATAAGAGATAAGGAGATATTTTTTCTAAAAATAAATATAATATAAAATCTTGGGGTTTGGACGTTGGGCCACCTATCTAAGACACTGTGTAGATGAGCTTATGGAAAAAGTACGGACATTATATGATTGTTTTAATTTAAAGAAAAATATCTAATGGTATTTTTGATGTATTGGATTTTATGTTGAGGTACAAAATACTGAACAACTATCTCGAACACTTGGGTTGGTATCTATGTATTTGGGATGACACAACAATTATGTGTGACACAAGCCCATTAGCATTTCATGGCAAGCATTTTATATTTTCCTTCATTAGCATCATCTTAGGCGTTTTGTTGTTTTTCTGTGAGATTTTTGCATTATTTCTTTCTCTCTCTTAACGTAGGAACCTTAAATTAGGTGCACCGCAAAATCTTGTTAAAAGAAGCATTTCTGCGTGTGAAACTTTTATGATAATTTATTTTCACCCTTATTATGAAACTTAAGTTCCAAAAATTATGTAGATGTAACATATCTATAAAGAGTAATGATCTTATGGGACCTTCCTACGTCCATGTGTGTAGACAATGTCCTAAAATGTATTAATATTAAGTAATTTGGATTTGGGAACAACGGAGTAGACTGCTCCCTTTGCTTCAAAATCCCTCTTGCATATCTCACACACAAACGCATTGCTTGGGCTCATCTATGTCTATTGGCTTCGAGATCTCTCTCCCTCTCTATAGTTAGTTGTACTCTTAATCTTCTTTTTCAAGAGATCTAGTTCAGGAACTGCTGGAGGCATTCATCTAGACGTACTTCAAGATCTAGATCTACTTCGAGATCGTCATTTTAAGATCCTCTGTTTCACTCGAACTGTACTCTATACGGATGGCAGTGGGTATGGCCTGCCCCGTGCTTTGTCCCTGTGGCTAGAGGCCTGGCCAGCAGCGAGGCTTAAGCTCTGGTATTTGAATTATTAGCGGCTTTAGCTCTAGTATTTGAATTACAGGACAGCTATTTAAGTTTTGTAAGTTTAGAAAGAGAAACGAAGAGACGAGAGAAAGACGGTAGTCTTTGCGGTGACATGGGTTTTCCCAAAGAAGTTCTTCCATGCCTTCAAATGCTGTTTTCGCCTCCAACACACGTATTTCTCTCTCTTGTTTCTCACTCTACGGTCTCTGTTCTCACGAAAATTTCCTGAAAGTTTGCTTCTAATTGGTTTATATCTAGAGAGAGAAAGTGGATCAAAGAAGGATGTTGTGTCCATGCTGCAGGAATTGCATCCGGCTTTACCCCATTATACAACCCGATAAAGACCCAATAAAGAAGAGCCCAGCTTTAACAGAGCTTGTTTATCTTCTTGTTGTCCGTTTTCTTTCTCTAAAATGCTTTGCTTTCAGAACGATTAAGATAAGAGATGCTAACTGAATGGACAAAAACCAGAGGGCACTGTCCTGGTAGAAAGGAATAACCCAAAAGGAAGCTAAAGCACTGATCTTGCTTCTTTCTGCAAATTTGGAAATGAAAACCCCAACCAGACCCTCAAATCAGCCAGAATAACTGGTACAGAAGCCAATTCCATGAATTTCTCTTCTTAATTCGTGACCAAATATCCACAATGAGGGCCTTAGAGCCGCAAATTCAGTAAAACCGATATCCCGCATCAGAGAATTCTTAATGCCCTAATTCTAATCCGTAACACCATTTGCTTTTCAAGCAACACCAAATAACATGATATAAGATATTTCAAGAGCCAGGAAACCTATAAAGCGTTGCCTTTGTTAATAAAATAGTAACATTTGAAACAAAATAAAAAAAAATGCAGAAATAAAAAAAACATGGAATTGAGCTTACAATGGAATAACAGGTGGATCCATGGAAATTCAAGAGCATTCCAAACAGAAGAAACCGCCTGTAAAAAGTGGATATATATACAGGATAGAGGATTTTAAACTCCATCCATCGTTATGATTAAGTAAATATGATGTGCCTTATGCACGACTTTATGGCAAAAAGGTCCAGACAGAGAATAAATTGATGGTAATTTTATGCTATCAAGAATACCTCAATAATTATTTATCTGCCTGATTGGTGGGCTTCCATCTTAGTGGGGACCTGGCAGAATTCCACGACACCGATCCAGCCACGAGGCAATAGAATCTGTGGTCGCAAAATTAACTGGATATGGCTTGAGATGCGGTCAGTTTTAATTGGGCAAGTCCCGAGCGCTAAAAAAAGTATTCAAAAGATAAAAAATTATATCTATTAAAATATAAAAAATATATAATAAATTATTAAAACAAAACATATTAAGTTGAAAATTATTGAAAAAATGGATTTTAACGAATCGATTTTTTAAATTAAAGTAAGTATTAATGATTAAAAGAATTTTTAATCATCACCATAATGTAAAGAATATTAAAAAATGCATTTAAAATCAAATTTTTTATTTTTTAAAATTTATATACATTTTTTTAAATATTAATCGATCACCAAAACTGCTCAAAATTAAAACTTATCATATTATTTTTTTGATTTTTTATTTTTTTTTAATATCACCAAATGGGGCTCACTCAACTTAGGGCTGACCTATTGGTGTCTGTAAAAAGGTTCGAATTTCCTTACCCTTAGCTGTTGCTTTCGCGAAGAGGGGTCCCTTACATTGCTGTTGGTGCCCGGTGATGTAACTTTTCAATTGTAATTTCATTTTATCAATAAAGATTTTTAACATTAAAAAAAAAAGAAGTTGGAATCCTCTTTCTATTCCGTCTAATGCCCAATCAGGAAAACGTCACTTCCTGACGATATTGTATCTCTCCGTCGGGAAAGATTCGCGATTTTCTTTTTTATATCCTAAGCCTAGCTACTTCTCATCATCTATGCTAAAATACATTACACATATATACATTACACAGATATATCAAACTATAAACAATGAAAAAAGTTTATATAAAGTTGCAACCTTACATCTACAACTACGGATGCATCTCAAAAATCCATTGGAAAATATTGTTTTAATGTTGAAAAACCCTTTGATTGATTATCTCGACATCGAGATGTATGACCATGAAAAAAAAAAGAGATTTTAAGTCTTAGAAATAGTGCATTTTACAACATATTATCTACACCGTCCATTTTCAAGATTTTCATATGTTTAAAGATCTACTTGATTTTAACCATTTTTGAAATTTTAAATTTTAAATTTGAAATTTTATAATAAGATATAAAAATAGATTTTGAGATAACCTTAAAAACATTTTACATCAAAATTATATACCATGATAAAATTTGAAGGCGCACCTTACCTTTATAGCTACGGGTGCATCGGTATGCCAACTACGCCTTTTAACTATCTACTAATCATAAGTTAAGTTTTAAAAAATCTTATGCTTGACCAATAATGAAATGAATGTTTTGTTTTACATGATTTCTAAATTTTTTGAAAATGACTATTGTATGAAAATAGAGCGAAGCTAAGATGATGAACTTTGGTAGTATCATCAATGAAGACTGGAATCGCTCGATTCAGATAGTGGTTTTGGCTAGGGTTATAAATGAAGGTTTTAAAAATTATGAATTTAGATCGGTCATAAGAATCACAAAGTATCCAATTCCTATCGTATTTTGAGAACCGACCGGTACACCGGTTGTATCAAGAGCTGATCAATTCTATCAAAACAAAACTAGCCAACTCTTCGTTGAGCTGCTCCAAATCAATCAAGGTTGTTGGTATTGCCTTGAATTGATCCACATCAATCAAGGTTGGTATCGTGTTCACTACATGTGGATGTTTAAAAGGTGCACAAGCACTTTTTAACAATTCAGATTGAGCCATGCTTATCCAAGGGCTAATGATGAATCTTGTTTTTTATTTTTTATTTTTTATTTAAAAAAAATATTAATATGAAATTTTGGTTTTATATCCATTTTTATAATAAGATTGAATCAAATTAATAAAAAATATATTGAATAAAAATATTGATCAAAAAAATTTAGGAGCATTTTAATCATTTTTATTTAAAATATTTTTTAACTATTTTTATTTAATCATATTTATAAAAATATATCTAAACTCTAAAATTCAGATGAATATATTATTTAAATAAAAAAATACAAGGACAAGTATCTTATTTAAATAAAAATAAAATATAAAACATATGACGCCTGTTCACACTACACATCATGTGGACAGGATACTTTTCCAATAAAAAATTTATTGGTTCAATCCAAAACGGGCGGTTCGTGAACGCATTTAGTTTTGTTTTTCTTTTTATGGTGCCCATATCCTACGACGTCCGCGCACGCACGCGCGGCATTTGCAATTGCCGCCGTTCATTCGACGGCTTGAGCTCCTTTGTAGATACATGTGGGATTAAGGCAAATGCGGGCTAGACTGTATGACTACATATGCGGTCTAAAAATGTAGAGCATCTTTTTAAAGACGGATGCATATAAGTGTTTTATCTAAAAACAAAAGAAATTAACTGTCCAAATATTTTCTTACAATAATTATTATTTTATTTTTAAAATTTATTTATTTTAAATTAATTATCGGTTCCGACCCGAATCAAACTACCATGAAGATTGCTGAGAAACTCCCATATGGTTAATCCGCCTTGGAAATAACTGAAGCTCTAGCCGATTCAGGCGAAGATAGCCAATCTGATGAGGCCATGGAACTTAAGTGAACTGTGAGCTTCAAAACTCGAGTGCACACCCAACTCTTACAGAGCGCAAAGATGAACAGAAGGGTATCTGCAATCGCGAAAGAGCTGAAGAAACTACACACAGAATCAGTTGACATTACAACCAATTATGTGACTGTGGTTACTGTTCTCATTGCATCAGTTGCTTTCATGTATCAGAGGCGTATCAAGACAGCAAGTGGAAGAAGGTCCTCTGTCTATGTACACTGACTTTTCCGATCGAGATGCTTATGACTCAGAGCACAATGGGATATATGCTCTCTAGCCATGTGACAGCACAAGTTCATGAGTACTTTGTACATGGGAAAGCTACTATAATACAATGGACTAATCATCATCCAAGGAAATTAATCTTACACCCATTCCCAGTTATTTGGTATGTTTATGAACCCCACCTGGGGTGTTTTGTCATGTTGGGAGATTAATTTAATAATCAAATGAGCATAGATAACCACAATACAATGGACTAATCATCATCCAAGGAAATTAATCTTACACCCATTCCCAGTATTTTGGTATGTTTATGAACCCCACCTGGGGTGTTTTGGTCAATGTATGTTGGGAGATTAATTTAATAATTGGGAGATTAATTTAATAATTTCTTTCATAATCTCATCTTAGGAAAACATGGGCTTCATGTTATCCATAGATTCTCCCTGAAAAGGTGGTAGCAATATAAGAATGATGGGAGAGGCAGAGATAAACCACAAGAAAATACAATGGAAGTTCAAGTGTCCCCCACTTTAACCTGACTGGATTGCCACCATCTGGTTACACAGATACCACTTCCAGTGGCATTTGTGCTTATTCCTTTTCATATGCCCCTTATCATTTTCAAAAAAACCAAAACTGATGCATTCCTAGTTTCATATGAGATATGTTTATAATTTAGTTTTTTTTTTTACATGTAGAAAAAATACTTTTTCCCATGTAGAAAAAGCACTGGTTAATGATATTTGTACATGTTTGTCTTTTATTGTGTGGTTCCTTCCATTGGAAAATCACAGATTGGATGGTTCTGTCTGTTGGGCCTTTTCATTTCCACCACAATTTCCATATCTTTCTTTTTTAACCACACTCCCAGTAATAGTTTATTTTTTAGCTTCCTAATTAACCAGCATCTCTTATCCACTACATGTGATTAGCAAATGCTCTTCTTTTTGGTGGGTTCTCAGTCTATAAATAGGAAGGAACATGGTTCCTCTAGTTCATCCTTTTTTGAAATAATTGCGCTTGTAAATCTAGTCTCCATTCCCTCCTAGCTTCTCTGTTCTTCTTTTAGAGGCTCTTCAGCCATGTCAATCTTAACAGACTTGCTTAATCTTGACCTGACTGATTGCACTACAAAGATCATCGCTGAATATATATGGTGAGTTTCTCCTTTCCTATGAGGTAATCGAGAGAGGTCCTGGATAGATTTTAAGAGAGAAACAGCAACAATTGAAATTCTTTCGTGTTGTACTTTTGCAGGGTTGGGGGTTCAGGGATGGACTTGCGTAGTAAAGCAAGGGTTAGCAGCTAAATCCTTTGCTCAAACTCTCTTTCATGGCATGCAAGTTAAACGTAGTTCGCTCATTATTCTTTCCCTTTTTTTTTGATGTGTTCACTGACGTCAATGTATGTTGCAGACAATTTCAAGCCCCGTAAATAGTCCTAAACAGCTTCCAAAGTGGAACTATGATGGTTCCAGTACTGGACAAGCTGCTGGCCATGACAGTGAAGTTATTCTCTAGTAAAATCATTTGCTACCTCACTAAATTTTTGTTGGTTCTTACATTCAAAGAAGGGCAATCAAATATATACAACAGTTGCATCATTGCCCTATATACTTCAATAGTCAAAATTTACTTGAATTTGTGCAGCCCACAAGCAATTTTTCCGGATCCCTTCCGAAGAGGAAAGAATATCCTTGTAAGCAAAGTGCTATATTTTCACCATATCAATCCCTCTACACCTCTCTTCTTTTGTTTTTTCATTTTTTTTGGGTTTAATGTTTCTGGTTCGAAAATGTCAAAACAGGTGATATGCGATACGTACGCTCCAGATGGTACTCCCATAGCTACCAACAAGAGAGCTGCAGCAGAGAAGATCTTCAGTAACCCGCAAGTGGTTGCAGAGGAACCCTGGTGTGTACAAATCTCTCTCTCTCTCTCTCTCTCTCTCTCTTTCTCATCACATCAAAAGGTTTCTGAAGTCACAATTTCCCTTTTCAGGTATGGACTTGAGCAGGAATATACCCTGCTCCAGAAAGATGTTAAGTGGCCTCTGGGATGGCCAATTGGGGGCTTTCCTGGTCCACAGGTTTTTCCATAATCACCTCTCTCCCTCTCTCTCTCTCTCTATATTCTGTGTCTTTGCTGCTTGATTGCTTCAGTGTATTGAATATAATCAGAAAGAGACTTGTTAACTGTTGTTTTGATTTTCAGGGGCCTTATTATTGTGGAATTGGTGCAGACAAAGCATGGGGAAGGGATGTGGTGGATTCTCATTACAAAGCTTGTCTTTATGCAGGGATTAATATCAGTGGAATCAACGGTGAGGTCATGCCGGGGCAGGTGAATCTCTCTAACATAATCCGATTTCATTCCCCACAACTTACATGCATAATCTGCTGACATATCTCAACATCATCTTATCCTGAACACTGTTTGCAGTGGGAGTTTCAAGTGGGTCCTTCTGAGGGCATTTCAGCTGGTGATGAACTTTGGTGTGCCCGTTACATCCTTGAGGTCTCTCTCTCTCTCTCTCTCTCCCTTCCCCTTCTTTCTTTTTCCAAACTTAGTTGATTGAAGTAACCGTGAGCATGGCTTGAACAGAGGATCACAGAGATTGCAGGGGTAGTTCTCACTTTTGATCCAAAGCCCATACAGGTGAGAAGCATGCCCAAGTATGTAGATATGACTACTAAATAGCTGACTTGGAAAAATGCATTGATCTCTTTGAGCAATTGCAGGGAGACTGGAATGGAGCAGGATGCCATACAAACTACAGGTTAAAATAGTGCTACTCTCTCTCTCTCTCTCAGTCACTCACTCTCTCTCTCTCTCTCAATTTGGTTAGATCTCTGATAACATTTGCAGCACAAAGTCTACGAGGAAGGAAGGTGGGTATGAAGTAATTAAGAAGGCTATTGAGAAGCTTGGGTTGAGGCACAAAGAACATATTGCTGCCTATGGCGAGGGTAACGAGAGGCGCCTCACCGGTCATCATGAGACTGCAGACATCAATACTTTCTCTTGGGTATCTCTCTGTCCCCATTTTTTTCTCCTTTTAATTCTCAGTTTTTTTTATCAATCTTTCCATTGTTTTTTAAAGCCTAGGCTCTAAACAATCAAATTGCCTACCTTCGTCGAGAAATGTGGTTTGTGATAGCTTTAAAATATATTTTCATCTTTATTTATAAAGTTTAAAGCTTCAAAAATAATAGTGTAGATCAACAGATTTATGAAAACTTGAAAATCTTGAAAATAGACGGTCCAAAAATGCATTACTAAATACATTATTTTTAAAACTTGAAAGTTTTTTCTCATATCCATACATCTTGATGTCGAGATGATCAATTTTATGATATTTGATTGTTTAGAGCCTCGAGTCTATATAAACTTTCCCTTTTAAAAAACCAATAGTAAATGGTTTTCGAATAAGACATTAGGAATGAAAACTTAAACGGATAGGTGGTGCTACTATTTTGACCTCAACCCCATTCCCTGATCTATTTTTCCATCTACTTGCATGTTTTATTTCCCTCTCTTTCTCACACACTAGATAAGTTCATTAAATCTGCAAAAGATGCACAAATGCATGTTTTAGGCAAGAAATGTGTTACATTGGTGCTGTGATTTTGGCAATTATTGGAAATCAGGGAGTTGCAAACAGGGGAGCTTCTGTACGTGTGGGCCGGGACACTGAGAAGGAAGGGCGTGGTAAGACATCCATGCTTCTTGTTTTTTTATGGCTGAAAATTCCGAAAGGGAAAGTATACCATGATCCATATGACCATAGGAAATTATGGTACTCATCTCATTACTGTCCAATAAACTGGTGAGCAATGGAAACTGGCACCCGCCAGAACTAGATGTGACCTTTGTGGTGGTCCTGTTATCTCCATTACCATCAACCCATTTAACGGACAGGGATGATGCTTGTGACCATAGATTCATATGGATATTATAATACAGAAAAGAAGAATAAAATGGCTGCTAAATTTGTATCTATGGTTAATT